>NC_090446.1:580295598-580628564 GCF_031143425.1 Pleurodeles waltl
AAGGGGGCTCAGATGGGTGTGCCGGTCCTTACAGACCTTGATGCCCATCAATGTACAGCTAACCACAGACCTCTGCTGATACCCAGCCCTTAACAGCAGGGTTTATTGTAGACATGCTAGATTCTGAGGATCTCCTTCACTGTCACTCCTCTGAGTGGTCCCCAGGTGAGAAGGTGGCCACTTACCTGGTGGGCCTGTTACATAAACCACTAGAAAGAAGAAGTTTGTGCCCGTCTTAGGGCAGAATGCCCCTGCTCCTCCTTGAAGGGCAAGGTAATTGGGACCCCTGGGATTGGCACCAAAAATAGCTACTTTCTTAAGGCACGTATGTCCGGGACCCTAACAAAAGGCATTAGCCGCTCGTGGAGGTCCTGCCAGGATAAGTAGTTAGATATTACAGATCCACTCACAAAGATTTTAGGCATGGCGGAGGAAGCCAAACAATCTAGTTCCCTCATATTCCCCGAGATTCCCTCAGGGTGGGCCTAACAAGCATTAATTTTTCTGGCAATGGTAAAAGTGCTCTGTCCACTGATAGGTGACATTCGCTAATTAAAGTGGACCCAAAGCTGGAAGACTTGGTGCCTCTGAGGCGAGGGGTGATTGAGCAAGGTGGCCTGTCAGGCGTGCTCTTTATCAAGGAGTTGGGCAAGTTTGTAGCCACATTTACTTCCCTAAATATGGCACAAGCCTCACTAAAGAAAATCTTTGCCCCTTTGGTTTTCCCAGGGCCAGACATGGTAGAGTATGCTTGGCCAGCCGCTTCCTCTCCAGTGCCACACCAAGAGGTTAAGGTTCTCAGCATGGACAATGGCAAGACAACGGGGGCCACATGAAGTGTGTGTGGATGCATGCAAGGAACTAGCCAAGGTAACACTTCTCCTTTCTTCCCAGCTAAAAGCAGGAGGGAGATTGGCAAAATTCTTCCACAAGTGGAGGACTCTGACATCAGATGCTTGGGTCCTTTAGACAGTCCAAGGGTTGCACATGGAATTCTACAGTACTCTGTTTCAACCCTAGAGGCCAAGACCTATATCCTTCTCTGCCCAGGAAGCCATCCCTTATCGATTGAGAATTAGTAGATTTACTGGGAAAAAAGTGGGATTGTTCCAACCAGCATCCATCCAGATAGCTTTGGAGCAACCCTTTTCTTGTTGGAAAAACAGGATGGTGGCTAACACTTGGTAATCAACCTTTCGGAATTCAATGAGTGGCTGGTGTACCGTCTTTTCAAAATGGAGGGCATCCATCAGTTACAAGATCTACTGAGACAAGGCAACCGGATTGTAAGCCTGATGTAAAGGATGCATATCTGACTGTGCCAATACTGCTCCCGCATTCCTGCAGTTCTTAAAATTTTAGACCCTGCCCTTCGGTCTCTGCTCAATACCACAGTGCTTTACAAAGGTACTGCAGCTAGCCTCAGTTTCCGGGGAGATAGCCTTGTAGTCTTCCTGGATGACATTCTTCTAATGGTCCAATGTCCGAGACTGTTGTTGGAATATCAATGACTATAAGGTCTGGGCTTTGTCATCAATGAGAAACTCTCTTACTTCCCCATCACCTCAGAAAACCACATTCTTGGGTTTTGACATCAATTCCAAATCAGCCACCTTAAATCTGCCATCCAGGAAGATGGCAAAAATATGACAAGAAGTTTGGAAAACATTGTCACAACAGACCACCTAGTTCCGGTGACGGAGGAGGACAATAAAATATGAGGTGGTGGTTAACCCATATGAATGCCTGGAATGGGAGAACAATCTTGGGATCCAGCCTGGATATTGTCATAGAGTCTGATGCCAGCAAAACTGGTTGGGATGCCAGATGTGGGGGTATTTCCGCAGAAGGAAAATGGTCCACACAAGAACAACAGTTGCACATAAAGTACCTGGTACTGTCGATGGGATCCTTTGCAGTACAATGCTGGACAAAAGGAAAAGTGCAGTGTTGCATGTTGTTGAAGATTAACAGCATCTCAGTGGTGCGCTATTTCAACCATTTGGGAGGTTCTTACTCCAGAGCCCTGGCAGACCACGCAAAAAAATTCTGGCAATTCTGCCTGAATCACAATATCTCAGCCATGGCAGAGTATCCCCTGGGTCAAGCCAACAAAGTGGCGATTGGCATTCAAGACAAGACCTAAGCTTGTGGAAGTTGAATCTAGATGGGTAGGGAATTTTTACAGTGGATGTATTATCCTTGCAGCTAGGACATCATGTGAAGAAATACTTCAACTGGAGACCGGACCCACAAGCAACGTCCACAGACGCATTTCTCCAGGATTGGACACAGGAGAAAGGTTATGCGTTTCTCTCATTCATGATGATCACAATGTTGTCGGCTCAAGTCAGAGGATGAAGCTGGAAGCATCACACTGCTTTGGAGATCCCAAGCCTGGACTCCAGTGATAATTGCATTTTCTTGAGGTTCTCCAATTCTTCTACTCCAGAAGTAAACTATTATCCATGACCCTCTGGGGAATACCCATCATCTGAATTTGAAACTTTTGTCACCAGACTCGAGGCATGCGGCCTCAGGAAATGGCATCTTCAGTAGAACCCATCATCTGATTTTGGAAGGGAAACTAAACTCATAATATGGAGGATTACAGCAAATGATGGAAAGTCCCAGGACTTACGAAACAAGTTGAACAGCTCTTGGCAAAGGCATGGGCAGATGGAACAGTTAAATAATATAGATCTGCGTGGACTAGATGGATGCATTTGTGTGTCCAGTGGAGTACAGATTCTGTGGGGTCCGATGTCTGTATTCTGAACTTCTTATCCTCCTTGGCTTCAGCAGGAATGGCGTACATGACAATAATACCTTTAGACCAGCCATTTCTGCAGGATATCTCGTGATAGAAGGTTCTCCAGTAGGAGAACATAATTTAGTCAAACATTTGATGAGAGGAATTCAGTATTCACTTCTCCCGAAACCCAGGTACTCCCTCTTATGGCGATGTGAATAAGGTCCTTAATCTCTGGCAACACAATAAATACCTTACCCAGCAGGAATTATATGGTGAATTGGTTGTGCTCCTGTGCCTCATCTCCTTTCGGACTTTACAGCCTTAGACTTTACAGATAGAGTATTTACCTCAGATGGGGTACTTTTCATATTCTAAGTAGAATTAAATGTAATTCCAAACTAGGTTCATACTTTGCTTTTGATGAAGTTCGCAAACTATCTGTGGTATGGTGCATTAAAGCTTAGGAAGCCATGACTAATGGAGTTCACCCAGCCAGGGAACATCAACTTCTAATTTATATACAAAAAAACATTTAAAATTATTTCTTCCTCCTCTATAGACAGGTGGATGTGAGGGATCATGCAGGAAGCATGCATTGATATGTCCCTTTTCAAGGCACATTTAACATGAGGAGCAATGGCCTCCAAGGCTTTCTCGTTCGGGCAAGGCTGGAGGCTATTTAGAATGCTGCAGACTGGTCTTCAGACTTTATGTTTAAGAGGTTTTATTTGAACCCAATCATAAATATGACAGCCATGGTGGTAAATAAGTTTTGAATGAGTATAATCCTCACCTCTGGTCCTGACATAGACTATCAAATTTTCTGACTGTCATAACCGAAAGTTTCAATTCTATTAAGTACACTGAAGTGAGAATTATCCCCATGTGCGATTATTGACACAGTTTTTATCAGCTCAAAGCTAAGGGTGTAGAGAAGGAACAACTCTAATTGGGGCTAGGTGTGGCCATACGGTGTAAGTATTGCTTTCTGGATTCTTGTTGCTTAAGGTGATTGAGTTTTTTTCTCACTGATGGTCTGGCACGATGTATATTAGATAATTTAGTTACTCATAATAAATTGAACAAAGGTCTTCATTTTTGATGGATTGGTATTACTATCCATATTGTTGTAGGAAATGAGAGCTCCAAGGAAGAATGAGGCGCAAATAGCAGAGGACAGCTGTTGCATGAAGCAGGGGCATAAAGAAAGACAATGGACTATGAATACTGGCAGAAACTGTGATTGGTTGATAGTTGTTTTCCGTTTCTCTTCCCTTTGGTTCATAGGAAAGAGAGTCTTTAATGTTTTGAAGGCTTGCTAATAAATAAAAAGTGAAGAAAGTTGAGCATAATCCTTGCCTCCGTGTCCTTAATGTAATTGAAACTTCCTTTTACTACAGCTAGGAAATTTCTTTAGAAAATCTGGTCAACTTACTTACAGCTGGAAGGCTGCCTGTCTTTATCTTTATAGGTGCCATAGAGTAAACTATGTGTGAATGCCAAGGAAAACATGATACACCATATGTACTGCTGTGAGGCTTTATACTCAGAAACATTTCCTTTCTAAGACCTGCTTTCAGTTATTTTAATTGCTAATTACCTGCAGAAGTCAAAGAGCTGGCCCTCATACCTCCATTCCCTTCCAGTGAGGAATAGCCTATATCAGAATTTCCCAGGGGACTCATTGAAGATTTCGCTCACCCACAGTCAACATCACTGACTTTCACTCATATGGAGAGCAGGTTAAGCTCTCACTTGCAGCAGGCCGGATGCCATACTTGATGATAAGGGCTATAAAATATCCCTGAAATATGGACTAACACAAGAGTAGTGCTCTTGCAGACCCTTCAATTGTTTGAAGGGGGTTGCTGTGGCCACACCAATGCCTTTATCCGGTGCCTGGAAATTAAGTTTCAACATTTAATTTAGATAGCCACCTTTATTATCCACTCAATGCAATATTGTATTCATTTTATGATGTCTCTTATGTCAGAAGTCCTTTGTGTTTTTGTCCAGTATAGAGGTGTCCATCCCCCTTTCTGTTCTCTGCTGCAATGTTCCTCCTTGGTATCCCCCACTGTGATGGCCAAAATCCCTGCCACATTGCCAGACTATAGTGTCTCCAAGGCCTGTCCTCTCTCACATGGTGAGAAATATTGCCTGTTGGCAGGTCTTCAATAATAACACATTCAATTCTTTAATTCATATATGCATTATATTTCCCTAAATTACCATCACCATTGCTACCACTACCATATATGCCAAGATTTTAGAAGAGGAAAGTGGGAGATTTTGAAAACGAATTGGAGAATAAACTTTCCCCATGAGACTTGTATAAAATCAAAGGCAATTTCAGGCTGGGCACAGCAAAAATGAAGCCATTTTTTGATTACAAAAATCGGGAGATCCCCCCTAAACTGTGTCTGTTCACATGTATGTGCTAACATTACAACCACCACTAAACAAGGGTCAGGTAGTTTAACCTACTACACAGATGGAAACAAGCATTAGCAAAAACAGTATGTCTGGCTTTATTGACCTATCTGCTATGCCAATGTGTTTTTGTCAATGCTGTGCACTGTCGGGAAAAAAGAGTAAAGATGTTATGACGTAAACATGCACTTGAGTACATAAGCATCTGGATGCGTGATGAGGTTGGGACTTGCGTGTGTCACCACACATGCATGCCCTATGGAATGATGCAGCTGCCTTTTTTATTTACCAATCTAAAATGTTGGCTGCCGGAGCCGTCCCAAATATGACAAATAAAATGTTTTATTTTAAGGACCGCAAGGGTTCGAGGAGCAAAGTAAGAGTGGGTTGGGGGACTCAATAAGGAGTGGGCAAGGGAGCAATGGACAAGCTTTATGCCAGGGGGAAAATAAATAAAACAACAAACTAAAATCATAATGGGTTCAGTGGAGAGAGCAACATGGAGCGTATAAAGTGGAAGCAGGTATTGAATTGGAGAGGGTTAGAGCAAGTAGCTGGAGGAGGGAGCAACATGGAGTTTGTGCAAGGGCAGACATTTGAAGAGGAAGCATTACACAAGAGGCTGCAATGTGTCTTATGTGTTGCTTAAAAAAACTGGTGTTCCCTGCAGTAAACTTTCAATGACCATGACTGATCTCACCCTCTGAATAGGCACATACCTAAGGGTAGTCGCCGCCATGGGCTTTCGTTTCATGCTTCCCCTCTCCCCCAGTCCTGATACATTCCTGTGTCACTGCTTCCTGCTCTACCACGCATGACAGACCACAAGTTGGGGTTAGGGTGGGTAATGGGGGTGTTTTTGCTTGTTATTATTACAACCTTGTTATTTCTTCTGGGCATAAAATCACTAATGACGCAATATATTCTTGACAATGTTACAACAACTGCAGATGCAGGCAAAACGGACAGACCTCTTGCTCTGAATCCTCCCTGGCTTATACACTTTGATATGTAACTAACGTAATGCGATAAATGACATTGGTTGTAAGCTCAATTTCTTTCGTGCCTTAAGAAACTAAAACTTAATAAAGTTTGTTTTAAAAAAAATTTATCACCTAAATAAAAAAAGTATCTCTCTAAATGTGAGCAGTCGAAGGATATAAGTCATTCAGTCAGAATGATGGTAAAGAAGCTATGCTCCTGGGCAGGGGCAAAGACCAGAAGAGGAAAGAAAGCAAAGGAAAGGGAGGGCTCTAAGCCAACTGTAAGTTTTTGTAGGATGCACAAAAAGTCTTTTGCAAACAGACATCTAAAACTGTAGGCAAGCTATAAAAAGTAATCTTTCATTCAAAGGCAAGATGAAGGCCCAGCCAGTCCAGTAGTCAAAATGTATCAGTAAGTGAAGTGGCATCTCAGGAGTTCTCGTTCCCCTACCCCAGTGAGGTTGGTAACTTAGTCCATGCCGTAGGCAAGTGTTATTGTGCTGTCAACAGATAGCAAAAGTGAAGAAATGCGTCTATATTATGGTGTAAAACCAAATGGGAAAAGGGCCAGAAAGTCGAAGCTGTTAAATAGATCCAAATTGCTAACCATTTTTCTTCAACCTACTACCCTTTCATCGGTAATGACTGCATTTTTTAAAAAGGGTGAGATTTCTCCTGAAAAAATCGGACAAAGGGCAACACAAATTACCTTTAAGTTGCAACCGATGAAGGGTCAAATTAGTAAAGCTACTGAAGAGCTAATCACTTCAGTGTAAAGGTTGGTTCTCTATGAATAGATTGTTATATCTGAAAGCTTCTACCATTTAACATTTAAAAACCATCTTGGTTTAGTCCCTCGGCAAGTGGGTGTTAAGAATGACTGCCCAAGGGCTCAAAGTAATCCTGATCATAGTACTGATCAGCAGTGCATGAACAGTTGATTTTTTAAAAACTTTCAACATACCAATTGCTCAGCTTCCAGCAATATCCGGTTTGAAATATGCTTTTCTGTTGGGTGAAATATTTGCAGGTTTAGGTATGGTGTGCATAAATGATACATTTTTATCTCACATACTGCTTGGATTGACTTTTCAATGCAGACAGAGTGGTAGAGTAGCAAGGGTGCCAAGGGCCCTAGCACAATCAAGAAAAGTGGGCCTCTTACCGCTAGTTGGATAGAAAACTGCAAATGTCATCAGGGTTTAGTGGGTCCCTCAGGACACTGGGCCCAGTGCCACTGTTGACGCTTCTATCAAAAAGGGTAGATCCACAAGATCAGTGTGGGGCAAAGTAGATTCAAAACTACCATAAAAAAGTTACCAAAAAACTCTCATTTAATCGTTTTATCATTAGATTTATTCAGTAACTGAAGCCAACAAAAATAGTACAAAACAGAAAGTCAGTTGTATGCCCAAGGCACATTAATTGTCAAAGGTAACAATAGACAAATCTGATTAAGAAGACATAATCAAGTAGTTCAGTTATTCAGAATAAGTAACAAAATGTACTGCACGAGAAAAACAAAGCCCCTAAAAATGTGCAAATGTCAAACAAGCCTGAACATTAAAAATAAACCAAAAACAGCTGTAATTGAGGCCTTAAGGGTTCTGAGGAATCCAATATGGTTGCCACCAGGTTCCAGTGGACAACTGACGTTAGCGTACCAGCTGTGCGGGATAACGTCACACAACCGTTTGTGACCGCAGGCTGCTTTAGGTGGAGCTGGAAAACCCATTACGCAGTGTTGCCAGATTGGGGTCCATCACGCAAAATTGTGCTATATTTTTTCCAGTTGTGCTGAAAAATTGGTTTGTGCGGGTTGCACCCTGCAAGAATGAGAGAAGGTATACAGTTCGCAAGAGCAGAATTTCTGCGCTTACCACTTCTGTAAGACTGTCCAACCACAAATATCCATCTATTTCTCTATCTACTGCCTGCCATTGCCCCATCTTCGTTAAAGTAGCAAAATTGGGCTACTTTGAACTACCTTTTCGTTGGTTTTGGGCTAGAGAATGCTCTAAAAATCTACCAACACTGCCATGACGGCATGTAGAGACACAGCAGCGGAGAGTTGCAAGGACTACATTGTAGGAGAGGAGGGAGCAGCATCTAGTGAAGGCTACCTGAGGAACTGGAAAGACGAGGACAGCACCAACAGGGAAAAAGGGAGGAGATCACAGGAAGCAAATCGGGACCAGAGAGACCCTCACCGACAGAAGCAAGATACCGCTATAATGTGACAGATTCCAGAAGTCCCAGAGAGCAGGAGGATGCTGAGGCTCCCTACACCACGACCGTGGAGGGCTGTGGCTTCAAGCAAGCGCCGGTGACACGTGTTTTCTTTAGGGAGGTGGTGGGCTGGTGTTCTGGCACTGAACGGAATGCAGGCAGATGTGAGCTCTGATGTACCCCAGTGAGCAACACTTCACTTGGTGCACAAGCAATTGGTGACGGGCATGAGTTAGTCAGGGAAACTCCATAGCCATTAAAGGTGTAATTCCTGAACAATACTTTGATTTGCTTTTGAGGGCCCATTACTCCTGATCTCAGGACAGACAAGAAGGCAGGAAATGAAGAAAAGAAGTGACCTAAGGGGGTCAAGATCAGACAGGAGGAAGGACACAGGAACACACAAAGGGAGAAGCTAAGTGAAATAACACATTAGAAACACTTACCTCGAAAAGCCGAGTGATCATAATAAAAATAAATCACTGCACATATTCTCTGGCTCCTTGTCTCTCTCGCTAGCATTAGGTTGATGACTGTGGTGTCAAAAGTGGGATTACCATGACACAACCCATCATAATGAAAGCCATGGTCACCCAACTGTTGTGTAGCCATTTTAGTTATAGCTCCATGGACGTTCTTTTAGCATACTAGGCCTGCCGCTGTGCACTTTAACCTAGATAAATTTTATTCAGCTTCATTTTATTATTTTTACAATAGCCACTTTTGCGGTCTTGTTTTATTTCTCTTTCTCAAGCTGTTTTTGCCGAGGCCAGCACAGCATTCTCAAACAGGACATTCTTGCTCACTCTGTGCTTCTTTCAAGGCTGTAGTAATATAGGTTGACGATGACCGTGGTACAAGTTTTGTCTCTGACATTCATAGAACAACAAACATCCTTACGTAGGGACATTTTCTCAGAACATCAGCTGTTTTATTATAAAAACACTTCCCTGTCCCTTACACGTTAGAGGGAGATTCCAGCCAGAGAACCACAACTCTATGCTGATTGCTGAACGCCTCGCTACAGCTGCTTATGCAGACTTCAGGCCTTTGCTCAGGTATGAGGGATGATGTCTTCCCAGGAGATCAAGAAGGGCAGAATTAGAGCTTAACACGCCGTGCTCTACTATAGCCTATGTAGGAATTAGTCTATTGACTTTAGTGACAACATGGTAGCGTTATTTCTATGCTTTACTCTCCTTGTCACAATTGTAATCTTGTCATGCTGTATCGTCCTGGTTATTGCAGCCCACGCTTTGCTATCTAAGATGCAGTCGCTTCATTAAAATCTTATTGAAACATATACTGCCTCCATTTGTCATTGTGTATGTGAGACTAATGTACCTGAGAGAAACAGATGAGACCTGAGTGACCACGGGTCCCCTGAGAAATCAGTTATGTCATGCGCTTGGCTGCCTAATCATTGCCCTTGGGTAGAGATGAGGCACTGCTAGTTAGCTGGAGCAAAACCCGGATTATGGCGACAGGTGTCACCTGTAGTTAGTGGATCAGACTCAGTCTCCCACACCGCAGGTGATTCTGCCTCTCAAAATCCAGTAGTCTCATTAGACTAATGAGAGCCTATGTGACATGGCGCCGTCAACGTTTGGTCAGGCTCTAATTTTCGGGTCCTCCTGAGTATTTCTGTCTCACTTTATACAACGACACCTCAGTACTATATACGGAGACGTCCGTGGTATTGAGGATTTCCTCCTCAGCAAAGTAGGGAACACCTATCTGATGCTGAAGGTTGTTCAAGCTTGAACCTTAAAAGGAAGATCCCCATTTGGTGTGCTCATCTCTGAACAAAATATACCATCTTATATGGCAAATCCACAGCAGGTAGCAATTGCAGTTAATATGAGACAGCCCCTGACTGCACATTTATTGGCAAATGGCCTAATGGCCCAGGGGGGTCCAGTCACATTTGTTGTTGACTCAGATGCATACAGAACAGAACTATTTTATTCTTGGGTCACTTTTCCAGCAGTTGATGGGAACACAAATACATTTCATCATTATACACCTGCAAACGTACCTGGACAATACAGAGCATACGCATATTTAGAAATCCGTTGCTTATATACTGAGCAGACGGCAATATACAGACGTTTAGTACAATTTGTAATGCAAACATTAAATACAAACCCAGCTCGTGCTGCTCCAGCGGAACCACATGCAGTAACACCAGGCATTAATCCTGCAACTGTACATTCGATCATGGGTAAGGTACCCGCCAAACGGGAAGAAATTCCGTTTTGGTTAGCTCAAAAAATAAATGCACTGGAAGCAGTTTTTCCCCATACAGGACCTCAGGATAAACATAGAATACTAACATTGTGCTTGCCATTTGTGATGGTTCCCACAGTAGATAACTGTAATACATGGGGCACGGTATTTGCTGCGCTCTATAATACCACACACAGTACACCGACACTTGCCAACGGAAGTGTTGAAACAAATTGAAGATGAATACGGGGCTGCCCCGGCCCTAGACTTGGTGATGCAATTAATAGGCAACTTTGACACAGTATCCTCAATTATTTTAAGTAACCTTAAAGGGGAAGCGGTTACACTAGCTCCGGGATGTTCCTCAACAGGATCAAGAACGTGAGTTGCCAAAGATTATCACAGAGACCTACTCTAATATTGGTCGAGATAGTCTGTGGGCCAGACCAACAAAACCACAATTTCAGGGTAAATCTATTAAAGATTTTTCCAAGCAAGCTCTTGAGGGTAATAAGAAATGCTGAGATAAAAAACAACAAACTCGTAAAAAAGAAAGGGGAGAATCTCCACGCATGGGGACCCCACAGAATAGATATAATCTCAGAAATAAAGATAATATAAAAACGCCTGACAGATATCAATATACTGATACGTGCCAATCTCGTTCCTTTCAGGACTCATCGGAAAAAAGCAGGGAGAGAGGTGGGCGGTCAGAGCGAAGAACAGAGTACGTGAAACCGAGACAGGAATCACAATGCTCAACAGAGGTTTCTGTTAAAAAGGAAGAGAAACTTCCCCAACAAAAAAAACAATTTAAAAAGAAAAAGGTGGCAGCAGTTGCAGTTCAACATGCCACTCAAGAAGAGGGTCCTCTTGAAGAACAGGAAGTGGGCACTAGCGCTGCTAGACAGTGCAGCAGTGGTCACAATAGTTCCCCGGAATCTTCTAGAGCATCTGGAGGTAAAATCAACTGATGACTTTCCACAAGTAGCAACTGCAGACATGCGTGTCTCCACGCCTGATAGGGTGTACAAAGTAATGCTACAATTAGAAGGAGACACTGAACGCACAATAGACGCAATTTTTTGGGGATCGCATAGTAAACATATACAATATCTTGTTGGCCAAACAAGATTGGCCACCTGAATTTGTCCGTACCTGCCCATATGGGGAAGATGTTATTAAACCCTTTTTCTCACCCCTTGTTTCAGAGGAGCTCGTAGAATCCTAAGCCATTGATTGGGCATTGGCGCAGGCACCTGTGTTATATCGCAACCATGTAGGCTGTGACAAAGAATCCCCCTATCACGTAATTACTATTAAAAATCAACCTTAACCTCAACCCCAATATCCAATGAAACATGATGCTAAAGCACCGTGAGAGAAATCCTCACACAACTAGAGTACCAGGGCATAATTGAACCCTGTGTCTCCCCAATGAATAATCCTTTATTCCCAGTAGCTAAACCGGACCATTCATACAGAATAGTCTTAGACTACAGACACTTAAACAGTCATGTACGCACATATGATATAAAAAACTCACATAGCACAGCACTGATGAACAAAATAGTGTGCCAAAAAATACAAAAGAACACTGGACATTTCCAATGGTTTCTTCTGCCAAAATATAGCGCCTGAGAGTAGAGACTTAACAAGTTTCAGGGCACTAGGCTCCCAAAAAAAATTCTGTTGTTTACCCCAGGGGTACAAGAACAGTCCAAGACTGTTTGCAGCTCGTGTGACTGCAATTTTGCACCACATTGACCCTGAAGCATTGTCCTATGTAGATGATATCTACCTCACGGATGATGAATTACTGCAACATTTAAGATGAGTAGCCCGCATTGTTGTGGGATTTGCTGAATTTGGCTACAAATGCAACTTCAAAAAAACAAAAATAGCCTTCCTCAGCGTCCTGTTTCTGGGATATGAGCTATTGAGTGAAGGAACGAGCCTAGCGCCACAATTCTTAGGAAAATGAGCGCAATTACAACTCCAAACATGATTAAAAAACTCCAGTCTCTATTGGGTTTCCTAAATTTTGGCAGAACTTACATTCCTGATTATGCAACACGCATAAAACCTTTATACAACTTAATACGTCCTGACTTTTCTAGTAAATTTTGGACAGTCGAACACACATGCATTCTCAGAGACCTGCAGACAGACATGCTTGCAGCACAACATCTACACACAAGGGACAATAAAACACACTTGGTCATCAGAGTAATTGCTGGTGCCATTGGTTTCACCTATGTAACTTTTAATGAGGGCGAGACCGTCCCGATTGCATACAAATCACACTTGTACTCAGCAGCAGAACAACGCTTTGCTCCCACTGAGAAAATTCTCACTGCTGTACAGATGGCTGTCATTAAAGAAAGACCTCTAGCTCAGGGCAAACGCATTATCGCCGTCTCCCCAATCCTAGCCCTTGAGGCTGTCACCAAAGCCAGCGTTCCAAACGCTAAAGCATTACATCCACGTTGGATACAGTGGGCCACGTCTTTGACAGCCACTGATCTAGATTACATTTTGTGACCCAAAATTACAAACTCAAGAATTTTTGCAATATGAGCTAGAATACCCAGTTCCTGCAAACACACTGCCTATTGATCAGTATCAGAGAGGCATGTACACCGATGGCTCTGCACAAACTGTAATTGGCACAAAACATCAATACTCCGCTGCTTGCGCAGTCGTTAGTGGCTACATGGAGGATAATACATTTTGTCCCCAGTATACATTCACGCAAACCCAAGGGGATTGCACAGTACAGCTAGCAGAGCTAAAGGCTCTGGTGATGGCACTGGAACATACGGATCCTGCACAGCTAACAGTTATTGTCTGTGATTCGTACTACTGTGCCCAGTCCTTCAATGAATACCTTCATTACTGGCGCCAGAATGGGTTCAGAGACTCTAAAGGTAACACCATTAAACACAGACTTCTGTGGGGGAAGTAGCGGATCTTAAGGAAACGCTACCAAATGTCCATGTCGTACATACTTGGACACCAGCACGTTGAAATACACGTTGCTGGAAATACACTGACTGATGAAGCCGCAAAGTCAGCAGTCGCTACGGCCACCGTTGCTGCAGTAACCCGCTTAGGTGCGAAACCGGAAGAAGACATATGGGCTGCCGTGAAAGCTACTGCTGATGGTACGCCCTATCCAAAAGCATTTCCTGCTAAATATTTCTACCGAATGGGAGGCTGCCTAAACGCTGAAGTTACGATACCAGGCATAGGGCTTTGAGATATCCCCAACAAAGATATAAGACCAGAGTTGATTAAAGCAGCGCATAAGGGGGTAGCCTCTGCCCATGCTGGTGTGGTGGCTACATTATCACTGTTACAAGCCCGTTATTGGTGGCCAGGCCTATATAAAGAGGCCAAGCAGTATGATCTTTGTTGCAACATCTGCCCACAAATTAAAGTTTCCACTGCTAAACACCTACCGCAGACACCCCTCCTAATTTCCAACAAACCTTTACAGTGTGTGTACTTGGACCATTGTGGTCCCCTAACACCGGACAGTGCATACAAATACATCTTAGTCGCTGTTGAAACCTGCTCCAGATTTCTGTGGGTGTGGCCACAACGCTCGGCTGACGCTCGGACTGTTATTAAAGATTTGCAAGTCTTTATCGGCACATATACAGTTGCGGCTTTCCACTCAGACCAGGGCCCTGCTTTCACCTCAAGGGCATTCAGGTTACGCCATGGCTTAGTTGAGGGTCTAACTCCAGTACTCTCCATTTCATCCTGAGGGAAATAGTGTCGTTGAGCGATTAATCCATGATTTAAAGCAATCCTTAACAGCCAGAGTCTTAGGTACGGGTCGTAGTTGGCTTAACCACCTGTATGGAGTCCAGAGAGCACTTAACAGTCTGCCTAGAAGGTCCCTGGGGGGGTCATACTTCATATGATGGCCTGTTTGCAACTCAAATATATGTTCCAGATCTTGATGGTCCTGGCGTGGAGGCGGCAGAAACATCCTTTAACATAATTGAACGTGTCACTGTCTTACAGGATTTACAACAGTGGCGACAACGCTTCTGTTAGTGCTGCCTCCACAGGAATTAAGGATGTACCTGTAACACCTACAGGCTGGATTCCTAAAGTCGGGGATCTAGTACGTGAAAAGGTTGCTGTGAAAAAGGAATTTGGCCCTTCTTATTGTGCACCAACCCTTATCTTAGGAATACATGGTACCAGAACTGTCATTCTACCACCGTTGGCAGGTGCCAAAGAAAAATGCTTTGTATCTATTGACAATGTTAAACTACACCATGTGGCAGATCCTGCACAGCCGACCAAAAGGAACAGCCAGTAGTTACTTAATCCCTCTCACTACTAGTCATGAAGCTCCTCTACAAGTTGGAAGCAACAACACTGACACCTCTCCGAGCTTGGGGAGGGTGGAAAATGATCTTGCATTGGTTCCACTAACTTCAAATAATACTGAAATAACTGATCGATTTGACATGACTTCAACACAGACGGATGGCGCCATTTACTCTGAGCCACCGCAGGAAATACCCACACCACCTACAGATACGGCTCTAGTTTTTGCACTAACTGCTTCTGGATATTTTGCCGACATTAATGACAACGTTTCAGACTCATTCGTCTCTTCGACACCTGAACTGTCAAAGACATATAAGCTGATAAACTGTCTTAAAGCAACTTACTTTATTCTTCCATGGAACTATCTGTGGCTTTCCTTGACTGTACTAGCTTTCCCACTTTGGATTGTGTTTGTCATAACGTTCATTTTTATTAATACATGGTCATTTTCTTCCTGAAAAATCAACAGTTGAACTGGTGGATGAGGTCCTAAAACCACATTTTTATTCTCACAAGGTCCGCAGAGACTTGTCTTTTGTGAACATTTCTGCCATACCAATTCCTGATGGGATTGTTAGGGATAAAGTAATATTTGATATATACGGCCCTACAGAGGTCATTCAAATACCATATGTGTTTAAACTTTCAAAAAAATAATAATACCAGGAGTTGTTTCTGATGATTGGGAAGAGAAAACAGTTGATTCTATGATGACTGAATTGCAGTATTACACTGTCTTTGAAAACGAAGATGATTATCAATCTAAAGAGAATTATGATGATATGTTTTGCTATAATTATTATGGACACCATTTCATCCACAGACCAAGTACCCCAAAGACATTTTTTTAATTACACACAATGGGAACCTTGTCCAACTCCACCACAAGGGAGTTCTAAAACATATTCTGAACAGTTTACAGATTTTTCTGGGCATGATGTTAAAAATGCTGAGTCATATTATTTTAAATTGCCACCGACAGCAAATGTACGCATACTATTGACAAATACAAAATGTATTTATTCAGATTCCTTTGTTTCCCGGTTGACTATAGAAGGCTATGAATATTGGCTAAAGTCAATTGACTTAAAAAGTGTATGGGGAACTAGACATTGGCAAACACGGGGGAAGGAAGCTTTATTTAGAGCATACCGGATACCTGTTCAAATGATATTTTTAAATGAAACTGTACAACAAACAAGTTGTTTAGGCTTAGCAAAGATTAATGAATTGAACACGCCCAGTATTCCTGTAAATACAAAATTTGATAAATGGCAAAAATATATAAATGCAACTGAAGATCCGCTCGATGAATGGGTCCAGAATGGCACATTTAATGCTTCACTGTCACGTCCTGGTGGGTGATTATTGTGGGCAATAGATACCAATGAGTGTCATAAATGTTTTATAAACTCCACGGGGGTTTTAGAACTGGCAGGCTGGACCCTCGCTATATATCGTCCAAACATGCGGGTATAGTAACAACATACAGTGTAGGGAAACTATGCCAGCAATGGTTAAAGACTGCCTCATTAGATGCGGTTAGAAAACACCTTAGTCTCCTGTCTAATAACACTGACTTACAGGACTTCCTGGTAGGCCCCAGAAAACAGCGCAGAAAGCGCTTCTTATATGAAGTATATAATAAAATTTGGAAGCTTTCCCAACAAGAGGCCGCTGCCCGGTTACGGCAAATTGACCAAGAAAACTTACAGAAAGCATTAGCTGTTGTAGATAATGGGATTAATACCTTGCCCAACCGGATATACACCTTAACTAACATTGTCTCTTCTGCTATAGTCATCATACAAGCAGATATGTCTTCCTTACACCATGGACAGAGTCAACTAAGGTCCATTATGCAGTTGGATTGGACACTTCAAACACTGCAGGCAGGTCGCGTTCCCTGGAACACCTCAGCGCAAGGGAAATATTTTCCACATTTAATTTAACGCGACAACAACAACTAATGGCTAAGAAAGAAGCAACTTATTTCATACTAAACATCGAAAAGTTAGAAAAGTTGCCTTTTACTGTGGCTGAAATACCAACTGCTGAGTGGTTAATAATAGGGTTATTTATCTGCCTATTTCCACAGTTCAATTCACCTCCTGTTTAAAACACATTCCGGTAGGCAGACATGAAAGGCTCGGAGATAGTTACATCGATGAGGTGTGGGAGCTACCCTTCTCGTACAAATGTCTCAGTGGCATGAAAGAAGTATTTCTTAGCGGTAGTGAATGCAAGACTTCTGTCAGCCATTCAATGGTTTATAAACAGCTGTCCTTGCATGGGGCGTGTAATGCGTCTGCTGCAAACTTGGCTTGCTATCTGAAAGAAGTTCCAGTCCCCTTGATTAGACCTACTTTCCAGGTGCTTTCAAACAGCAGCTATGTTCTCCTCAATGGTGAAGACTGCTGTGGGATGCGAGCCGGAATAGTTTATGTTGTTTCGGTCTCTAAGATTGTTCCATGCTGCGGGAATGTACTTTTTCCTCCCACTAGAATAAAAGAGGTAGCTGACATTTGGCCTCATTTTGCTACTTCTAATATGAATTTTGACAGGTTGAGCAGACTCAAAGCTTTACTGTTTCAAAAGCATGTGGTTCTCACATCTGCATGCAAGACCTACACACTTCAAGTCGCAAGGTCGTCAGCAGAGATACAGTCCCTTTTAAGTACCAATTTTCCGAAACACTTTGGTGAACTTGTGGGACGAATATTTAATGCATCCAGTACTACTGGAATCGCACATTTCTTTAAGGCTGTTGGTTCTGGTTTCGTTCACATCTTCTCCTCCATATTTGGTTTAACACCATCAGCCTTTCAGTCAGTATTCTCCAGTATTTTCAGGGGATTTCCAGGGACTTTGGCTATAATAGTTGGCATTTTGCTGTTGCTATTTTTCATGAGCAATGGCTGTCCCGCTGCAACAAGGGGGAATGAGAGCGCTCTCATCAGCGCAGCTGGGTCATGAATGCATGAAACAGTATTTTGGAGCAATTGGAGTGTGACTGGTCCCTTTCATTCAGACCGGTTTTGCATTGTATGCATCCCGTGTTTCGGTGCCGCTGGTGCTCTTTCGAACATGCACTGGAAGTTTGTCTTTCTACGCAGCGCTTGCTTTCATTGGACGCAGATCGGTTGATGTTCTCACTGAGGGTTCATTACCAGACATGCACGTTGAGGGTGCATTTGCTACAGGAAGCTGCTTATGAGTTGCCCTTCCTGGAGGATGCGGCTCTTAACTCATTATTGGGCACACCACAGAATGCCGCCTTGGCTGAGGCTCAGGCTATGGAGCACGACTGCTCCTTGGTACTTCTCGGCAATGCCTTTCTAACTTTAACACCTGCCGAAGTGGAAGATTACCTGTCTTCCATTGTCCCGGACTCAATTGGACATTGTCTTATCCAGGTGGCTGGTTGACACCTTTTCGGTATAAGTCATTAAGGACGCTCAATGAAGGACCACACGCCAATTATGAATACAATTTAGCTTTACTATAATTTCAGGTAAATGCAGGCATTTAGCACATCAACAATAGTGGAATAAGAATAGCAATGAAAAGCATCTATTCATATATATGTACACTACAAAGAGTATCTATGTATACGTATGAGCAAAGAGTTCATTGACAGAATAAGAATAGCAATAAAAAAAAATCTCTCTCTCTCTCTATATATATATATATATATAAGTACACTACAAAGAGCATCTATGTATACATCTGAGCAAAGAGTTCATTGACAGATGTAAACTTGGAATAACTGTATACCAAAATGTGATACACTACGATATTCAGGGAGCAGAATATGAACGAGTTGAATACTTCAGATAAGCTTTGATTTACTGCACACTAAAATGCTTCAATTACTCTGGCAGACTCACACTACGATGTTCAGTTAGGAAGAAAAACTATAAACGAGCTGAATTTCTCAGATTATAAACACAGTGCAAGCATAATAATCAATCATAATAATAGAGCAGAGAAACAAAAAGCCTTTCATCCCTGGGTGGAACTTAACTTAGTCCACGAATGCTGGGAAGCCCTCAACTGCCCGCTTGGACCTCTCTCCCCCTCGAGCGTCACGGTCTTGGAACAGCAAAACAGGGAGGCAGCTCTGGGTCTGAAGATGATAGTTTCATAACTCCATCTGCGAGCTTCAATTCCCTCACCCACCTTTCAGTGTTTAAATAACCTGAAGCTTGGATTCTACCCCCTTCCAGTATTTTCTAGCTATGTTATCAGTACATGTCTCTTGGCTGCCTTGCCATTCCCTGGCCATTGTTTTCATTCCATCTTTTACTGTGGTCTCGTTCTCAAGGTTTAGACCGAATCTCCTTCACAGCCTGTTTCTCACACATGCAGCTGCGAATAAGTTTATCTACAGAATGTCAAAAGAAAACAAGCTTGAAAGCGAACATCGTGAATTTCTTCCACGTTGCTCTGGCTTCGGCAGGCATCACGCTCATCTACACTGTTCAAGCTAATTAATCCTTTGCGTCACAATGTCTTCCGCACCTTTCCCTATACTGATCAGACATTCTAAAAATAACTCTGACTCTTGAAATTCGGACCTTTTATGCCACATGTTTACATTTTAAATTGTCCTTTTATCTTGTCATTATTGACATTTTTTTACACGTATATCTTAGGTTGAGTTTTAGTAGCTTTTATATATACTTAGGCTTTGAACCACCTTCAACCAATAAGGGGAGGGTGTTGTGTAGCCATTTTAGTTACAGCTCCATGCACGTTATTTTAGCATACTAGGCCTGCCGCTGTGCACTTTAACCTAGATATATTTTATTCAGCTTCATTTTATTATTCCTACAATAGCTACTTTTGCGGTCTTGTTTTATTTCTCTTTATCTAGCTGTTTTTGTCTAGGCCAGCACAGCGTTCTCAAACAAGACATTCTTGCTCACTCTGTGCTTCTTTCAAGGCTGTAGTAAGATAGGTTGCTGATGAATGTGGTGCAAGTTTTGTCTCTGACATTCATAGAAAAACACACATCCTTACGTAGGGACATTTTCTCAGAACATCAGCTGTTTTATTATAAAAACACTTCCCTGTCCCTTACACGTGAGAGGGAGATTCCAGCCAGAGAACCACGACTCAATGCTGATTGCTGAACGCCTCGATACAGCTGCTTATGCAGACTTCAGGCCTTTGCTCGGGTATGGGGGGAGTGATGTCTTCCCAGGGGAACCTGAAGGGCAGAATTAGAGCTTAACACGCTGTGCTCTAATATAGCCTAAGTAGGAATTAGTCTATTGATTTTAGTGACAACATGGTAGCATTATTTCTATGCTTTACTCTCCTTGTCACAATTTTAATCTTGTCATGCTGTATCGTCCTGGTTATTGCAGCCCACGCTTTGCTATCTAAGATGCAGTCGCTTCATTAAAATCTTATTGAAACATATACTGCCTCCGTTTATCATTGTTTATGTGAAACTAATGTAACTGAAAGAAACGGATGAGACCTGAGTGACCACGGGTTCCCTGAGAAATCAGTTATGGCATGCGCTTGGCTGCCCAATCATCCCTGCCCTTGGGTAGAGATGAGGCACTGCTAGTTAGCCGGAGCAAAACCCGGATTAGGGCGACACGTGTCACCTGTAGTTAGTGGATCAGACACAGTCTCCCACACCGCAGGCGATTCTGCCACTCAAAATCCATTAGTCTCTTTAGAATAATGAGAGCCTACGCGACATGGCGCCACCAACGTTTGGCCAGGCTCTAATTTTCGGGTCCTCCTGAGTATCTCTGTCTCCCAATATATGAAGACACCTCAGTACTATATACAGAGACATCCGTGGTATTGAGGATTTCCTCCTCAGCAAAGTAGGGAATACCTATCCGATGCTGGAGGTTGTTCAAGCTTGAACCTTAAAAGGAAGATCCCATTTGGTATAGTGGATCAGACTCAGTCTCTCACACCGCAAGCGATTCTGCCACTCAAAATCCAGTAGTCTCTTTACAATAATGAGAGCCTATGCGACACAACTAGTTGTGGGTCAGCGCCATCTGCAGCTGATATTCAAGCAACAGACACAAGCTGCCCTAAAAAGAGAGGGAGGCATTATAGTCAGTCCCGAAGGAACAAGCAGCCTTATTAACATTTAATCAGCGAGTACAGGACATAGCCATTGTATGCCTGGCTGACGCCATCTCCTGTGCACTGTTGCACCCCAATGTACCAGGGACAGTGTTACAGAAATTTTAGGAAGGGAATGACGTAGACTATTTTTTGTTAACTTTGAGAGAGCAGCTTACACAGCAACTTGGCCCCAGGAAGGATGGGGCAGTATATAGCCCCTTTGTTATCAGAATAGTTGCAGGCAGCTTACCAAGTTACCAACCCTGACAGAACAACAGTCTATGCGGGCATACATAGGGGATGTATTTGTTTTATTGTTTGTTTTTCAGACACATTTTTTGATTGTGTGACTAAACACATGGTGACAGTAACATGGTAACTGGTAATTTATGTACAGTAGATATTTTTGATGTTGATATACATGGTTGTGTATATATTTTTAATTAAAGGTTCACAAGCACCTTATATCGTCCTGGGGAGGCCAAAAGTCAGTAGGCCGAAACAAGTCAACACCTTCTTGAGTAAAAGGAGTCGATATCGAAAAGTCAAGATACCTTACAAAAAGTCATAAGACCATCAACCATAATCCACAGTGGGTGTGTGAGACCAGTGGGACATATTTGGCGATAAGGTTTGGAAAAGACGGACTCCTTTACAGATGGACCAAGTAAGCTGGACTGTACATATTAGGTTATCAGTTTTGAAAACTAAATTATCAGGAATTGTGTGTAAGAAAAATATGATTTTAACATCTATTTTGGTTTATAGTATATGCTGAAAACAACCGTTTTTTAATCTCTTTCTACACAGTGTCTGGGATTACGTCTGTGAATGTAATCAAAAAGACAAAAGCTAATATAAATAAAATTGTTCCAATAATAAGATAGATATTATTGTCACAAGGATTTATATTTTAGTCCCTCTAAAGACAGCATTATAGTTAATATACAGGTAGTTACCCAAGACTTTAGACAGTGATGTTGGGTGGCCCAGTTTTGGTTCACAGTAAGATCCCAAATGATATGGCTCTGAAAACAGGGCAGAGAGCAGCAGCCACTAACTTGTGTCCATTTATACTGTTTTGCACTATCCACGTTGTACAGAAGGACGCAGGAACACACGAAGGGAGAAACCAAGGGAAATAGCACATTAGAAATACTTACCTTGAAAAGCCTAGTGACTATAATAAAAAGAAATCACTGCACATACTTCCTGGCTACCTCTCTCTCTCTCTCTCTCTAGCATTGGGTTGATGACATGCACCAAGTAAGAAAAAATTAGCCTGCCAACAAGAGCACTCCAAAGCAATAATATAATTTAAAATGAGCTCTGGCAACAAAAAAAGCAGTTTTGCAAAACTGACAAGATCCCAAATGAAGCGCCATAAATAAACATCTCTGAAAACAGGGCAGAGAGCAACAGCCACTAACCCATGTCAATCTATACTGTTTTGCACAATACATGTTGTACAAAATAAATTGTGATATTTTTAAATACATAACATTCTGTCAGCAGCAGATGTAGGAAGTGAGATGTTACACAAGAACAAAAACATTTCTCTTGCTTTCCGTCCGGACACTTGTATTGTTAAAATATAAATATTAAAACAAGCATTCATTATTCATGTAGTCTTTGCACCAAATGTAAGATAATGACTTTAAAATATATTGCATAAAGTCATTCTTTTGCACATTGTTCTTCCCGCACATATCCTTCTGAAAGAAGCTTTACATAGTACACAATAAAAACATTCACTTCTGCCAAGAGACTGCAGTCTTCGCCCTTGAAATGTTACATCTTATTATCTAAGGAAAAATACAGAGACCAACAATGACCAGGCACATGAAACCTATTTCCAAATATTTTTCTATTTAACAGGGGAAGAAACGTTTGCATATTTATTTATCATGCATGTTTTAAAGACCTTTTGTTAGCAACATGAAGATTATGCTGAGTACATTTTCGTTTGTTCATTAGCACTCTCAACACAGCACCATCTCCACTATTGAAAGCTATGTCCCTGGGCAACAGTCACGTCCAAATAATTACCTCTCAGTAACTGTTGCCATCTTTCAAAAGTTGACATTCTATACCAGGAAGGGGGTGATCACTTCACACCCCAGTCTTGTTAAGAAGCTTTTCCTTTCCTACATATCCCTATCAGTTGCCGAAGGGTTTCCCCAAGTGTGTTTTAACATATTTACATTCTGCTCATCTGGTGTTGTTTACTCAACTACAGACATCTTTATCTAGAATGGATGATCCACGCCAGTGGTTCATAACCTGGGATCCGCAACACCTACTCACGGTGTCCATGACTGTTTAAAAAATTAAATAAAATTAACAGATTAATAAAGTATACATATATATATATATTTTTTTAAATGTTCTGCAAATATGAAGGAATTTGAAGTTTGAAGCCAAAAATTCACTTGGCATTTTTAGTTTGATTCGTAGGAGCAGCACAGATACTCAAATTCAGCAAACAGTAGAATGGATAACTGATGACACTGTTTAACACAGTAGTATGCACAAACAAAAAAGAGCATACATTAGGATTAAAAAAATGAAATGATCAAACATCACTACAGTCGCATGCTTTTTCTTCATTCGAGTGTAGCATTCTGTGTCCCCCCCTCCACTTTTGTATTACTGTTTATTAACTGCTTTAATGGGGATATGGTTTACTGGTGTTTTACGGGGTTGTATTTTACTTTGTTGATTTTCTCGCCCTGACTTTTTTTTGTGTTTCTTTATTGTATCATTCTACGTACTGTAATGAGAAAAACATTTAAGAATTGAAATGCAAAAATTACAAAGCAGGGGTGTGTGGCTCGCTGATGAGCAAGATGGCTGCAGCTCTGTGAGGCTCCTGCGGTACAACAACCCTTAATCTCCCACCCTCTGTAAAGCTATCCGTATACTTGCCCTGTAATTAAACACAGACATCACAGCAAGACCGGGCAAACAGGGGAAGCCGTTTACAGCAGCCTAACTCCCAGGATTTTCTGCCAGACAAGAGGCTGGCCTGTGACAAGGAGGTGGGCAAGGCCTAGGTGACGTGGGCAAACCAGGCCCCAACATGGGCGGTACGGCCTGGAGCTGCTGACCACCACTGAATTGGCGTTAGCTTGATCCGACTCTGCAACCCGACTCCTGGCCCCGGGGCTTGACATCTGAAATAGACTGGGGATGCAAATAGAGACAGCCCCAGGGCTCGGTGATTACCTTGCTGCCATTGGAAGCTGGTTGAAGGCAGCAGAACTGCAAGACGGCGCAGCGGTTCCTGCAGTAAAAGAGGGAGCACCGCTGGTGTGAAGCGAGGGGCCAGTGCATACTATGCTGCAGTGTCTACACCTCATGTGGGTAGGTGGCTTGGATCACCTGTGTGTGTAGTGGCTCGGCCCCTACCTACCCCCAGGGCTGGAATTACAGGACCATGCCTGGGGTGGATCACAGCTAAGTCAACCTGCTTACAAAATGAAGACGGTTGAGGGGGAGGCAAGGCCCCCCCATGGGAAATTGAAGACAGGAGCTGCGACACTGAGGCAAAGAGGGTGATAAGAAGGGCAGCACGTGCGACGCAGGACCCCCGAGAAGAGGAACCGCTCCCATTAAATGGAGGAGTTATTTGTAGATGGAAGCAGGCTGCAGCTGTAAAGCAGCGCATGAGCTATCGACTGCTTGGGTCGCAGTAGACATCTGGGGGCGGTGGGAGAGGTCTGCACTGGATTGTAGGCCAACTTGAGGATATGCCAGGTGGTGATCAATTCAATAAAGGGGGAGTTCTGCACTGTATAAATTATACTGCACACATAGCTGGAAGTCCAGAGCCTTTTGCCCCCCATGCCACTCATGAAGTCAAGCTTAGTGGCACACTGGGTGACGATGAGGGAGTTATCCTGATGACATATTGACAATACATTGTACTGCTGGGCCTGTTGGACTGAGCCGGAGTGGTGGCCCAGAGGGGGATCGCAGGGGCAGACCAACTCCTGCAGAGCTGCCTGGTGGGCTTGGGTGTCCCCTTCCCTTTTTTTTGGACATCTGGCTACACAGATGGGCCACCTGGAGCAGATTCACCGGGTTGTGACATCATACACTTTATCAGGCCCGCATCTGCTGCTGGGTGTGGAGGTCACAGTGATCCTTCATGGTTAGCTGGTCAGAGTCAGGGGTGTAGCATCAAAAGACAGAAAGAAACCTGAAGAGACGCCTGAGTGGTCGGTCCTCATCATGGTGCAGGAAAAAGCACCCGCTACAACTGCACAAAAAAAGAAAGACAAATATGCTAAATAGAGTGTGTCTGCGGAGATGGAGTGGTGGCTGGAGGAGCACATGCACAGGAAGAAGCCCCCCCCCGATGGCGGCCACCTTGCAGGCCATCACCTATCTGAAAGTCATGATGGAAGAGAGAATGGAGGAACTCAAGGTTGACTTGGCCCTGATTAGACAGGAATTACAGAACACCACGCACAAGGTCACAGAAGTGGAAAGCCGCCTATCGGAAACAGAGGACACAGTCAAATCACATGAAGAACGCTGGGTAAAACTGCAATGGCTGGTAAATAAACTTGAGGCTAGAGCCAAGGATGCAGATGGATGGTTCAGACCCAACAACCTCAGGGTGATGGGCATCTATGAAGGAACAGAAAGTAACACCCCTACTAAATTCATGTGGGAGTTGGATTCCAAACAAGGACATCTGCATGTTTTATTGTAGAATAGGCATATAGACCCCCCATGGCCAAGCTACCGGTGGGTGCTCTGCCAAGACCATTAATTGTACGGCTACTCAACTATGCTGACAGGGATGCAGTCCGCCGGGCTGAGAGGAAAATGAAGCCGGGAAAGCACCAATTGACTCCAGTGGTGATCTTCCCAGATGATACACTAAAATTCCAGCAACAGAGATGCTCACTCCTGGAGGCTGAAACGAAGTTGAGGGCTATGGGCCTCGCAAATATGCTCCCATTAACGTCCTGTCTAAAAGCTCTATTTCAAGGACAATCTCTTTTTTTCGACACGCCAGAAGCAGTCTGGAGCTGGATAGAGGAGCGGCCTCCACGACCATCGTCCTCCCAACAGTCAGTGCAGGATGACAGCAACAGTGGGGTGAAGAAATAATGGCAGACAGCAGTGCGACAGGGAACACGGAGGAGGGGGAGGAGGGCATGCTTGCTGGAACACGGTCATGTTTGGGGGGCGGGTGAAAGATGTGGCCACCTCCCCAGCCGGTGCAGACTCAGATGCAGATAATATGGAGGGGGCGGGTGCCAAAGCAGGTGGCGTGACAAGAGGACTGAGAGTGACATGGAGGACTCAAGAGGGCTCAATACTGAGTAGGGGGATGTCAATGTACGACTGTACTGATTGTCCTGCTATCTGTTATGTTGGGGTTGAATGTTGTTGGGGAGGGGGAGTTTGTTGCAGTGGAGCTGTTCATCAGAGGTTAGCCCAGTTGCCTAGGTCCCGAGATGCACCACAACAGGTACTTCTAGTTTAAGAAGTATGGGGAGGGAAATGGGGTTGGGGAGGGGCGGATTATGGTCGTTTTTTTTTTGTCAATAGGTCATATTGGGAACCACAACACAGACACACAGGCCCTGATTCTGACCTTGGCGGACGGCGGAGGCCGTCCGCCAAGGTACCGCCGACAAATGACCGCACCGCGGTCAAAAGACCGCGGCGGCCATTCTTACATTTCCGCTGGGCCGGCGGGCGCTCTCCAAAAGAGCGCCCGCCGGCCCAGCGGAAATGCCCCTGCAACGAGGACGCCGGCTCAGAATTGAGCCGGCGTAGTTGCAGGGGTGCGACGGGTGCAGTTGCACCCGTCGCTTATTTCAGTGTCTGCAAAGCAGACACTGAAATACTTTGTGGGGCCCTCTTACGGGGGCCCCTGCAGTGCCCATGCCATTGGCACTGCAGGGGCCCCCAGGGGCCCCGCGGCACCCCCTATCGCCATCCTGTTCATGGCAGGTTTCCCGCCATGAACAGGATGGCGGTAGGGGGTGTCTGAATCCCCATGGCGGCGGAGCGCGCTCCGCCGCCTTGGAGGATTTAATGGGGCAGCGGTAAACCGGCGGGAGACCGCCGGTTTACCCTTTCTGACCGCGGCTGAACCGCCGCGGTCAGAATGCCCTTGGGAGCACCGCCAGCCTGTTGGCGGTGCTCCAGTGGTCGGTGACCCTGGCGGTCACCGGCCGCCAGGGTCAGAATGACCCCCACAGTGCCTACTCAACAGCAGCAGATACAAGGTATTGGCATTTCTTCTCATGGTAGATACCAGATTCTCTGGGAATAACAGTTCAACCACCACCTCGCCGGCTCCACTTACGGTGCTGCTGTGGAATGTAAATGGGCTCCTAGATAAAATTAAATGGATGCTAGTCCTCCGCTCTGCACTGAGTACGGAGGCAGATATTTTTCTTCTCCAAGAAACTCAGTTGAATTCCTGGCATGCATGCAAGTGATACTCTCAGGGTTACCATACAGGCTTTCATAGGGGATCCAGGGGCACAGCTATATTAATTAGGAAGCACACTTCATTGGTGATTTTCAAAACATGACAAGACAAACCGGGACATTACATGGCAGTCAACGGGGTACTTCAAGGCCTGCCTTTATCAATTGTGTCTATGCTCCACTGCCGCTCACGATGGGCTTTTTAGCAACACTCGGGGAACTGTGGAGGGAGATTGCCGAGGCCACATGGATCTCGGGGGTTCCTTGAACAGTGTTTGTAACTTAGGTTATGGATTGCTCAGGGTAAAGGCTGAAGTGGGAGGACCCACACCTTTGGCCACTTTTGTAGACAATCTACATCTGGTAGACTTGTGGATATGTACTACCTTAGGGAACAGGATTACACCTTCTACTTCGGGGCCCAGAAAACATTCTCTAAAATTGATCACTTCTTCATGCCTACAGGTGAGAGCCAGAGGGGTTTAAACATCTTGCACAAGGGCTGTCTGATCATTCAAGGGTGGAATTAACTCTGTCATGGGGAACAAGGGGGTTGAGGGCTGGGTGGAAACAGGATTGGTGGTACCTCCAACAGGCTGACTTTAGAGAAATGTGCCGGCAATGTAGTGAACAGTTTTTAAGTTTTAATCAAGGCTCAGTGTCCTCTCCCAGGGTGTAATGGAAAACCCAAAAAGTCACATTGCACGATCAGATTTTTTACTATACGAAAGGTCACAGAGAGGAAAGTCGGCAGAAAGTTTGGGACATGGAAGAACCTGCCTTGACCATGAAAGGTCAATTTGCAGCATCTGGACAGGAGGAACTTTTACAGACTCTTTACACACACAGGCCTAGCTCTGGCAGGAACTAATGCAAGAGGCACGTGAAGTATGGAAGGCTACGGACAGCAGGATTTACCAGTGGGGGGACAAGGCTCGCAAGACTTTGCACTGGCTGTGCCTGCCCAGGGTAGGGCAGACCCCCGTGACATACTTAAAACTGCAGGGTGGCTTGCGAGTGGCGGGTAGTGAGCTGATGGTTCAGGCTTTTGCCGATTATTTTCAAGACCTATATTGGGCTGACTCGTCAAGCCCATGTACAGACATGCCTAAATTTGTGAAAGATTTGCTGGTCCCTAGTCTGCCGTTTGAAGACAGGGCTTCTCTGGACGCAGAAAACACAGTTGATGAATTAGGTGGGGCCCTGGCTCAACTACAATCAGACAGGGCACCAGAACTGAATGGTTTCCCACGTGAGTATTGGCATCTTGTGTGGCCACAGATGGGCCATTCGATGCTGTAAATATTCATCGAGGAGTTGAGAAATGGCAAGTTGCCCCCAGATCATAGAACTGCAGATATTGTGGTTTTGCCCAAGCCTGACACTGATTGCACATGTTGCAAGAATTGTTTACCTATCTCGCTTTTGAACACCACGGTAAAGATATGGGCTAAGGCACTGGCTAATAGACAGGGAACCGTCATCAAACGTTTGGCACAACCTACCTGTGCATAATGCAATAGCTGCAAACGAACTGGTGAATGAGCACAACCCCCTCTGTCTGTAGATTTCCAGAAAGCATTCGATTTGGTCAATTGGGCATATATGTTCGCCCTCCTCAGGAGGACTGGGTGTGGCCCCAGGTTTATTAGCTACATACGGCTCTGATACACAGGCCTTTGAGCCAGGGTATGCATCAGGAGAGTGGCATCAAACAGGTTCCCGGTCCTACGAGGCACATGTCAGGGCTGCCCTTTATCCCCGTTGGTATTCGCTGTGGTGATTTAACCTTTGGCCGCATGAATACCAGTGGATGCCAAGTTTTGTGGTTGCCAATGGGAGAATATGGTGAGCGACAGGATATCGCTATATGCGGACAATGTGCTCCTATACATGGGGCGTCCAGAATCGACAGGGCCTCCAGCGCTGCAGATATTGGAAATGGTTGATATGTACTCTGAGCTTCATATCAATCCCTGGAAACCAGTGTTTACCTGATAGCCTCCTGCCTGACAAATGTGACATGGGAATCTGTATTACCGATACAGCAAGAGGGATTCCAATACTTGGGGGTGTTTGTTACGGGGATGCACACCGCTTTTACCAAAATAACCTGGCACCACAATTGGAGCAGTTGAAGAGAGACACTAAGTTTTGGACGACTCTCCCACTGTCCTTGCTGGGTTGCTTGTCCATCTTTAAGATGGTTGCGTTACTGCCAGTTACAAAATCATCCCTTTCTGACTGATTAGTCTTTCTTCAAAAAGATAAAGACACACCTACGTGCACTGCAATGGGGGAACGGGACTCTGCCTATCTCCCTAGAGATGTGCTGTTGACCTGGGTTCAAAGGAGGTATAGCCACCCCAAACATCCCTTTATACTACTGAGCAGCACACCTTCTCATCATTAATGATTAGCAGTTCAAGGGGGTTCGAGATCTAGCACATGCCCTTGATGGGAGGGCTATGGGACCACAGGGTCTGTCACATTTACTGTATGGAGGAAAGATGCAAGGGTCCATGCCCCTGGCAACCTGGGTGGTGCTGGAGCTGTGGACAGCGGCTCAGAAGGCCACTGGCTGGATGAGCAGGTTGACGCTTGAAACACCACTTTGGAGAGGAACCCGCCTTCCAAACCTTGCGGCTCTACAGAGATTTGCAGCGTGGGATAGTACTGAAATATCAAATTTGGAGGATGTCCTGAAGGACAAGATCCTGAAATCCTTTTAGCAATTACAGGAGGAGTATGCCCTCCCTTGCACACTGTTTTTTTTTGTTAATTGCACCTGCGGCATTCATTCTACCAACACTGCTGGCGGCTTCGGACATTCCAGAGTTTTCACATAAGCTATCTCAGATACACAAAGTGTTGTTATGGAATATGCCAGACCCAATGGAGACGGTACGAAGGGCCTGGAAAAGGGACTTAGGAGAACTTGAGGAGGACAACTGGAGGGAGGCTTTCGGGGGCACCCAGGGAGGCAGTAATTACTGTGTGTTAGACCTGGCAGCTATTTTGACATGTCTCCCCTGTCTTTTTGCTTTCTAAACTCCTGTTTTTATGGTAAACTGGACTGGTTTATTGTATCTGCGCACTTTACCACTGCTGATCAGTGTTCAAGTGCAAGTGCTCCGTATGTAAATTGTATTGGTGATTGGGTAATCCATGATTGGCATATCTGATTTATTGGTAAGTCCCTAGTACAGTGCACTAGAGGAGCCCAGGGCCTGTAATTCAAATGCTACTAGTGGGCCTGCAGCACTGGTTGTGCCACCCATATTAGTAGCCCTGTAAACACGGCTCACACCTGCCACTGCAGTGTCTGTGTGTGCAGTTTTAAACTGACAATTTGACCTGGCAAGTGTACCCACTTGCCAGGACTAAACCTTTCCTTTTGGTACATATAAGGCACCCCTAAGGTAGGCTCTAGGTAGCCGCATGGGCAGGGTGCAGTCTAGTTAAAAGGTAGGACATGTACTGGTGTGTTTTACATGTCCTAACAGTGAAATACTGCCAAATGTGGGTTACACTGTTGCCAGGCCTATGTCCCTCATAGGTTAACATGGGGACTGCCTTTACATAACTTTAAAGTGCAGGTTCCCTTTGAGGGCAGATAGAAATATGGAGTTTAGGGTCTCTGAACTCACAATTTAAAAATACATCTTTTAGTGAAGTTGTTTTTTAGATTGTGAGCCGCACTGCCCCACTTCGCACCGTGACCCTGGTCTCAGCGATGCCGTCATCGGACAACTTCACTGAGCTGCTGCTTGCACTGCGGCCTGTGGGCCCTGCACTCCGGCATCACCTGCTCACACTGCAGCCTGGGCATCCTTGACGACAACGCTCCTGCTTACACTGGCGCCGCTGCGTGCACCGTGTCCTGTGGACACCGCTCGTGAGGTACACGAAGCACCATCCCACCCCGCACCGGAGCCCCGGTCCACCGACGCCAGCACCATAGACTCCAGTGTCATCAAAAAAAGCATCCCTGCCTGCACCATGGCCTGTGGACACCGCTCATGGGGGTCATGAAGCACCGTCCCTTCCTGCACCGCTGGTTTGGGCCTACCGACGACAGCGCTTCAGCAACAATGACACCACTGCCTGCACCGTGACCTGGTGACACCGCACGTCGCACCACCTCACTTCACACTGCAGCCCTGGTGTCACCAACGCTACTGGATGCCGTTGCCTGCACTGTAACCTGAGGGCACCGCACGTTGCATCATCCTGCTTCGCACCACAGCCCCGACGCCATCCACGCCAGCGCTCCTGACTTCATCACCCCGGAGTTCGATCTGCACCGCATGTGACTTCAAGGGCCTGATGACTCCCGTCCCAACTCCGGGAATGACACCGCGATGCCAGCGACACTGCTCACCGTGAGGACCACAATGCCTTGCAATTCCGAAGGCAATGTTTGCGGGTCTTTCTGACACTGTGGCCGGCCTGAACTGTTGGTTTTGCTGATCACAACGCCGTGATAGCCCCAGGTGGAGCTATCGACTTCAAGAATCTGTATTAGTAAGTTAAATCCTGCAGAATTCATATATTTATTACTGTATGTTGGATTTTTATCATATTTGATCTTGTTTTATATAGATAAATATTGGATATTTTTCAAAAATTGGTGTGGTGTCCTTTTGTAGTGTTTTCACTGCGATACTGTGTGTTATGTGCAAATGTTTTACACATTGCTTCTGAGATAAGCCTGACTGCTCATGCCAAGCTACCAAGGGGGTGAGCAGGGGTTATCTGAGCAGGTATCTCGCTTATCCTGACTAGAGTGAAGGTCCATACTTGGACAGTGTGTGTAGGAAGTTGGCCGGCTCTGTATATACTATCTCAAAGTGAGAGATAGTGTGCACAGAGTCCAAGGATTCCCCTTAGAGGTTGATAGTAGTAAAATTAGATAATACTAATGCTCTGTTTTGTGGTAGTGTGGTCGAGCAGTAGGCTTAACAGAGGGTAGTGTTAAGCATTTGTTGTACACACACAGGCAATAAATGAGAACACACACTCAAAGACTTAAGTCCAGGCCAATAGGTTTTTATATAGAAAAATATTATTTTCTTAATTTATTTTAGAACCACAAGATTCAGAATTCAAGTAAGTACATAAATTGTAAGGTACTTGGCATAGGTAAGTATGGAACTTTGAAGTAAAACACCAAGGTACACAGTTTTGGCAAAAATGCCAATAAGCTATTTTAAAAGTGGACACAGTGCAAAAATCAACAGTTCCTGGGGGAGGTAAGTACCAGTTAGATTATCAGGTAAGTAAAGCTCTTACAAGTTCAGTCTCTGGGCATAGGCAGCTCACAGTTCAAGTCTATCCCAAACACCCAGGACCAGCAACACAGGGCAGGTCAGGTGCAGATGCCAAAGTAGGGCCCAAATAACATAGGCACCTATGGAGACTAGGGGTGCTCCGTTTCCAGTCTGCTGGCAGGTAAGTACCTGCGTTCTCGGGGAGCAGACCAGGGGGGGTTTGTAGAGCACTGGGGGGTCACAAACAGGCACACAAAATACACCCTCAGCAGCAGAGGGGCGGCTGGGTGCAGTGTGTATAGTAGGTGTCGGGTTTTAGATAAAAATCAATAGAGAGACCGGGGGGTCAATCTGGCGATGCAGGCAGGGCACAGGGGGGCTTCTCGGGCCAGCCACCAACTCGGCAACGATAAAGGCCACCTGCTGGTCACTCCTGCACTGGTGGTTGGTTTCTCTCTGGCCTCAGGGCTGCAGGTGCAGTGCTTCTTCCAGGCGACAGGTTCTTTGTTACCGGGCAGTCGCGGTCAGGGGGAGCCTCTGGATTCTCTCTGCAGGTGTCGCTGTGGGGGTGCAGGGAGGTCGTCTCAGGGTGACCACATCGTGGGAATCGCCTGGGGGTCCTCGCTGCAGTGTTGGTTCTTCTGGACACGAGAGGGTGACGTCGGGTGGAGAGTGATGGGGACTCGCACTTCGAGAGTGAGGCTGGAGTCTCTTTAAAGATGGTCTCTTCTTTGTAGATTAGACAGAGCCGCTGTCCATGGGAGTTTCTTGGTCCTTTGTGTTGCAGTGCAGTCCTCTGGGTTAGCAGAGGTCGCTGGTTCTGCTGGAGGCATTGCTGTTGCAGGTTCTTTGAATCTGGAGACAGGCCGGTATGGCTGGAGCCAACTCAGTTGTTGTCTCCGTTGTCTCTGCAGGGCTTTCAGGTTAGCAGTCCTTCTTCTTGTTTCAGGTCGTCAGGAATCTGTTTTCCTGTGTTCAGGGTCACCCCTAAATACTCAATTTAGGGGTGTGTTAAGGGCTGAAGGGCAGTAGCCAATGGCTACTGTCCCTGAGGGTGGCTACACCCTCCTTGTGCCTCCTCCCTTTGGGGAGGGGGGCACATCCCTAATCCTACTGGGGGAAATCCTCCAAAGCAAGATGGAGGATTTTCTAAGGAAGGGGTCACCTCAGCTAAGGACACCTTAGGGCAATGGTCTCCAAACTTTTTAATGCCGCGCCCCCCCCCCCCAGTTGGAAAATAAAAATCATTGGGCCCCCCTCAGAATTTTTCACAATTATTGTATAAAGATGGCAATGTTTAAATATGTCTAGGCCTATTTAAGCATTGCAGTTAAGTACAGTTACCTTTTTTTAAATACAATAACATGCTTCTGCTTAAAACAATCTGTATAATGCTTCTTTTGGCCAGAGTGTGGCACCCCCCCAGGATCACTTGGGGCCCCCCAGGGAGGCCCGCCCCCCAGTTTGAAGACCTCTGCCTTAGGGGCTGTCCTGGCTGGAGGGTGACTCCTACTTGTTTTTCTCATTATCTCCTCCGGACTTGCCGCCAAAAGTGGGGGCTGTGTCCAGGGGGGGGGCATCTCCACTAGCTGGAGTGCCCTGGGGCGCTGTAACACCAGGCTTGAGCCTTAGAGGCTCACCGCCAGGTGTTATAGTTCTTGCAGGGGGAGGGGTGAAGCACCTCCACCCAGTACAGGCTTTGTTCCTGGTCACATAGTGCACAAAGGCACTCATCCCATGTGGCCAGAAACCCGTCTGTACGTGGCAGGCTGATAGAAACTGGTCAGCCTATCACTAGTAGTTAGGCTGGTGTACAGGGGGCATCTCTAAGATGCCCTCTGTGTGTATTTCTCAATAACTCCCACACTGGCATCAGTGTGGATTTATTGTGCTGAGAAGATTGATACCAAACTTCCCAGTATTCAGTGTAGCCATTAAGGAACTGTGGAGTTAGTGTTTGACAAACTCCCAGACCATATACTCTTTATGGCTACCCTGCACTTACAATGTCTAAGAATTGGCTTAGACACTGGAGGGGCATAGTGCTCATGCAGCTATGCCCTCACCTGTGGTATAGTGCACCCTGCCTTAGGGCTGTAAGGCCTGCTAGAGGGGTGACTTACCTATGCCACAGGCAGTGGGATGTGGGCATGGCACCCTGAGGGGAGTGCCATGTCGACTTAGTCTTTTTCTCCCCACCAGCACACACAAGCTGTGAGGCAGTGTGCATGTGCTGAGTGAGGGGTCCCTAGGGTGGCATAATACATGCTGCAGCCCTTAGAGACCTTCCCTGGCCACAGGGCCCTTGGTACCAGGGGTACCATTTACAAGGGACTATGGGCCTGATTCTAACTTTGGAGGACGGTGTTAAACCGTCCCAAAAGTGGCGGATATACCACCTACCGTATTACGAGTTCCATAGGATATAATGGACTCGTAATACGGTAGGTGGTATATCCGCCACTTTTGGGACGGTTTAACACCGTCCTCCAAAGTTAGAATCAGGCCCTATATGTGTGCCAGGGCTGTGCCAATTGTGGAGACAAAGGTACAGTTTTAGGGAAAGAACACTGGTGCTGGGGCCTGGTTAGCAGGGTCCCAGCACACTTTCAATCATAACTAGCATCAACAAAAAGCAAAAGGTCAGGGGGTAATCATGCCAACAGTGGCATTTTCCTACAGTTTGCAAACTGACTGCCAGCTAGAGACCCCATTTCTAACACTGTGCAATTTAAGCACATCCAGTTAAAAGCGCTCCACATTATGTAATTCATGAGGCCTAGGCTATATGGCATGGATCTCATTCAGGCAGACAATTGTTTGTGCTGTGGGATTGCTCTTGGAGATTGGATACACACGTTTAGACACTGTTCAGTACTCTCCATCTTCTGGGGGGGGTAGTCTTGGCGAGGCTGTAGAGGGTACTGGGCTAGAATGTTCTGAGGGATCCTAAACTAGTACTCCTACACATCATGAATGAGCTTGGTGGCAAGAGATATCAAAGGGTGATCTTGTGATTAGGCCTTATAACTGCCAAGAGGGATATTGGGATGGCCTGGAAGGCTGTAGCCGCTCCCTTGTTGAAGGGATGAGCTAAGGGCACAGATTTTTGCAAGGGGTTGGAAAGATCTATATATAAGGTGTGGAAATGACCCAGTAAACACTATAAAATATAGAAAGGATGGGCAGAGGTACAGGGTATACAAATGGAACCCTGCCCTAGGAGGCATTGGGAGATGGATAACTTGGGAATGGTGCACAGTGGTCTCAGGAGATAACCAAGGTATTAGAGATGTGGAGGACGGGCCAACAGTGAATCACATTGTGTCTCTTTTGTCTGTGTATTAAACAAAGTATTTCCTAATTTATGTATTTATATAATGTATAATTGTTTCTCTAGTTTAGTGTATTGTTTTGAGGTTCAAATCGTAGAAATCGATTAGATGGGAGTCCCTGTTGTCCAGTAGTCATTAATTGCGGGTACCAGAAGTCAAAATATTAAGAACTGCTGATCTATGCTTTTTAGAGAGTGCCCACATGGAATTTATATAAAAATATATAATGTTTATTTTCTTTAATTCATAAACACAAAATCTTAGCATGATTTACAACAAATCATAACACTTCATAAAATGTTTTTCCTTACTTTTTTTTGTTGATCTACAACTCACAGAAGTTCTTACTTGAACATGCCTTGTTTCCATTTCAAAGTATCCTACTATTTTTATCATCATACTTATATTGTATATTGTAAAAAGCAGTGATGTTTTTTTAAACAATTGCTGATGCAACACTTCAGTACTTCTTTTGGCTAACCCTACCTTCTTCAGGACACAACACAAAATCAAACTTATCTTGACTACTTTAAAACGGGGATATAATCATGCGATTACCAGTATTAAATTATAACCACCTTAAAACTGTCATAAGTCAAGCTTGGTCCCAATGCCAGATTTTACATGCCCAAGATAACTTTTGCATGTACTGATAAAGATTCTGCCCTTTTGAAAACTTGGGGTCAGGTGTACTAAGACTTTTTCCAGTTGCAAAGGGTCCAATTGGCATAATCGGGCTGTTTGTGACAGTAAAAAGCCAATTGGTACGTAACAAACACAAATTGAGATTTGGTAACACATTACGGAATCACAGATTGTTTTGTGACTACTTATCGATCCGCTATTAGAAAGGAGTGTGTTCAGGCTATCTATTCCAAATACTGATTCGGAAGGGGGATGTACAGTATTAATATTTTGGGACTGAAATCCAGTCACAAAACACCAATATATTACTGACAACACAATCATGGTGGTAACCCCTTAACAAATGGTAAGGAGTCCACAAAGGACCCCTTCTCTTTTGTGAATGCTGACAAAACATTTTTAAGAGTAGGCAGTGGTCGGGGGTGGCCAAGGAGGCCAAGATGGCGGTCGAACCCTAATGGAATTCCTGTCCCCTGTTTCTTAACCAACCCTCATCCTGCCTGACAGCAGCTGCCATTGTACCCGCTCTACTTCCCGTCACCTGTGGAGCCTTAGACACCCTCCTCGGCCTTCTTGGGGCAACGGGAAAGCTGCAGGGGCCTCGCTGCGAATCCTGAACAGACAGCGGGCTGCAGAGTTTAAAATGTTGCCTGCGATGCTTCCCCTCGGTGGTCCATAAGCGGCCCAGGGCGCTGCCTCCGAGTGGAGCAGGGGCCTGTTGGTGATGCAGTTAGGCTGGAGGTGCCCGGTGCACCTGATGAGCGGACCCGTCTCTCACCCCAGTGAGTGGAGGAGTTAAAAAAAGTGAAGGTGAGATTGTGTGGGTCTGGGGGGCAGCCCCAGTCTGGAAGTTGGAGACATGGCCGGGACGCAACCTGCCCCCTTCCAGATTCAGCTGCAATCGGTGCGGCAAAACATCTCCCCAGCGGGAAGAAAGAGCCAAACTGGGACCCCCGGGGAGCCCCTTGTCCCCTATTGTTTGCTGACTGGGTTTGCCGTGTGATAGATGACAGCTCTTCAACGGCCTGTAGCGGTGGCTGTGCACACACCAGGCTTGCTGGTGCATTGGGGCCCAGAAGTTAGGCCGCCAGCGGACAGCTCCTGTGAGTCACGGAGCCTAGCCTGAGATGGTGGTGGGCCAAAATGAAAGAGGGCTACATGGGGCCCTGGTGGTAGCAAACCCTGCGAGGAGGTGGCCTGGGGCCCAGTGGTTGAGGACTTGACACTGCACAAAGAGCGGAAGAGAGGTATGCTCGGCCGCACCCTGAATGCCTGGCAAGTTCTTTGCGGGAGGCCTCGTACCATCGAATGCCTCACACCCAAAGGGGTGCTGATTGTGTCTTTCTAGATTTACGCTACCCTGCTGATTCACTGATCTGGTCCCCAGGGGTGTTTTCCATATACTGGAGATAGTAACAGCTCTGGCCCTGGCACAAGGGTGCCCCTGCACAGCTTAGGGTGTCTCTAGGACGCCTCAGATCGGATGACTACGGCTCCCTGTGGACATCGGTGTGATTAGAGAAATTCTGTCCTGTGTATGAGTGTTACTCTGCCTGAACTCACCCTCCTGCACTGGCTGGGTGGTCTTGAGGAGACCTGGGCCGGCTGCTGCTAACTGCTCATGCTGCGTAGGGCAAGCCGATTGGTGACCATAAGACTCCTCAATTTGTTTTTCGAAAATCTGTTTAATTTTCAAGCATGTAACATTTTGGCTTTCACATCGACACTATTACAGCAAATATTTGTAATTGCCAGTCATGCTTGTAATTGCACCAGGAGAAAGTACACATCGAAACAGTCGACAGTTAAATCTCCTAGCGGAGTTCTCGAATGCGCTCCACCTAAACTTACATACAGCAGGATTCATTGACACATGAATGGAAAAAAGAAAGAATGTCCATGCAAAGAAGTTTTTTGTCTCGTGAATAAGCTGAAGGGCAGTAGATGCCACAGTTTCAAACAATGGAGTACTATATCTTCAGTTAGTAGACATTTAATTGTGCGTCTCTTCGTGCATGTGGAAACCCCCCTGCAACACACATGCTCGCTAATATATGACGGGAACACATCTAAACTCCAGACACCCGCCGCCTGCTTAGGACCCAGCTGCACCCCTAAAACAGAGACCAAGCCAGCAACTCGTGCTCAGGCATGTTCCGCCCCGCGCTCCTGTCTTTGAGTTGGATGATGTTCCACCACAGTTGCTAGTCTGATTCCTCCACAGCTGGGCCCGATCCTGGGCCCTGTAAGTGTGCCATCATCATATCCCAGCTATCTGACAAACCACAAGACTCCTCTAATATCCATACTCACAAGTCTCCTTTGTTTCTGTGTTAAATTGTGTATGTAATGGCACCTCCTCAGGGGGGATGTACACTGGGTGAAGCTGGCTGCTCATGCTGCCCAGAGGCAAGCATGCCAATTACACCGCATCTTTGCTTCCAATGTCAACCGTCACCCTAAACTGGAGATGGGCACGATAAACCCCCTGTGCCGCAGCCAGCCCAGACCAAAATGTACCTGTACACCACTTCTATGCTGGATAATAAGGGTGTTAGAGGGAACCCCCTGCTGTACCATGCGACCCCCCAATGGACTTGACAACCATCCTTGCAGCAATGCTGGACTTTAGGGAGGCAGGGAATCCAAAGTAGACAGCATCCGCACAGACCGCTTTCTCATGAGTCAGGAACTGTGCAAAGTGGCAGATAGGGTGACCGAAACTCAGGGCGGGATTTCGAAAACTGAAGATGATGTAGTGGCCCTCAATCACCAGGTCTCTCAAACTGATGTCCACAGTGGCTGCTGTGGAAGAAAGTGTGGAAGAAACAAAAAAATGCTCCAGAAGGAACAACCTGCACCCTGTTGGCTTTCCGGAGTGGGCAGAGGTCTCAGGGATGGACAGCCTCCTAGAATGGTTCTGGTTCTGGTCCTGGGATTTCAACAGATAAACTGCCTTCTTGTTTTGTGGTGGAACGGGTACATTGTGCCCTTACTAAAAGACCTCCACCAGGCCCCCCCACCCTGTGATAGCACATATCCTCAACCATCGGCACAGTGATGCTGTTCTTCGAGAGGCTCAGACTCAACAAAATCTGCAATACCTTAATGCCAAAATCCTAATCTTTCCAGACTACACCAGAATGGTTCAACAGCATCGCTGCTCGTTTTATGACATAAGGCAGAAACTCTAGGCGCTCAATGTCCAGTACGTGCTTCTTTTCCTGGTCTGTTTTAGGTTGATCATTGACTTGTGGAAATACTTTTTTTGACACCCCTGAACCTGCCTGGGAGTGGGCAACAGAGCAGTGACCACTGGGACTGACAGGCACTGGAGGTCTGGTGGAGCTGAGTGTGACAGAACACCCTCCACCCCTCCCCTCTCAAGCACCCCAGAGAAAACATGCCTACACCCGAAAAGGCCAACCAGGTCAGCATAGAAGACAGGAATCTGCAAGCCCATATCCTGCAGGTGAGGCCCTGGGTGCAGTTAACCTTAAGGTGACCCTGACACAGCGGCTCTCTTTCAGACCATTGAAAGCATGCCTGACTCATTGACCTGAGCTACCCTGGCCATCGCATGTCATGTTGCGTGACCCATGCACCGTTGTGCTCCCATCTGAATGCGCCTTCCGGGAGAGGTGATGTATCTCCCGCAGATGGAATGTTGGGGGAGGTCGAGGGGTGCTGGGGCAATCTTCCTACAGTTGTCAAGAATAAGGTTTGAGGTTCCAAATCTTAGATGCTGCTGTAAGGCACTGTTAACCTTTTATGGGCGACTGGGGACCTGATTTTGTTGTATTATGTTATTCTTATGGGCAACAGATGCTTTGGGGTTGAAAGTATGGGGTGGAGAAGTATGAGGGTATGTTGTTTTGAGTTGGATTGTTGTCTTGAAATGTTTTCTTACAGGCACACATCCCAAGGGTTCTCCACTGCACATGTTCCTAACTATGTGTTAGACTCCATAGAATTACGCGCTGACCTACCTCCGCCTCCATGGGATCATAGGTTGACCAGCCATTTCTTAGTGTCCCTTACGGATGATTAGGGTCGTCTCCTGGAATGGGAATGGTCTCTTGGACCATTCAAAAGATCAGGAGTACTGCACAATATCAAGACATATAGATCTGACGTGGTCCTGCTCCAGGAGATACACCTCTAGGGATCCATCTGCTCTTTTCTCTGCAAGTTTGGATACAATTGTGTCTTTCATGCAGGTTCTCTAGAGGCTCAAGGGGGGGCGTGATTCTCTTACAAAGATCTTTCCTGTTGGTGGTAACTCCTTCCCATGATGACCCTCAGGGGAGATATGTGGGAATTGAAGGGCGCCTATAGGCCAAGCACTATAATTTTGTCTCATGTTATGCCCCCTTTCCAGCACCACCTACATTCTACTCGGCGAGTGCTCCAGTTCCTGGTGGTGGCCCTTCCCCCAAAGGTGGGGACTTTAATGCAGTTCCAGATCCTGTGCAGGACACATCTGATGCTCCGCATCCGGGTTGAGTGGCGCGCTATGCTCACTTGACCTTGTGTGTCATTGATCCCTGTAATGCATGCCACTTGTGGAATCCCACACAACAGTCCTACACGCACATGTCTGCAGCCCACAAAACAGAGTATAGAATTTACCTCCTTTGGCTTCCAGCCTGTGCACTGCAGTCCGTTCAGATCCTGCTGCGAGGTGTATCTGATCATGCACCCCTTTTCCTAGGATCGGGTACCCTGCCAAACTCCCTTCGTCTGATGTGGAAATTGAATACATGGCACTTGATGGAGCAGGAGTGCACGGACTTTGTGGAGAAGGAATTACAGGCCTTCTTCCAGACTAACCATGGATCAGTGTCCTCCACTTGGACATATGGGCGGCAAGCAAGCCTACCTTACTGGGCCTGCTTGCAGGGTACGTGAGGAGAAAGGAGGAGCGCCAGCTGGTGCAGGTGGCAGATCTAAAAGACCCAGATCCTTATCGTGGAGCATCAGGATGGAGATCTGGACCCGGGAGAAGTTGAGCGCCAATTGGTGCTGGCATGGTCTAGACCAGGGTTCTGCAAAGTCGGTCCTGGAGAGCCGGGTCCATGCCAGATTTTTAGCATATGCACATTTAGAAAAATGTAGAATTCTGAAACAGACCCTGGTCTAGACTGTGTCAGGTTTCTCTGGAGGAGGTGAAGCAGTGGTGGAGAGCATCACCCCAGAGAGATACATTGGTCAAACTGATATACTGGCTAGTGACTCGTGATGTCTCTAACAGGATAGTGCTGACTACTAGAGACTCCTCTGGGGCTCTCTGCAAGGAGTTGCCTACAATCACATAGGCCTTCACAGCATTCTACCAGGACCTCTACCCGCCGCTCCAGATCCCCACCTGAATATGAAATATTTGGGTTTAGGTACAGCACAGCCATATTATAGTTTGTAATACATATCGAACTGGACTGGTTTGGTAACTGGCTTTTGATTTTACTTCTGTTTTAATTTTTTATGTGAACCGGATTGACTCTGGGACTATGCACCTGTAAACTCATTGGCAGAAACATTCTATGTTCTAGTATATATATTACTCTTCCTGTAGGACATGCCCAGCATGTTTTCAGATGGTATTATTTATAATCTTTGAATGCAACATGAATGTTATTGACTCATGTTTTGGACAGATAAGACTATTAAAGAGTTTATAACCCTTGCATACTTCCCAATATAGCAGAACCGATAATTATAGGTACTGTTCCAACAGGGCATGCACCGATGGCATGTTACTAATTCCACTGACATAATTTAGTACACTTTTGCAATACGGCGCGCACTGGGTTTCAGCTACGTTCCCGCTTGTCCGTTGTTCACGTTTATGTATGGATTAAATAACCTGCAAGATGGTGGTTACCGTACACGCCACAATAACTTCATTTGCGTTGTAATTTATGTATCGGGGAGGTAAGATTATTTATGATTTTTTATCACGTGTGGGACAGCAGATATACTGATTGGGAGCATGTCACTAATTGCAGAGAAATTGTCTAGTACGCTGTACTCTGAAGCTAAGCTCCACCATTAGATTGTAGGGGAGAGGCGGAGTACATGACTCTTTATGCACGACTATAAATAAGCAGGTCATTAACTGCATTGAAACTGTCAAGCACAAGATACCTTTCAGTTTTACTAAGAGTTGAGACACAAACAGTGTCATTACTGACCAGCATAGAAATGGTTCAAGCACACTTCGGTTTCACACTTCCGTTTCACTGACCGACCACGGTGATATTTGATGAGCATGATTGATCTATGCTATCGATTTCTTATTTATATTCTACACTTCTGGGAATCATGAGTTCACTGGTTTACTTTGAGGGGGCTGTTATTTAGGAATCTTCATAGAATTCACATTTAACTTTGTTTTTAAACGCACTTGGCTTTTCATGTAGTTTTCCTACTACAATATGGTTGTGGATTATGGTTTGGTTGTGGTGTGAGAAACTGTGTAGGCATTTGGTCCTTTTCTTCATTCTTTAGGACAGTACATTTTACTACAAACAAACTTCTTTTTCTTTTTGTGTCTCTCCTTGCGCTTGTGCTCATGGTGGCCATTGCACTTTAAAACGGCTTGCTTATGTCAACTGATTTACTTTTCATTTTCAATTTACGTGGCAAGAAAAGTCTAGTTAGGACTTTGCAATGCTAATACCTCTAACTCAAACAAATGTGAGACCCATTGTATTGCAAATGCTTGCTTCTTTTTTGTCTCCTTCCAGGAGATCGGACCAACTGCTATCTAAATACATTGCTCACCATTTTATCATGTGTTCAGGGACTACTTTGATCTTTCATCTGGAGCACTGGCGAAGAGAGCACATCTTTCTGAGCTCTGCTGTAAACAGGTCACATTTGTTTATTTATGGTTTCTGTGAGGCGCTTTTTATTTTTATTTTCTGCTTGGTTCACGACCAAAACGTGTTCATTTGATGGCACTTTTCTTTTTTTTGTATTGCACTGGTGAACGCAGCATTTGTCCTTCCTACCTCCTCCTATGTCGCTGCATGCCCGCCCCTACCTAATCCTCACATCAATTTCGGGCTTTGAATTATGTCACGTTTCCAAATGTGCACATAAAAGTTAGCAAGCTATATTGCTGTAACGGGTACAGTGACATTTCTAAATGGCGTCCACACCACGGGCGAGTCTTCTCGTATTTCGACACTCCTCGTGGAGTCAACAAGGCAGCACCTGGGCACACTTTTGAAGTCTGCTGCAGCTGGAGTGAAGCCCAGGGAGGCCAGCAGCAGTTTGTCCTTGCCGTAGCTGCTGCGCACCGTCTCTGCTATGAAGGCTGCCTATTGGTGCTTCTGGTGCCTACGTTTTTCTTCCCATTGGTTAGCCTGTTGCTAAGCCTCTTGGGAAGTGTAGTTTCTTGACTGCTGCTATTTTACTAAAGCTTGAAAAGAATGCATAATACTCGCCTCAGTGTCTTTAATAAAGTTAAGACTTTCCTTCATAAATTACTAGGAAAATCTACATTATGTCCCGAAAATGTCATCTATGTGAAGTAAGCACACTAGAGAGTCAATAATTCATACTGGATTTAATTATTATGTAACAGGCTCAAATACTTGAAACCAGGGTCACTGCAGTTATACGGCAGCTGCAACCACGTAATCCATTAGCTGCTGTACAATCTGATAGACAACTTTAAACGTAGACACCAGAAGCACCAATAGGCAGATCCCAAGGACCATAGAGTACCGTCTTGACTGCAAGCATCCCTCTTTTCTTGAGGGAGCAGTTCAAATAGAGTCATGAAACAAAGGAAAAATAGAACCAATAATAGCAATTGCGAGGATAAAAAATAACAAGTCTTGGCAACAGGAGACAATCCAGGCATAACTTGAAGAAATCGTAGGGTAGTGGAGGAAAGAATTCCAGGAGGCCAGTGGTGTAGAGAAGGGAGAAGTAAATTAAGAAAGTCTGGCATCATCCAGAGGCAGGAGGTAGTGCTGGATTGGCTGGGAGGGAAACAAGAAACATATTAGTAGAGAGCGGTGGGATAATACTCGCCTCCGTGTCTTTAATAAAATGAAAACTTTCCTTCATAAATTACTAGGAAAATCTACATTTTATGTCAAGACCGGAGGCTCCTATTATGCTAGTTTAAAGCATATCAACCACCAGAGAAGGAGCAGATCTAACAGGTTTGCAGTAGAACGTTTTGAAAACATTATCAATAGACCAATCAGCCACCTCAGAATGTTCTCTAGGCTGGAACCCAAAGCAAAGGCCTTGGAAGCCATGGCACCCCTGGAGGAATGGGCCCCAAAGATGGAAATATCAATACCCGCCAGGGTCATGACCCATTTAACCCAGCGAGCTAAGGTAGCCGAAGAAACTGGTTTATGGGGTTTACAGAACGAAATCAGGAGCTGAGGAAGGGAGGATATTCTGAGGTTAACAGTTTGTTTCTCATATTCCTTTAAACAAAGTCCCACACAGAGTTTTGGTTTGTTAGGAAAGAAAGGGTAAAATAGAGTATGTAAGTTGGTTTTTGTGCTCTTGGCAATGTGGAATAAAACACCTGTAGGCATAAATTGGCGTGAAGAAACATCTAAAGATTTTACATCGGACACACGTTTGATAGAAATGAGGCACAACAACATGGTCAATTTAGCAGAGAGCATTTTTAATGATAGATCCGAGTTCTCTGGTGTTATGCTATTAATTGTGTTTGAGCAATGACTTTGTGTTCCACCGCTGTGCATATTAGTTGCTCAATGTTCACCAGTAGCACATTACATGTTGTATTCAGTTTAGCTGCCTATTGGCTTTAACGTGGCATTAGACATTACATTTGGTATGTAGGTCAGCTGCCTATTGGCTTTAACATGACATTACATTTTGTATGTAGGTTAGCTGCCTATTGGCTTTAACATGGCATTAGACATTACATTTGGTGTTTAGGTTAGCTGCCTATTGGCTTCAACGTGGAGTTAGACATTGCAGTTGAGACATTGCAGATGAGCTGTGTTTTTCCACATGGTAGACCAAGCTGTGTTTTTCAAATTGAATTCACACGAACCCTAACGTGATAAGAGAGCGTATATTTTGTGTTTTCCTTTCCGCTCAGCCTTGGGAAGAGGAGAGGTCTATGAGATCTGGCCAATCTCCAATGGCTTGTTTTATTTTCCCGAGTCTGAGAGGAAAGGGTAACAATGGCCCTGGGCAGCAGCAAAAAGAGATCTTTCAGGACTTCAGTCAGGAGTGGACGTCAGCTGCCTGTCTCCCGTTTGGGTGGAAAGTCTCTTTCTCGCAGTTGAACCGGAGTCATCAACTTGAAGATAGGAGAAGGATGACAAGCAGTGATAGGCCTTACAGTGATGCAATTTTGACTTTTATGCTTTGCTTTGAAGTTATGCTATAATATAATCACATGTATTTGCTGTGTACATTGCAATTGAGAAGTACTTGGGTATATTTTGCTTTCATTGCAGTGACTACTTTTGAACGTGTGCTTCCAACCTACTAATCTCGTCTTTCAGGAACCTTGTGGTGAAGTAATAATAATAATAAATGTCTTCTTTAAACCAAGAAGTGCATTCCAGAGAAGTTTTGTCAGCTCGGTCATAAGATAAGAGAAGGAAAGCAAAACATCGGGCCAAGAAAGGAACAAATTTAAAACTAATGAGACATCCCATAGGTAAGAGTATTTGGATGCAGGTGGTTTGGCAAGTTTAACTCCCTTTAGAAGACGGCAGATAAGGGGATGCTCCCCCACCGGCTTGCCATTGATATATTGGTGATGCATAGAGATAGCAGATCTATAGAGGTTTATAGTTCTATAGGATTTACCCGAACTGGCCTCAGCCGCCAAAAAATGAATAATACAATTTAGATCTGTTGAAAAGGGATTGATACATTTTCCCACACACCAGCTTGCCCAAAGAGACCAGGCTGATTTGTACGCTTTTCTTGTGCCGGGAGCCCAAGCATTGTTAATGAATTCTGTAGCTTCTGTGGAAATAGAAGCGGTTTGTTGGGAGAGCCCGATAGCTTCCAAGCTGAAAGAGTTAGGGATTTGTTGAGAATCAGGTTGTGAGGAGATCCCAAAGGATCTAGAAGAAGAGAAGGGAACTGAGGAAGAAGCCGGGGAAAATCCGTGGACAACTCGAGAAGAAGGGGAAACCAGACCTGAGACTGCCAGAAGGGGGTGACAATGACTAAGGAGGCTTTCTGGCGTCTGGCTTGAGATAAAACTCTGTTGATTAAAATGAAAGGAGGGAAAGCATAGTTGGTTGCAGAGGAACAATCTTGTAGAAACGCATCTGTTGCCAAAGCGAGAGGATCGGAGCGCCAGCTGAAGAAGAGGAGTAACTGAGAATTGAGACTTGAAGCAAATAGATTGATATGGAAAGGGCCCCATTTGTTCAGAAGTTTCTGAAATATCGAAGGATGGAGTTTCCATATCACTGTAATCTTTGAGATGGTGGGAGTACCAGTCTGCAATGGAATTCTGGGATCCTGGGAGATACTCTGCTAGAAGAGAAAACTTATGGAGGAGACAGAACTCCCAAAGACTTTTTGCTAGAAGAGCTAGAGGCTTTGATTTGGTTCCCCCAAGATGGTTTATGTATCGGACCGCAGAAACGTTGTCCATGCGAAGGAGGATAGAACATTTGACTCTGTCTTTTGTGAAACTTTTGATAGCAAAGGAACCTGCAAGCATCTCCAAACAGTTTATGTGCAATTTGGACTCCTCTGCAGACCATGTACCGCCAGTTGATATTGGTCCACAACGGGTGCCCCAGCCCGTGAGGCTTGCATCTGATTCTAATACAAGATCAGGCGCAGAGGGGAAGATAGTCCTGCCGTTCCAAGCGTCTAAATGGTGTATCCACCATTGAATCTCTAAGCGAGATTCTGAATCTAGAGAAATAAGATCGGCGAAGGCGAGACCTTTGCGAAAATGAAGAATTTTTAAGCGCTGGAGAGCTTGATAATGAAGAGGACCCGGGAATATTGCCTGAATAGAGGAAGAAAAAAGACCGACCACCCTTGCTAGGGATCTGAGAGAAATGGAATCTTTGTGAAGAGTGTGCATAAGTTCTTTTTTGGTTGAAGCCACCTTTGAGGGGGGAAGGTGAAGAGTAGCTGTGGTGGAGTTGATGAGGAAACCCAAGAATTCTACTTGTTGAGAGGGGGTCCCCACTGATTTGTCCAGGTTTATGATGAAACCAAGCTCTGTAAGAAGGGAGCTTGTTAACTGAAGATGGGCGTGAAGACACTGAACATTTTGGTGCATAAGGAGGATATCGTCGAGATAGATTATGAGCCTGATACCGAGAGATCTGAGATGGGCAACGATTGGTTTCATTACCTTTGTAAAACACCAGGGTGCTGAAGAAAGCCCGAAAGGAAGAGAAGAAAAGGAATACGTTTTTGAGAGCCATTGAAATTGTAAATATTTTCTGTGTGAAGGGTGAATAGGAATAGTAAGATATGCATCTTGAAGATTTAGCCTTACTAACCAATCGTTTTGAAGTAAAATATCCCTCAGATGGATAATAGTTTCCATCTTGAAATGGCGATAAATCACTAATTGATTGAAAGATTTGAGATTGATTACCTGTCTTAACTTTTTGTTTTTCTTTTGGACTAGGAATAAGGAACTTAAAAAGCCCGATGGATTGGGAAGAGAAGGTTGGATAGCATTTTTCTGAATAAGCAACTGCACATCGGTTGTAATGATAGCGGACATTTCCGCAGAAAACTTTGGAGGAGGAGGAAAAATGGTTTGAAAAGGAGGAGAATAAAACTCTATCAGGTAACCCTGAATTGTGTTTAATACCCATGGGTCTGATGTAATTGAACGCCACTTTGAGAGGAAGAATTGAAGCCAACATCCCACAGGAAGGCCAGGAGACTGGCTTTACCTTGAGAGGTGTTAGATCTGGAAAATCTTTGTCCGCGGCCACTGAAACCTCTGGATCTCTGGGGGTAAAACTGTGGCTTGTAGTCTTGGTCGTTGTTGAAGGAGCCTCTAGCACCTTGGTTGCGATAGGAGCGGCCGGTAAAGCGGCTCCTGCCTCTACAGGCCCGTGCAAAAACACATTGGCTGAAGACCTTTTTTAAAGACTGTTGGGCTTTGTGGATTGAAGAGAATGTAGTGACGTATCTGCTGAGGTCTTTGATAAAGGAATCCCCAAAGAGCTTACCGTCAGCCTGGATGCCGGGATCAAGAGTTGCAAGATTGGCAAGCTTGGGTCTAGTTTAAGGAGTAAACCTTTCCTTCTTTCATGTATGATAGTCAAATTTGCATTTCCTAAGAGACAAAAGGCTCTCTGTATCCAAAGTGAAAGGTCTGTAGGATCGATAGGAGTATCCTCGAGTCTGGCCAATTCAGCCAAGTCAAAAATGCAAGCCAAGGGCCCTACAACAACAAGCAGTTTGTCCTGTCATGTTGTCCAGGCTTTATCAACCCCTTTACGAGGATCCTTGCCAAACTTAGTAAAAAAGATTATAAGTGATTGATCAATGGCAGGAGTGACAGTGATATTAGACGATAGAGCAGGTTTAGGAACTTCAGACTTGCCGAAATTCAGACACCCACACAACATCGCCACACCAAAGGTCAGTGATAAACTGGCGGAAACAAATCCTCCACCTCCACGCCAACAGAAACACGCCCATGCTATTACGAACCACGAATCCACGCGGCGGTCCTTCAACTGCGGTATTCCATTGGCAGTACACACCGCCACGCTCAAAATACACACACATCTCCAAAACACCACCACATTGGACAATTCTAAATACACACACCTGATACACATACAAACACCACTCCCACACACCCAACACAATATAAAATACACACCCACATCACCCACAAACCCTTACGACCAGAATTGCGACAGAAGGCCAGAGAGAGAGCACAGAATAGACAACCCCATCACACAGAGGCACACAACACCATCACCCACACAACATCCACGCACAAAACACAACACACCACTACACTCACCACACTCATCACCACATACACCACCCCACACATCACCCACACCACCCCATGTCACGCCAAAGACACCCCCGCTTCTCCAAGGAAGAGCTCAGGGTCATGGTGGAGGAAATCGTCCGGGTAGAGCCACAGCTATTTGGCTCACAGGTACAGCACACATCAATAGCCAGGAAGATGGAGTTATGGTGCAGAATAGTGGACAGGGTGAACGCCGTGGGACAGCACCCAAGAAATAGGGAGGACATCAGGAAGAGGTGGAACGACCTACAGGGGAAGGTGCGTTCAACGGTCTCCAGGCACAACATCGCGGTACAGCGGACTGGCGGCGGACCCCCACATCCTCCCCCACAACTAACAACATGGGAGGAGCAAGTCTTGACCATCTTGCATCCTGAGGGCCTCGGAGGAGTCGGTGGAGGATGGGACACTGGTAAGTCAAATCTTAACTATCATATCCCCCACCCTACCTGCATGTTATCACACACCCCCTCCCCTATCACTACAACTCCTAACTAATGTACCCATGACACAAACCACACATCCCAACACCAAGCCCTGCATGACACAACTAAGCATGGACACCCCTCACTAAAGCATGCCCACTGCACATACCCAGAACACCCCCCCAACCATCATCACACAAACCCACACACAGGAATGCTTGCACTGGGGTACACAAACACCCACCCATTGCACACCATTACACACACATATGCAATAATCATGCTCTTATGCCCCTGCAGGAACCCGAAGGACCGTCACCACACCAGAGGGTCCAGACAACACCACTCCACCCCCAGAAGAGGCCCACAGTGACGAGAGCAGCTCTGCCCTACTGGATCCTGATGACCAGCCCGGACCATCGTGGGCCTCAGGACAGTAGGTTCCCCTTGCACAGGCACAGCCCAACACCGACCTTCCACCCTCTGGTAACACCAGCACAGCACCCACCCAGCGGACCCAAACCTCCCTACCCAGGACTGGTCAATCAGGGGTGTGTCCACCACTACAGGGCACCCAGGGTAACCCACCACCCCAACAACAACAGGGACCTGGGGGCAGTGGTAGTGGGCACACGGTCCAGGGGACGGAGGCCCAGGAACACAGGGGAACTGGGAGGGCTGCTGTGCGACAGGGGGCGGACAGGCCAAGGGAACCCACTCTCCACGAGGCCCTATCCTCCATCATGGGAGCATACCATCACTCCCAGGAGACGATGGCGACGGTCCTGGACAAGTTGCAGGAGACCCTGCGCCTGCAGGACGAACTGTATTTGGGGTTCAGGGAGGAGCTCAGGACCATCAGCTCCGCCCTGGGCACTATCGTAGGGGTGCTGAAGGACATACAGCAGACCTTGAGGGACACCGTGGCACTCCAAGGGGCCCCTGACACTAGCCAGGACGATGAACTGCCCACCACCTCGGCCGGCGCTAGTGGACAGGACGCCCCACCACAGGACCACCACACCAGCACCCCACCCCCTGTAGACGGACAACCACCACGCAAGCGGTCCCTGAGATCCAGGAACAGGACAGAGCAAGATGGCAAGACCCCCGCCAGGAAATGAGACCACCCTGATTGTCCTCCCACTGTCCCACTTTGTTACCCTGTCCATATTCGAACTGTCCCAGCTCCACTTCCTATGCCCAGATGGGCAGTGCACCTGTGAGACTAATAGACTGGACTCTGCCATGGACATTCCTCCGCCATCACCCATCACCATTTTACAACCCCCTCACATTTCAGCACTTCAATAAACACCCTTGAAACACAAAACAATCTGGAGTCAGTCTGTGATTTAGTAAATATGTATTATCAATGACAGTGTCATAATGGGTTTACCATTGTAAGGCTAACATACCTATGTCACACATCACAAGCCCTTGAAGGATGCAAACAGTTGACATGTAGGTAACCACACCTGTGAAACCGTAATGGAAGGGTACAACTCAGTTACCAAATAGTGATTGAATTCGAGAAACAGGATACAGGTAGACGTGTGAAAGTGAATGTAATGTTAAACCTGAAAATGTTCTCACCTGTGTCTCACTGGAAATATTGCTGTATGACTGACTCCCTGTTGTCGTTGTCTTCTTCCTCAGCTTCATCCTCATCACTGTCCACAGGCTCCACAGCTGCCAAAACACCGTCATCTGGACCATCCTCCTGCAGAAAAGGCACCTGGCGTCGCAAAGCCAAATTATGGAGCATGGAGCAGGCGATGATGATCTCGCACACCTTCTTTGGTGAGTAGAATAGGGATCCACCTGTCATATGGAGGCACCTGAACCTGGCCTTCAGGAGGCCGAAGGTGCGTTCGATCACCCTCCTAGTCCGCCCATGGGCCTCATTGTACCGTTCCTCTGCCCTGGTCCTGGGATTCCTCACTGGGGTCAATAGCCAGGAAAGGTTGGGGTAACCAGAGTCCCCCAGTAGCTATACACAGTGCCTCTGGAGTTGACCCATCATATCAGGGATGCTGCTATTACGCAGGATGTAGGCGTCATGCACTGAGCCAGGGAACTTAGCATTTACCTGGGAGATGTACTGGTCTGCCAAACAGACCATCTGGACATTCATTGAATGATAACTCTTCCTGTTCCTGTACACCTGTTCACTCCTGTGGGGGGGGACCAGAGCTACATGGGTCCCATCAATGGCACCTATGACGCTGGGGATATGTCCAAGGGCATAGAAGTCACCTTTAACTGTAGGCAAATCCTCCACCTGAGGGAAAATGATGTATCTCCTTACGTGTTTCAGCATGGCAGCCAACACTCTGGACAACACATTGGAAAACATAGGCTGGGACATCCCTGATGCCATGGCCACAGTAGTCTGAAAAGACCCACTTGCAAGGAAATGGAGCACTGACAGCACCTGCACGTCAGGGGGGATTCCAGTCGGATGGCGGATTGGTGACATCAGGTCTGGCTCCAACTGTGTACATAGTTCCTGGATAGTGGCACGGTCAAACCGGTAGGTGACGATGACATGTCTCTCTTCCATTGTCAACAGGTCCACCAGCGGTCGGTACACCGGAGGATTCCGCCATCTTCTCATATGTCCCAGCTGACGATGCCTACGAAGGACAACAGCGAAGAACCAGTCATTATTCCTCCAGGTATGTACCCACAGTTACACACAAGACTACACCACTCACAAAACCCTTCCTGTATGTGTGTTGAGTGTAGGCCTAGCTATGTGTGACGCAGTAGTAAATGAAGTCTTGTGGGCCCCTGAAATGGCAGCTGCCTGACCTCTAAACTGGGACAATGGGATTGTGGGGTAACTGCGCTGGCGTTGTACACCGTCGCGGTAGGCGATCGTAGACCGCGGCGCAATGCTGCATTGGTTAACATTGGACCCTATGGGTCCCAGGAGCCAATGAACAGGTGCGCCGGCGGTGATGATGCGCACCGCCGCGGATGTCACCGCCATTTTCTATCTGTTCACTCACTAGATACCTGACCTTCGACAGGAGAGGACCTACACTGCAAGTGCTGCTGTGACCTAGGTCTGGAAGCGACGATGGCTGCTGCGTCTGGGGAAAGGGCCCCTGCCTTCACTGCACAGGAGTTGGAGAAACTGGTAGACGGGGTCCTCCCCCAGTACACGCTACTCTACGGTCCTCCAGACCAACAGGTTAGTACACAGGGAGCACGTTGTATGGGCTAGGCCTGGGTGGAGAGGGCTGGTTGGAAGAGGGAAGGGGGGCACAGTTCATAGAACATTAATGCATGGAAATGAATGGGCCACATGGCCAGAGTAGGGAGGGGGCCACTCACAACGACGGTGCAGTTGGTAATGACTGTTCCTCTTCCCTTGTGCATGTCATGTAGGTCAGCGCCCACCAGAAGAGGGACATCTGGCATGCCATCGCCAAAGAGGTCCGGACCCTGGGGGCCCACCAGAGACGGGGCACCCACTGCCGTAAGAGATGGGAGGACATTCGCGGCTGCAGCAAGAAGACGGCGGAGGCTCAGCTGGGGATGGCCTCCCAACGTGGGAGGGGTGCCCGTCGCACCATGACCCCCCTGATGTTCCGGATCCTGGCGGTGGCCTACCCGGAGTTGGATGGGCGCTTGAGGGCATCACAGCAGACACAAGGGGGTGAGTACAACCTCATTCTGCGGACTTTGCGTGCAGTGGAGGTGTCTGGGTGGGGGAGGTGGGCTGTGGGTGTCCCTAGGCCAGGGCGAGTTAGGTAGGCAAGGCCCCTCCGTAATGTAGGCCATGTGGCACTCTACCCCACCTCAGCAGAGTGCCAAGTCGAGGTATAGTTGCCCCTGTGGCATCCATGTGCGCAGATGTCCACCATTGCCTTGTAGGCCATATCCCAGAAATTGCGTGTGCAGGGGGCAGGAGCACGGCATAATGCAGGGGGCTGCTGCGTCTGTCTTGTCCGCCAACAGTAGCGGTATGCCATGCACTAAAACTTTCTTTCTTCTGTGTCCCCCCCTTTTTCTTCCCTCCCTGTCCTTTTGTACATCAGCATCAACAGGCGGAGGTACAGTGGCACCGGAGCACGAGGGAGCTGCATCCCACATGGCCATGGAGGGCCACACCATGGACTCAGAATGCACCAGTGGGACGGAGGGCGAGGGGAGCTTCACGTCGGCCACCGGATCACCAAGCAATGACACCGACTCATTCTCCGATGGGGGCTCCCTTGTGGGGGGCTCTGTGCCCCCCACCTCTACAGGTACAGCCGCCACCTCCCCTACCAGCCCCGCCCTCCCAGCAGCCCCTCAGCGTTCGCCCCGTGCCCGCTCACCCAGGAGGGTGGGCATCACCTTCGCCCCAGGCACCTCAGGCCCTGCCCCAGTCACCCCTGCTGCCCTCAGTGAGGAGGCCATTGACCTCCTCAGGTCACTCACTGTTGGGCAGTCTACCATTGTGAATGCCATCCAGGGTGTAGAAAGAGAGTTGCAACACGGTAATGCATTCCTGGAGGGCATTCATTCTGGTCAGGCTGTCCTTCAGCGAACCCTGCAATCTCTGGCCTCAGCACTGATGGCAGCCATTGTCCCTGTGTCTAGCCTCCCCCCTCCAACTTCCTCCAGGCAGACCCAATCCCCTGTACCCCAGCCCGTCCCAAGCACACCTACGGACCAGCATGCACACAAGTCACCACACACAAGTAGCTCAAGCAAACATAGGCACCACACACACCGCAGGCACTCACGCAAGCCTCACCCACATACAGACACAGCAACATCCACTCACTCCACTGTGTCCCCCTCCTCCTCTTCTCCCTCCTCCATCCCAGTCTCATCTACACACACACCTGCATGCACCACATCTACAGGCACCATGAATCGCACCAGGACACCCAGCACCACAAGCCGCTCACCTGCACTCACCACCTCCACTGCCATTTACACGTCCCCTGTGTCCTCTCCCAGTGTGTCTGTGACGCCCCCTCCCAAAGTACACAAACGCCGGCAATCACTCACCCAACATCCATCCACCTCACAACAGCCTACAGTACCTGCACCTGCACCCAAAACACCTAAAGTGACACCTCCGACAACCACCTCCTCTTCCTCCACTCCCAGACCCCCTCCAGATACCCATCCCAGTGTTTGTCAGAAACTGTCCCTCTGTAAAATTGACCTTTTTGCCCCCCCCCTCCAATTCATCAGTCCCGTCGTAGCGCCTCAGCCAAAAAGCCTCCAATACCAGTGGTGCCTGTTCAAGGTTTGTGGAGTGCACCGGCCACCAGGGCAGGCAGTAGGACTCGGAGCCAAGGCACTGGCAGCCCACCCCCTGTAAAGGCTCTAAAATTGGAGAGTGGACGACGGGACCGTGTTAAGACTCCTGGTGGGAAAACAACTGACATGGGCTCCAAGGGGATTGGAGAGTCAGCTGTGACTCCATCAAAGGTAGGGAAGGGCCAGAGGAAGTCTGCCCAGCCTGTTGTGAGTGTCACGGCGGAGAAGTGCGCCATCATTTCCGGCGGTCGAGACACAACCGCCAGCACCGTCGTCACTGGTCCAGAGACCACCGCCAGAGTCACAGCCCAGGAGGGCCCAAGTATCGTCACTGGTCCAGAGACCACCGTCGGAGTCACAGCCCAGGAGGGCCCAAGTATCGTCACTGGTCAGGAGACCACCGCCGGAGTCAGTGCCTAGGAGGGCCCAAGTATCGTCACTGGTCAGGAGACCACCGCTGGAGTCAGTGCCCTGGAGGGCCCAAGAATCGTCACTGGTCAGGAGACCACCGCCGGAGTCAGTGCCCTGGAGGGCCCAAGTATTGTCACTGGTCAGGAGACCACCGCCGGAGTCAGTGCCCAGGAGGGCCCAAGTATCGTCACTGGTCAGGAGACCACCGCCACCGCCGGAGTCAGTGCCCTGGAGGGCCCAAGTATCATCACTGGTCAGGAGACCACCGCCGGAGTCAGTGCCCTGGAGGGCCCAAGTATCGTCACTGGTCAGGAGACCACCGCCGGAGTCAGTGCCCAGGAGGGCCCAAGTATTGTCACTGGTCAGGAGACCACCGCCACCGCCGGAGTCAGTGCCCTGGAGGGCCCAAGTATCGGTACTGGTCAGGAGACCACCGCCAGATTCAGTGCCCAGGAGGGCCCAAGTATCGTCACTGGTCAGAGACCACCGCCACCGCCAGAGTCAGTGCACTGGAGGGCCCAAGTATCGTCACTGGTCAGGAGACCACCGCCACCACCGGAGTCAGTGCCCTGGAGGGCCCCGGCTGCCACAGCCCCGCTGGGCAATGATGGAACGTCATGCCACAAACCAATGCCCAGTGTAGAGAATGTCATGCCACACACCAATGTCCAGTGTAGAGAACGTCATGCCACACACCAATGTCCGTATCAGAACCGCCATGTCAAAGCACCGCTGAACAGGGCAAAGACCGCCATGGCAAGGCACCGCTGAACAGTCTTGAACCGCCATGGCAAAGCACTGCTGAACAGGGCAAAGACTGCCATGGCAAAGCACCGCTGAACAGTCCTGAACCGCCATGTCAAAGCACCGCTGAACAGGGCAAAGACCGCCATGTCAAAGCACAGCTGAACAGGGCAAAGACCGCCATGGCAAAGCACCGCTGAACAGGGCAAAGACCGCCATGTCAAAGCACCGCTGAACAGGGCAAAGACCGCCATGGCAAAGCACCGCTGAACAGGGCAAAGACCGCCATGGCAAAGCACCGCTGAACAGTCCTGAACCGCCATGGCAAAGCACCGCTGAACAGTCCTGAACCGCCATGTCAAAGCACCGCTGAACAGTCCTGAACCGCCATGGCAAAGCACCGCTGAACAGTCCTGATCCGCCATGGCAAAGCACCGCTGAACAGGGCAAAGACCGCCATGGCAAAGTACCGCTGAACAGGGCAAGCACCGGGTAGGAATGAATGGACCGCCACATCAGACATCCTTATCCCATGTGCAGCTGGGACAGTGACAGGACACAACCTTTCACCGGGAGACTCATCCAGTCTGGGCACCAGTCCCCCCCAGTACAAGTAGAGACCTGCATCTACTTGAGAGACTGTGGCTTTGCACTCCCCAGGATGGCACAGTGGACAAACCACCCACTGTAGAGACTTGAGAGACTGTGGCTTTGCACTCCCCAGGATGGCACAGTGGGCAAACCACCCACTGTAGAGACTTGAGATACTGTGGCTTTGCACTCCCCAGGATGGCACAGTGGGCAAACCACCCGCTGTAGAGACTTGAGAGACTGTGGCTTTGCACTCCCCAGAATGGCACAGTGGGCAAACCACCCACTGTAGAGACTTGAGAGACTGTGGCTTTGCACTCCCCAGGATGGCACAGTGGGCAAACCACTCACTGTAGAGACTTGTGAGACTGTGGCTTTGCACTCCCCAGGATGGCACAGTGGGCAAACCACCCACTGTAGAGACTTGAGAGACTGTGGCTTTGCACTCCCCAGGATACATCAATGGGCATGGAGCCCCGTCGTGGATCTGGCTTTGCAGTCATCCGGCTGAGGTGCCCCCCCTTCCCTTCCCCCTGAGGTGCCTGTAGTATTTCTATCTGATGCCCCGGCAGTGTTCTCTCCGATTGTGGTCAGGTATCGTTTGTGGGCAACGCCCATGCATTTTGTGACTGTTGGTGCACGGACATTGTTATGTACATATCTGCACTACTTCTCGTATTGTATATAATTATGACTGATTTTCAACTATATATCTGTATATTTTTGTATGACATGTATATTGGCACATTACAATGTTAGACCGAATTTCGCTTTGTGTTTTCATTCTTCCGGGGGGATTGTGGGTTGTTACTGTGATTTTTGTGAATGCATTGGTGTGTATGTTGTAATATGCAAGGGTGGGGGTGGGGGTGTTTGGTGGGTGTCCCCCTAACTTTTGCCTCCCCTATGTCATAAGTGCAGTACTCACCGTTGTCGTCGCCAGCGCAGGCGTTGCTCTTCGTAGATGAGTAGGAATACAAGTGCCGGTAGGATTTGGAGTTCCGGCTCCATGGAGTCCTCGTTCCTCGTGGGATGTTTTCAGGTGAGTGTTTTCCCATAGCAAAAGCTGTTTACGCTGTGTTTTTATACACGGAGAATCCGCCCCGGAAAAGGTGGTGGATTGGCGGGTTGTAATAGTGTGGGCGGTACATTGTCTCCCGCCTGTCTGTTGACGGTGACCGCCGCGCTGCTTGTCTGTACCGCCGTGGCGGGCGGTGTGTTAAAGTGGCTGTCTTTGTTGGCGGTTTCCGCCAGGGTCATAATTCCCTTTTTTTGTCCGCTGGCCTGTTTGTGGTATTTCCGCAGCTTTAACACCGTCCGCCAGGGTTGTAATGACCCCCATAGTCTCCCACAGGAGCAGAAGGAAGCCATTCGGTGGAGTTTGGGTGATGGATGAGAGAAGGATCGAACATAGGCACCCATCCGCATCTACAATAGTGGAGGTTGACTCGACAGAGGAAAGTTTGGTCTTTTTAGAAGGAGGAGAATAAGATGAAAAATGATCGCCAGTGAAATCATACTGACAAGAGTCATCCATGTCATCATCATTGTCGTCATCATTGTCGGTGTCCAATATATTAGAAATTAAAATTTGTTTTGGCGCAACCTTTGTATTTTTTGTTTTTGCTTTACATTTGGAAGGCAAGGAGTCAGTACCATTTTTTGAGGAAGTGTGGTGAGGTGGTTAGAATATGCATGTGTTACTTGGAATCGTGTGACATCGTGAGAGTGATGTCATGCCATTCCAGGCGACAGATGGGTGGAGGTGACGGTTGGTTGCGGTGCTGTGCCCCTCTTCTACAGGAGTAATACTTGTTTATAAATGGAATAAATATCTTCTTTTACAACGCTTCACTTCGACTCATTTCATGTGGCGACGAGGATGGGATGAAGTGAAATTATGAAGATCTGGATCGGATGTTTTTGATGGAGAATTTGGCAAGTACAGTAACTGCGGTGGTGTGGGGCACAGAGACTTTAAGCGTAAAGGCAGTTACAAATCAGCTGATTTGCAGCAGTATGAGATTGTTGGTGGCAGCGTGAGACACTTGACAGTTTAACGCTCGCGCAACAAACAGTGAAATACACTGTTGGGCGCAGAATATATGAGTGCGTTTTGTGATCGCATAAGAAACAGTATACTCCGAGTTGGTGTGTATACGCATCGATTGGTTTAGTTTGAATTAATCAAGCGCGTTAACAAGCTGAACAACGCTCGTGCAACAAACGTTAAAATACAGTGTCACGCGCAGGACACACACGCGCTACTCGGAGTGTGGTGAGTTCGGGCAGGAGGCATTTCGTATTGCGCACACGCATCGATCGGAGCAAGTAAAAAGCAATTAAGAACCAAAAATAAAGGCAAGTCTCACCCCCAGTCTTCAATGGTTCTTCAGGCTCTGGTGGTACTGTTTTTGTTATGAACTTCCTGTTACAATCTCATCAGTAAAATAAAAACGGGACTCTGGATATCTGAAAGTTTTTTTTGGTGTCGGCCATCTTACATTGGGAAGAATAAATTCTCAAATTAACAACCAAAGAAGATTAAATTATTATATTTTGCTTTATTTATAGAAAAGAGAGAAATAATAAGAATATACATTTTTGAAGTATATTTGTTTAAGTAGTTTTTTTGTTACTAATTGGACAATGCAGAATATTCATCCACCTGCTCCTTTCTTGCAAGATCCGGGGGATCCTCCATTGGAATGGAAACTGTGGTTACGATCATTTAAAGCTTTTCTCAGAGCTATTGATGGTCATAGATTTAGACCTGAAAGGAAGAAAAGTCTAATGTATTACTATTTAGGAGTTGAAGGACAAAACGTTTTTGATCATCTACCTACGTATCAAGTGGGCGAAGAAGAAGAGTTAGATGAATTTGATATGGCTATTGCACAGTTGGATAAACATTTTGTAAAAACTAAGAATATTGTAGTACATAGATATACATTTTTCACGAGATCGCAGAATTCAAATGAAAGTATTGATACTTTTATTACTGCATTGAAAGTACTAGCTGCAAAATGTGAATTTGAAAATTTTACATCTCAATTGATTAGGGATCAATTGGTAGCAAGGTGTTTTTCAAGGAAAATACAAGAAAAATTGCTTACGTGTAAAGATCCTTCTCTAGACAAAGCTATTGATATTGCGAAAAGTATTGAGTGTTCTTTGGAAGATGCAAAACAATTGGAATCTGCCTTAGCAAATACTACAATATCAGGTGCAGTAACTAATGTTCAGAGTGTTGATAGTAAGAAGAGTTATGGGTTGGAGAAAAAACAAGATGGTTTTACGTCATCTAGAACTTTTTCTACAGGCAAATCTAGTCAGAAGACTTTCTGTTATAGATGTGGGGCTTATTCTCATGTATCTTCTTTCAAAAACTGTCCTGCAGTTGGTCAACAGTGTAGGAATTGCAACAAAACTGGTCATTTTTCACGAGTGTGCAGAAGTCTTCGTAAGAACAATGTCCGCTGTGTTTTAAATGATGAGATTCAAATGGAACAACAAGACAGGAACGAGTTGGTATTGATGGTCAAAGAGACTGGACATACAAGTAGCAAGTTGATTGTGGATCCTGACATTCTAGTGTCAATAGAAGGGGTGGCTATTAAGTTATTAGTAGACACAGGAGCTCGTATTACTATTGTGTCAAAAGACAAATATGATGAATTTTGGGGAGCAAAACCACTATGTAGTCCTGATGTTTCCACTGTTGCTTTTGAAGGGAGTAGAATTGATTTACTTGGTTATTTTTGGGCGTCATTAACTATTTATAATGAAAATATTCATGGGAAAGTCTATGTGGCTAAAAAGGGAATCAATGTTTTAGGATTGATTGACCAGGCTGAATTTAAATTAGTTATTAAACCAGGACAAGAGATACCTGTGTATATTGAAAGGAACAGAGCAAGTCCTGTGAATACAATTGAAAAAGGGACAAGCATATGGCAACAGAAATTCAAAAGGTTATTTCAGAATAAACTAGGGAAGATAACTAACTTTACACATACTATCAAAATCAAACAAAGTGCAATTCCTGTCAAACATAGGTTAAGGAATGTACCTTTCAGTATAAGAACAGAATTAACAAATTTATTACAAGATTTGTGTGAACAAGGTGTTATAGAAAAAGTTGAGGGCACTTTATGGTTGTCTCCAATTGTTTTAACTAAGAAGAGTTCAGGGGATTTAAGAATGTGTGTGGACCTGAGAAGTTTGAACAAAGAAATTTGGGTAGACAACTTTCCGCTACCAAGGATTGAAGATTTGATCGCAAAAGTTGGTGGGTCTAGCTGGTTTACAAAATTGGACTTGAAATCAGCTTACCATCAAGTAGAGCTTGATGTTAGCTCTAGACATTTGACGGCTTTTGTCACACCTGATGGTACGTTTCAGTTCTGTAGGCTGCCTTTTGGACTAGCCTCGGCAGCGGCAGTTTTTCAGAGACTCATGTCTAGCATGTTCAATGATAACCCAAATGTTGTTGTTTTTCAGGATGATATTTTGGGTTTTTTCAGACACTGAAGTAGCACATGATAAGGTTCTAGAAAATGTTTTAAGCACATTAGAAGACAGAGGAGTAACTTTAAGGGATGAGAAGTGTGTGTTTAAATCAAGAGAGGTTGTGTATCTAGGTCACATTTTATCTGAGCAAGGGATTAAGCCAAAGCCGGGATTAGTAAAAAGTATTTTAGAGGCGCCTTCACCTAAAACTAAAGAACAATTATTGTCATTTTTAGGACTATGCGAATTTTATGCTAAATTTTTGAAAAATTTTGCCAATACCACTGAGTGTTTTAAAGCTCTGCTAAGGAAGAATGCGATTTTTGCTTGGTCAGATGAGTGCAACAAAGCATTTGAAAAGGTTAAACAAGACATTATTAAAGCTCCAGTGTTACGACCTTTTACACAAGGTTTGCAAACTGTGGTTACGGTAGATGCTTGTGAATATGGTTTAGGTGCTGTTTTAACACAAGTCTCGAGTGATGGTTTGGAAAGGACTATTGGGTTTGCATCTAGAACTCTACGCTTAGTGGAGCGCAAATATTCAGTGATAGAGAAAGAGCTGTTGGCATGTGTATGGAGTGTTGAGAAATTTAAACCATATTTATGGGGCAGACAATTTATGTTAAAAACAGATCATAGGCCTTTAGTAGACATATTGTCAGGGAGAAAGATTAAACGTTCTACAGCCAGAATTGCTAGGTTATCTGCCAAATTATTAGAATTTAACTTTTTGGTCGAATATATACCTGGTGGGAAAAACAGTAGAGCTGATTGTCTGTCTAGATTACCTATCAAAGAGGATGATGAAGAGGAGTGGGAAACAGAAATTGAAGAATGTTTTGTAGCTTATATTTCTGATGGTTGTAAATCTGTGGATGAGGAAAGTTGGATTGAATCAGTGAAGAAAGATGACTTATTGAGTAAAGTGATGGGTTTGGTGAAGTCTGGATGGCCAAAAGAGAAAAATCTTTCATTGGATCTTCAACCATTTTGGAAAGTGTCAGATGAATTATCTATTGAGGGTGACAAATTGGTGAGGAGTGATAAACTTATTCCTCCCGAAAGCATGAGAAGGGATTTAATTGTTGGTGCTCATTCTGGTCATTTAGGTGCGACTATCATGAAGAGGAGGTTGAGATCAGATTTTTGGTGGCCCAGAATGGATAAAGAGATAGAGGAGTATGTAAGGAGTTGTACTAAGTGCTCCATGAGTGACAAGGTTTTGATCACAGGGAAAGACACAGATTCTTTTGTACCATCTCCAGCTAGGGCTTGGCAAAAACTAGGTCTAGATTTTTTGGGTCCGTATCATATATTACCACCGGATATGAGGTACTTTATAGTCATTATTGACCATCTTTCGAGATGGGTTGAGGTAGAATTTGTTAGAGCTCCTACTACTCAAAGTGTCATCAATTGCTTAAGGAACATTTTTATTCGTGAAGGTTTTCCTGAACAAATTTTGACTGATAATGGTGTTCAGTTTATTTCATCAGACATGACGCAATTCTTAAATAAGTGTGGTATTAAACACATTAGAACACCTTTATATCATCCCCAAAGCAATGGAATGGTGGAGAGATTTAACCGGGTTTTAGTGGATTGTGTTCAAGCTGCGTGTAGAAGCAATATGTCAGTTAGCCAGAGTGTTAAAGATTTGATTTGGTCGTATCGCACTACACCGCATGTAGCCACTGGGAAAAGTCCTTTTGAACTTATGAGGGGTAGAGTTGCTACGACCGAATTATGCCCGTTCTGGATGGTAAAGTTATTTCATGAAGGGGCGGATGTAAAAAAAATTTGGCAAATGGCGGAAATTAATTTGAATAATAGGGGACAAAGAAAATTGTGTGAGCCACAAGACAAAAAGGATCCATTGCAAGTTGGGGATTGGGTGCGGGTGAAGAATCCTTTGTTAGTGAGGAAAGGTATGTCAAAATTCAGGGATTCTCTGCAAATTCAAGAATTACGTAAGAATGCTGTGAAATTGTCAGATGGTACTTGGTGGAGTACTACAAGAATAGCTCTGGACCCTAACTTGAAAATGCAAGGCATGAAAAAACAATTAATTGTTAACGTCCCGACTGGAACTAGTGAAGATGTTGGGAGGAGAAGTGTGAGAGTCAGAAATAAGCCTGCAAAATTTCAGGATTATGTCATGATGTAAAAAAATATATATATATATTATGTATGATCTATAGAGTGTACTGTTATATCATATGTTTCTCAAGAATTTGTTTTTAGGTCCATAATTATAGATGAAATGTTGTTAGTATTTTTAGAATTATTTTAGTGTCTAGCTTAATATTTAATTTATGAATTTAGTTTGGGTTAAGTTTTCAAAGAGGGGAAGAAGTGTGGTGAGGTGGTTAGAATATGCATGTGTTACTTGGAATCGTGTGACATCGTGAGAGTGATGTCATGCCATTCCAGGCGACAGATGGGTGGAGGTGACGGTTGGTTGCGGTGCTGTGCCCCTCTTCTACAGGAGTAATACTTGTTTATAAATGGAATAAATATCTTCTTTTACAACGCTTCACTTCGACTCATTTCAGGAATTCCCCTCAAGGAGGCCTGGGAGGAACCAAGTCATCAGTCTGGTGTGAGGAAGCTTCACTTGTTGTTTGTGCGCCTGAAGAAAGAATTTTCTTAGTAATTAATGGAGCCGATTTTCTTTTTCTGCTTTGCCCCGCAGAATGGGCAATGAAAAGTATTGGACACCATATTTTTCACAGAACTTTCAATATTTTTTTTATTTTTTGCCATAGAAGCCTGTAAGGCTTGTTCAACAGATGACTGGATGAAAACATTTAAACCTTGTTTAAAGGACTCCCCATCCTCATTGATGTCAGGCATCAAAGGGAAGCTATCTGGTTCCATGGTGAAAAACTAGAAAAAATTATAAAAGCAGAGTTTTGGGAAGGAAACAGTTAACTTGAGCAAGTAAAAATATGTATAGACACTCCCCTGAAACGTGAGGAAGAGCCTAGACGAAGCCTGGGGGCAGAGACTGGAAACCGCGCCCCTCTGGAAGCACACGTCAGGTGACAGTCAAAACAGGAATGTTCTCTGGATAAGACGGAGAAACGCTGCAGAGCTGAGGAAGCGAACGCTGGAAGAAACATGTGCCGCGTTTGAGGTGAGGAGTGGACGCGAACGGCAATGAAGGTTGAAATAACCGTTGCGGCGCTCGCGCTAGGGGAAAAGATGAACTGTGGAACGACGGGGAAGCAAGGAAAGACGGGTCACGAGCCGCGCGTTTAATAAAATTAAGGGCACAACCAACAGAGCGAGCGCTCAGCAAAGCAATAGCAGTACGACAGTATAACAGAAAAAAACACAAAGAAAACATTAGAAAATTTATGAAACTATGAAAATGAGTACTTATCTTGACTGCGATCAGCAAGAAAAGAGGGCTGCTTGCAGTCAAGAGGGTACTCTATGATCCTTGGGATCTGCCTATTGGTGGTTCTGGTGCCTACGATTTTCTTCCCATTGGTTAGCATGTTGCTAAGCCTCTTGGGAAGTGTAGTTTCTTGACTGATGCTATTTTATTAAAGCTTGAAAAGAATGCATAATAGGAGCCTCCAGTCTTGACATAAAATTAAACAGCATGCCGCATTAATCAGAGTACATATTCCAGTTCGTCTGAGTAAACCGCAGGAAGGCTCTTAGGAAGGTCAGCATTGCTATTGGGGTGGGAAAGTTGGGGCAAGAAAGTTGGGAGGCGGGGTTGAGGGTGGGCGGAGCTGCAGGAAGGTTCGGCAATGATCTGCGCGCACGGTTGGCATCACTGTAGGTAGAGCTTCTGGTGAGAATGCGACGTTAAAGTCGTTGATAGGGGAGTGTTCTGCTAAGGGTGCAGAGTGGGCGTCATTACAGTTGTTTGAAATGCGTGACCCAGTAGGTGCACTGTGTTCATTCCCTGAAGACAGTATTCAGCAGCTCATGGGCTGTATACAATGATGATGCAGTTCAGTGGCGGCCGGCAGCTTTAGGAGGGAGGGGGGCGGGTGGGGCACACACACACACTCATTCTTTCACACACAGACATGCATGCACGCACGCACATCCATTAACAACACTCATACCATTCAAACATGCACGCACGCACCAAACATTAATTTTAAAACATCACACACACTCATTCTTTCACACATGCGCGCACGCACATCCATTAACAACATTCATACCATTCAAACATGCAAGCATGCACCAAACATTCAATTTGAAACATCACACACATACACACACACACACTTACCTTCGGCCTCCAGGTACCAGGAGGGTTGGGACTGCTGCCTTCCCTCATTGGCTGACGTAGGGTCAGCCAATGAGGGAAGGCAGCAGTCCCAGCCTTGTCACAGAGTGGGATGGGGTCTGTGAGACTGCTGACCCCACCCCACTCTGTGACGAAGTGTCACTGATTGACACTCGCCTTGGGCACTTCAGGGCTTAAACTGAAGCGCCCAGGGAGAGTGTCAATTGGTGACGCTTTCCTCGTCACCCAGGGGTCGAGGAGGTCACGCCCATAGGGGTCTTGATCTCCTCAGCCCAGCAAAGTTCAGCTCAGGCAGCCAGGAGTCTGTGCAAATCGCGCATCTCTGCTCCTGGCTGCCTGACCTGAACATGAAGAGTGTCTGTCAGGCTGACCTTTGTTCAGCCTGACAGACACTCTTCATGGGGAGCAAAAGGTGGGGGGCGTGGCCCCTCCACCCTAAAGGACAGGTCACCACTGATGCAGTTACAGCAGTAATACTATGATCTATAGAGTGGCGGCTGAGGTTTTCGGTAACCTGCAGGCCACAAGTTTGAATCCCGATTAGGATCTCAGTGTTGCCATTGTTTTGTTATAGTGACATGTTCTGCCTGTCGCAGTTTATTTGTCATTCTTGTCCGTCTGCTGTCAGCCGAGGTCCGTGGTCCGCTCACTGGTCACACTGCATTTATTAGCCTCATAGTCTGCCCCCACCCGCCAACACTCTTCCGCATGGGATCTGCAGTATCGCATGCTTCTCTCTCTTGTACACGTGCCTACTGCAGGGAGCACCCTTTGTACGTCTGCCTTGCTGCCGTCACCACCCCTCTCCCCCCAAAGCGTCCTGTAGTGCCACCCCTCTACTCCATAGAAAACGGTTTGCTCTTGTCAGCAGTCCCAGAGTCCCTCTGTCCGTCCCGTGTACAGCTACCTGCTTGGGTGAGCACCCCTTCTACTCCATGTATGGCTGCATGCTGTCGATTACCCCAAAATAAATGGTCCCTGCTGCCCCTTTTAGTAATAGCCCCTGCTGCGACCACCCCTGTAAACCTCTCTGCTGGGGTACCTTTAGCGACCCTGTAATCCACCTTCTCCTAGGAGCACACTTTAACTCCATAGGAAGGTGCCTGCTGCCGGCAACACCGCCTCTACCCGCTGTAAAGGTGCCTGCTGCTGGGAACAGCGCCTCTACCCGCGCAAAGCTACCTGTAGCACCATCTTTGCCCCGTGAAATGCCTGCTGCTTTCATCTGCTGTCTTTTCACAAGTTCTTCCCTTGTGAAGTGATTTCTACAGGGCCCCTTTAGTACTCTCTCCTGGTCCTCTTCGACGTGATCTATTCCAGTCCCTTTTCAAGTGCTCTCTCCTAGCATCCGATGCTGTCTGTTGTCTTACACTTATTTCTACTTCTGTGGTGCGTCTTGTGGGTCTGTAAGAAGGGCTGCTGCAGCCTGTCTGCTCACTGGGCACACTGCATTTTGTTGCTAGTCTTGTGGTTCCCCCCTCCTTTTCGCATGCACGAGCGCTTTAATGGATGCATTTGTTGTCGTTGTTTATATTGCCATATTGTCATCTAAAATAGTTAATGTGGTACTATAAGCTTTTTTTTAATAGCGCAAGCTGCACCCACGGTCGATATATTTTTTTTCCAAATGCATACTATACCAAAAGGCAATCACCTTGGAATGCAACTAACTTGTGCGAAAAGTCTGATCAATATATTTGTTTTTCTGGGAGGTTTTAGAAGATACACCATTATAAACATAATTTCTGTAGACAGCAGAAAAACTACATGCGTGTAGTCGTTTTGCTTCCTCGAAGTATTTTGTACTTTAGGGTTGATGTGAAGGATGGCTCCTTTCCCCGTTCCTCCCGCAGCCCCCCCGCCCTTCCCGCCGCGTTAGTGACCCGGACATGCTCTACAAATAGCTCTGAGGTTACGCTGCTCCAATTTATGTGCTGTTTCTCAAAAGAATTACTTTCATCTGGAATAAGTCTCAGAGCATGACATAGTGAAAGAATGGTTCACCTGTGGCTCCGGCCTGTAACCCTTTAAAATTCGATGCAGTCCTGACACAAGAAATGTTATTAGGAATTTCAATTGCAAGCTTGTAACTTTAAACATCCTTTTGGTAGTCTCATAATTTGCAAAAATATGCTTCACATTGAATAAAAACATACTTTTGAACTATTGATAATGTAGGCAAGTGACATAGCTGTTCAGTAGCACTTTGCTTACTGGAGTCTGTAGTTTCTCTTTTTCTATTATAAATATGGGCCTGTAAGCTCCAGTATGTAAAGCGCAGTTGGGTGAAGCATCAGAACTTGCTGAAGGTGTCACACAATGCCACAACACACAAATCCACGCCTCATAAATCCACTAAAAACAACACATTTAAAATTTAAATATCTCATAATGAAATGTCACACAATTCAACTACACACACTTCCACTCCACATCATTCCACTCCATGCCACATAATTACAAACCGATAAAATAAACTCCACATAATTCGACTCCGATCCATGCCACAGCATTCCACTTCACATAATACCACTCTGCTACATAATTCAACTGCAAACTTTATAATTACACTCCATGCAACACAATTCAATTTAAGATAATTCCACTACACATATTTACACTCCAACCTACTTAATTACACTTCAAACCACATATTTACACTCCAAATATATCCACTCAGATCCAAAACACAAAATTACACTCCACAAAATAAATTAAACTTCACAACATGTCACATAATAGCACACCATATAATACTACTCCACACCATGACGCATATTTCCACCCCATCCCATGCTGCATAATACCACTTAATGCCACATAGATCAACTCCACATATTTACACCCTACTCAATACCCAATAAATACACCCCACATAAATCCACTCTAATCCACATAGCAACAATCCACTGAATACACTCTACACCATGCAACATAATTCGAATCTGCATAATTTCACTCAGCGCCACAGTCCCACATCACACAATTCAACTACACACATTTCCATTCCACACCACATAATTCCACAATAAACCACATAATCCAACTCCACAACACAATTCCACATCACATCTCAAAAATCCAATCCACACCACAGAATTCCGCATCATGCCACAAAATATAACCGCACACCACATAACTCAACTCCACGTCACTCCACAACACACAATACCATTACACATAATTACACTCCATGTCCTAAATTCCCAATCAATATAATTACAATACACTCAATACCATATAATTACTATCCACATAATTCTACAGCACAGCATGACACATAATTCCACTGCACAACTCCACACCACACAATTCCACAACAAACAATTCAAATCCAATCTACATAATTCCAATCAACACTACATACATCCACTCCACCCCATAACAGATAGCAAAAAGACACTCATTTACAATGGCGAATAGCTCTCGGATTGCCAAGACCTAGTGGATTTCAAAAACAGAAAAGAAATCTCATAAAAGCAAGACCTATTGTCTTTGTGGTGCAGATTGTAAATTCTTGCTTTTTAATGGTAGTCCTTTAGGGCCAGCCTAGAAAGTGCTTGTGCTGTCGCTTAGAGACCTGTTGTAGATGGTTTGTGAGGTTCAGCCTCACTCAGTCATTGTGATTTGTGTATGTCAGTGTCCGCGGTTGCTTGCTACTGGGTAATCTAACACTTTGTCTCCTCCCAGGAGATTGGACCAACGGCTATTTAAATACACTGCACCATTTTAAGATATGTTCAGGGACTGCTTAGATTTTTCAACTGGAGCACTGAGTGCTCCTCTTTCTGAGCTCTGTTGGAAACAGGGCTGTAAATCTCATCTGGACACATGTGCTGTGTGTTGAAAGACTTTGCTTCCTCCTTCATGCCTTATTGCTAGTTTGTGTTTTGTTTTGTTTATTATTTCACTGCCTGTTTTTGGGTGGTGGCTAGTGTAACGTATTTTACAGATGGCATTTTTGGTTTATAGTATGATTTCGTTATTGTGAAATCTTTTAGTGCAAACTATTTGCTTTCAGAATTGTAATGTTAAGAGTTTTGTAAATATAACTTCGCGCGCGTTTAAAGCACAGCGTGCTGCTTCGCAGTGGATTGTGTGATTTTTAATGACGTAGCAATTTAGTTCATCTCTTTGTGCGGCGCCGCCCCACCATCGCCCTGTGATTTACACATACAGCGTGTCTTTTTTTTAAAACATTCGCCCCTTGTTTTATGTTCACACACAGCGTGTACAGTACAAAAGGCACTGCCAGGGCTCCCGCCTGCAGCCATTCGTTTGGTGTGATTAGTGCCTAAAATGTTGCTAATCAGGGAAAGTCCCCGAGGACGAAGTTACCTCAGTCTCACTAACAAACAGCTCACCCGGAACAGGGGTAGTGTCTCAGTGTTTGCAGTCTTTGTCAGGCACAACGGCCTCGAATTTAGATTGCATCCTCGTGCGGGAATGTACACCGGGCTTGTGAGTCGCTGTCGCCAGATGGGTGACAAGAGTACAAAAAATGTAATGCAATACATGAGGGATATTAAAAAACAAAATGTACACCTCAATTTCGCTTCTCCTCCGTAAACGCATTCCAGGAAACACAAAAAACATGAACAGGAGAGTGGCTTTTGGGGCGATAGTGAGCACCAGGTCAGTCGTGGAATAATATGTTTTCCAGGTGTAATATTTTCTCCATCACTTACGTATTCACAGTTCATCTCTACTTGATTATACACCGATTAATAATATTTTGTGTGAGGGAGGACTGTTTTGAAGAAGTTTATTGCAGCCCTTTAAAAGTTTATTAAAGGAGCATGTTAACCTCTCCACCCCCCACCACCCAGCCCTGACAGTTCACGTGCAGAGGGCCTTACTCACTGGTGGCTTGTTCACAACTGTTGGGCCTTCTCTCCAGCTAGGAGAGACCTGGCCCTGGAGCTCGTGAATAGCATCATCGAGGAATGCAGAAACTGTGAAAATTCCCGAAATCTGTGCAGGTGAATCAGTGTGGACAATCTGGTGTTTTTTTAACTTCTTTTAAATCCTTACACATAAGTATCCTACAGAACTGAATCTCAGTTATTGTTTTAATTTATTTTTTAATATGCTGCGTTATATTCCATTAGTGTGGTGACAATGTGGCAGGTTGCATATGTGGGTAGGCAGAAGCGGGCAGCGCCTGTTTTCACAAGTAACTCGTGGACTATTCAACCCTTCAAAAACTACTTACGTTTATCAATTTTAGGAGTAAAGTGTGAGTAAAGTGTGAGCATATTTTTTACCTTCAGGCCACGCCCCTTTGTGTAGAGATTTCTCTGCTTTGTGTGGGTGTTTGAGCCAAGAGCAGGGTTCACTCATTTTCATCACCAAATCCACCTTCCAACTGCATCGCTTTCTCAGTGAAAGGGCAAGAATTAGTGCACCAAAAATAATCGCCTTCTAGTAGGTTAGATAACTGTTCGGGTTATTGCCCATTCTTCAGACGAATGGGCATCTTTCAAGTGAGCCCCGTATCCTCATTTTCGCCTTTTATTATTCCAGGGTCCATAAAATGAATACCGTTCCATATTGTAGTAGTAACTGCTCAGAGAGCTATAACGCCCAGATTGGCCCAAATTAAAATTTAAAAATACAAAATGTGAGTAAAGGCTGGTAATGTTTTGGACAAAATGTGACCACCTTATAAGTTTATATAGAGTTTACTTCCAATGCTGTCGTCTATTAATGATCAAAATTCTCAAAAGGATCAAAAATGCCCACTCACCACACCAGAGTGACCTTCCTGTGAGATCTCGTTGTTTGTGGTTCGTTGGGGAGTGGTTTTGAGTGCCAGGGTGGAGAGAAAGACTGCCATGGTTGATGCTTGAGGCTAGCTCCCTGACATAGGACAAGTGTGTGCGCCCCTAGGGCGAGCGGTGAGACTAGCTGCTGGTGTCTACGAGGCACTAGTGCTATGATTGGCTTTCATTATCCTTCCAAATAATCTGTGAACTTGGTTCCGTAGTTTAGGGGTGACACTTGGCGCAGAGCTGCGGCTGAAGAGCTCCAACACCACCGAGTGCGTCCTGGTGCCTAGCTCCGAGCACGTGGCCGAGATTGTGGGCAGGCAAGGTAAGCTATGCCTATTGTCTGCCTGTAAACATCCTGCAGGCTACACAGTCACTCCCCCCTCATTGTGTCAGTTGTGGGGGTCACCTGCATGAGAACACCTCCACGCTCTGAGCACTGTATGCTGTCACTTTTTAATATGGTCTGTGTACCCAGTGAGCCATCGAACTGCCGTGTAAGTTACGTGCACTGCAGACGCATGCTTGTAAACATATATGTGCTTGCTTCCTTCAGTTGTGGAAGCATCACTTTTTTGGCTTGTATAATAACGGCAGTAGTTTCCAATTCACATCAGTTGCTCAGTGACCACTTCATGGAACAAGACATCACGCGCACTGCCACTAAACATACTTTGTGTGACATGCCATCTGGGGGGCAAGAAACTGGCAGTGGCGAAGTTCACAAGACAGGACTCAACCTCCCCTTTACCCAAGACAGGCCGTTTTTTCTTTGTTCGGTTTCCCACATTTTGTGTGTACTACTTTTCTTTGTTTACCTATGGTGTTCAGGGACTGCAGGAGGCTGGCCTGGTTTGTATTGGGTACCAATGGTATTTACACCTTATACCAGGTCCAGTTATCCCTTATTAGTGAAGTGTAGGCAGTGTCTAGAAGCCAGGGTGTCTAGGGGTAGCTGTAGCTGAGCAGCCAAGGATTATCTAGGAGACATGCAAACCTTTTGCAATACCATTGTAGCCACACAGTACTCACACACATGAAAGAAAATACTCTGTGTTACAAAAATAAAGGTACTTTATTTTTAGTGACACAATGCCAAAGTACCTACTCCCTTAGGAGGTAAGTAATATACACAGTATATACACAAGAATGCAGTAATAGCTATAAAAACAGTTAGAAAACTGTGCCAATAGTGAAAATCACAATAGGTTGCAGTGGGCCTAGGGGGAACACAAGCCATATACTAAAATAGTGGAATGCGTAAGTCGGTTTCCCACCTAGGCAAGTGTAGTGTGTAGAGGTGTGCTGGGAGTATTAGAAAACACCAAAGGTAAGTATTAGAACCCACCCTAGAGCCCAGGAAAGCAGGAGTAAATCACAATAACTTTCCTAGAACACACAAGAACACAAGACAGGAGATTATGCAAAAAACCAGAAGAGGCTGCAAGACACCAACAATGGATTCCTGGACCTGAAAACCTGTGGAAGAAGGGGACCAAGACCAAGAAGCACTGAAGAGTCCACGGAGAACAGGAGCCCTCGCTAACCCGGATAAAGATGCAAAAGAAGAACCACTGGTGAAGAAGAACAGTCAGTAGTGCACCCAGGAATACGGATGCGGGTTCCTGGTTGGTGAAGATGTTGTCCCACGTCGGGTGGAAGATTGCAGTCTGGTTTGCATCGCTGGATTCCGCCAACGAGCCTTGGCACACGCAAAGCTTGCGGTTAGCAGCAAATGGCGCTGCACAGGACCAGAAGGGACCTGGTGGCTTCTACCAGGAGGGGGAGGCAGAGGGGACTCTCAGCAAGTCAGAGAGCCCTCAGAAGACCAGGCAGCATGCACAGGAGTCCCACATTACAGGGGGGACAAAGAAGGTGCAAATGGAGGCCCATGCAGCACGACACAAAGAGATTCCACTCTGCAGGAGAACCACTCAGGAAGCAGTGTCTCACAGGAAGGAGTTCTGGAAGCTGGAGCTGTGCTGTGCACGAAGAACTTTGTGGAAGGTTGCACACAAGCCTTGGCAATTGCAAATCACGCATTGCACAAGGGTACTGTCTTGCATGGGGAGGCAAGCTCACCTCCACCAAAGTTGGACAGCTGGACCTTAGGAACCATCGGGACAACTTAAGTCCACCACCTGTGTTACTAGAACCACGCAGTTCGCCAAAAGAGGAGACCCACGCCACCCGTCGTCATTGCAGAAGGGTGTCTGCTGAAGCAGGGAAGTGACTCCTTCACTTCAAGGGAGATTCCTTCGTTCTTCTGGTGCAAGCTGAAGACAGGCAGTCCTCGAAGGATGCACGACCTGGAAACAGTTGCAGATGCTGGCAGGAGCTGAAGATACAATGTTGCTGAAGTTGTCTTTGTTTCTTTGTTGCAGTTTGTAGCGTTCCTGGAGGGTCCAGATGCAGTTTTGTCAGTAGAAGGTGAAGTAAAGGATGCAGAGGATTCCTGCTGGAGTCCTGTAATCCGCATCTGAGTAAACACCCAGAGAAGAGACCCTAAATAGCCCTGAAAGGAGGATTGGTCAGATACACAGGTAAGCACCTATCAGGGGCAGGCTCTGACGTCACCTGCAGGCACTGGCCACTCAGATGCTCCCAGAGTGCCCCACCACCTTGGAATCCAAGATGGCAAAACCCAGGGACACTCTGGAGTAGCTCTGGGCACCACCCCTGGGGTGGTGATGGACTAAGGAGTGGTCACTCCCTTTTCCTTTGTCTAGTTTCGTGCCAGAGAAGGGACTGGGGGTACCTGAACTGGTGTAGACTGGATTATGCAAGGAGGGCACCACCTGTGCCCTTCAAAGCATTTCCAGAGGCTTTGGGAGGCTACCCCTCCCATGCCTGTAACACTTTGTGCAGGGGTGCCCTCACACACAGGTACTTTGCACCCAGCCTTCAGGGTTGGAAGGCCTGATGTATAGGTGACTTATAAGTGACCTGGGGCAGTGTAAATGGCTGTGAAATGGTGCATGAACCATTTCACTCAGGTTGCAATGGCAGTCCTGTAAAAGCGTTTGCCTGGGCTCCCTATGGGTGGCAAAAGTAATGCTGCAGCCCATAGGGATCCCCTGGAATCCCCTATGCCCTGGGTACCTAAGTCCAATATACTATGGACTTATAAGGGGGCACCAGTATGCCAATATGGGATGAAATACTGGGTTAGCAGTATGTAGTGACACATTTGGGAAAAGAGAAAGCATAAGCACCGGGGTCCTGGTTAGCAGGATCCCAGTGACACAGTCAAGCATACTGACAAACAGGCCAAAAACCAGAAACACTAGGGTCCTGGCTAGAAGGATCCCAGTGACACAGACAAACACACTGTCAAACAGGCCAAAAAGGGGGGTAACCACCCTAGAAAGAGGCTACTTTCTCACAGGGACTACTTTGATCTTTCATCTGGAGCAATGGAGAGGACTGCTCGTCTTTCTGAGGTCTGCTGGAAACAGGGCTGTAAATCTTATCTGGTCACATTTGCTGTTCATTTAAAGACTGAGATTGTGTTGCTTATAATCCCTTCCCTCCTCCCAGCGCTTAGATATTTTCGGCCTCACTCAGCCTGCATCTCACCCAGCTGTGAACACAAGAGTGGGCTTCATGTTGAAAATTCTAACTTTGCATATTTCCAAGACAGCAGGTAGGGCTACAAAAGTGTCCCAGATGCGTGTTCACAGTGCTAGCACAACTGTTTGATAACAATGTGTGCCTCCTTCGGCAGATGGTACCCTGTCGTCAAACCATGAATCCCAGATGACCTTCTTTACAGTAGAACCCCAAATGTTGTCAGATGAAAGATAATTCAGGGTGTGTATTGGTGAATAGACTGTGTGTTTGTCCTTAATTGCCACAGTCTATTTTCCCAAAAAGCTGGAGTACCTGCATATCAATACGCCATGTTTGCTGTTCTGAGAGTTAGATTTTAGTGGCATTGTTTTATTTCTGGGGTGTTGCCCCTCGTTCCCAGCCATTCAAGGAGAGACACACTGTTCCGGGTGTAAGCCCTCTGCTGTGCTTATTCCAACAATAAATAGGACGCCAGACAGTCTGTCACCTCAATTTCTGCAATGCCCCATTTGGAGTCTTACTTTGGGTGATTTGTTGCAGTTTCTTCCCTATGCTGCTTGAATGCCTTTGTGAAAAATATTACATGCGCCTCAAAGTATTTTGCCTGAGATGAAAATCAAAGTTGGCTTTAACTGTTAAGAAGCTAACTGTTTGGCATGTACTGACTCTGATAGTATAATGGTTTCTTTTGTCATATTTCTAATCACCTGAGATTTTTTAGCAATATCTTGCTTCGTGTGTTTCTAATTTAAATGTTTGCTCTAAGGGCGTCCAGAGAAGGCAGTGAGAAGAAACTTTCCCCTATGCTATAGTTCCTAAAGATACCTATACCCTTCCCACCTTTAATCAATCCATACTTCCCATACTTTCTGGACTGCACCACTTACCTGAAACACCTGAGGATGTCTCAGTACCCCCACTCCCCTAGGTTTTCATCAGGAATGTTTTTGCAACCACAACAGTCATAAGTGCGTAAAAGGCTACTGTAGCTCACCATGCTACATAATTCCACTACACAATATATACTCCACACCACACAATTCCACAATTAACCAATCCAGTACAACCCACATAATTCCACTCCACACCACATACATCCACAACGCACAAAACCAAAACACATAGGTAAAAGACATTGACATTTATAATGCCAATAGCCCTAACTCTTGCAAATGCGAGACCTATTGCATTAAAAATGCTTGTTTTATTGTGTCTTGCAGCTCCCTAGACAGTCCTACTGGGTTGCCTGTTTGCCAACCATCTCACCTGCGATGTGTGAATTCTGTGTAGCCTTAATTTCTAAACTGTGTGGCAACCTTGGAATGATATTGTCCATTGTATATTATTGTTTTCCCTTTTCCAGATGGCCACCTTGTTTACAAGCATTATGTTGGCTACCTTGGATCCGTACAACAGTGATACACTATACACTTGGCATTAGAAGGTGGCCACAAAGTTTACTGAGTAGCTTACTACTAATGGTATAGTGTCCAGTGCACTGTTGTCACTGCTCCAAGATGGCCAACGCGTTGCTACTAAACGTGGCAATTATGTTGGAACTTTAAAACAATGATACATTATGTACAATATCATTAAAAAATTGTTCCCAGTCGCCATGATTAATTTATTTTTGTGTTGCAAGTAAATACCAGCCAAGTTTAGGTGGCATCATGTTTCTTTTTTCCCTACTTTTATTCTTTATCTTCAATATGTCTGACTTTGTGTGGCTGTTTTATTGCAGATGTGTAAGTGGATTAATGAATGGATGTATGAGTGCAAGGATGATGACAGAGTGCATGTACTGTGATTTATTGAGTTCTGAAACTCACCAATGACAGAAGAGGCACTTTCACTTAAAGCCTGACCTATTGGCATTGTCAGGTTTTTTCAGGCATGGGTAAGCTACTTAACTTTTTGAGGTCATATTAAAAGTAGTACTCTTTTGATCCATTGCCTCTGGCTGCTGGACTCATCTGTTGGCTGTGAAACTATCTGTCAACAGGCAGTCCTGCAATAGACAGTTCAGAGTCTTGTTGCAGGGCATTGGAGGGAAGGACATTGGTGGGTGGGTGGATATGTGACCACTGCAAAATGGGTTACCATCAAACCCAGGTGATTTAAGACGTATAATTACTATCACTACTACCATCACCACCATAACCAATCCTGTCAAGTTCCCCAGGTCCATGTGTGATATGCTGCTCCAATCCAGGTTTTTTCTTTCAATTCTGAGACATGTATCTTGTTTATTCCATTATAACACATGGCAACAAGTCCCAGAATTCAGAAGGAAACACCATGACTAGAGCCGCACATCACACATGGAACTGGAAAAATTAGCAGCTATGCATGTGTCGGGCTGGAAGATGGGTGTGCGTGAGAGAGATGGACATGTAGAGATGGATATGAGTGTATGTGAGAGACACTGCGAGTGTGCAGCAGAAACAAACATTTGCAATGCAATAAGTCTAGCGTTTGTGAGAGTTAGAGCTGTTGTTGTTGTAAATGACAATGTCTTTTACCTATGTGTTTTGGTTTGGAGTGCAGTGGATGTATGCCAGGTGCCATAGAAACCCTCCCAGGCCTGTCAATGCAGCAACGAAGACACAACAAAGCTGCCATCTTGCGAGTGTTTTTGCCTCATTCCTACAGACTGGCTGGGGTACCCTAGAGAGGCAACCCTTTCTAGAGTGTGTACCTAAACTTTTATAGCACCAAACAAGCCACAAAGAGGCACATTTGTGGCAGTTAACCTGGAGAATGAGGCGGTCAAAAGAGTTAGGAGCAAAGAAAAAGGGTCAGACACATATTTCTGTGTGTTAAACTTTTAAAGGAATTATTCCTCTACATTGGCAATACCACCCTAACTTTTAAAACCATTGACTGTATAAGAGAATAACAGAAGAGGCAGCTTATCTGAACGGGAGGCTTCATATGTGTGCAGATTGGTGAAAAAGAGCTTCAGTGGTAGATGGGCCAAAAGGATAGGCCAGAGTTGCGACATATGTGTCCTTGGGTCAGTGTTTTAAATGGAAATACAGAAGGGCTGGTATTCTGTATTAATTTAAAGCACTCCCTTGGTTTAATAGTCTCATTACAGCCCTCGGCTGAGGACTGAACTCTGTAGAACAGATACAGGCACTGAATCTCCTGGGCCTTGACAGTGCCTTTTCGGTGCATACATTTGTGCACTGGCTGATGGTTTTGAAGTGAGAATTATCTTTGTTATGGTGGCTACTCAAAATTTGAAGTTTTTTGGCCTTGCCATCCTGACCACTAAGATTAGAGCGGGAAGCCTGGGTTTGGACAATAGTGTTTTTTCGCCTAGACCAGTGCTGTCCAGCGAGGCTCCTACAGGGCTGGTTCATTGGCAATTTATGGGGCTATGAAAATAATTCAAATGTATTGTTTTCTTGGGAATCCAGGGTAGATCCAGAACCATGTCAGAGTTTCTTGATACCCACATAAGATAAATTACCTAAAAATAATTTCTATGGAACCTATTTACATAGTGGTTACCCCGCAAGCCTGGCATGGATCATGCCTTCCCAGACCTTCAATAGACTTGCGTGTTCTATAATGGCATGCATAAGGTGTTCTAATAACCTCAACGTATACCTATAATATGTATATAGCACATAGGAACTGCAACTCAAAATTAAATAAAAAATCTGCTGTGTAGTGCAGTGCACTGCTGCCTGTGTCACCTCGTGTTCTATACATAGTCTACTCACTATCTTCTTGTGAGGTCACCAATGTTTCTCCTCTCTGAGCGAGGAGAATGATGACAGAGGCCCAAAGCAAGCATTTCCAGCAAGTTGAAAAATTCAGTGTTCAAAATATTTGAAAAGTACTTTAGGCCCATACAGTGCTTAATTTGTAAATAAAAAAAAATTGCCAGTGCCCAAAGCCTTCCTCTTAAACACACAGCTGCTGCAATTAAATGTGCGAGCACGGAATACTGAGGCAGCGTAATCCCGAAGCCATCTCGGGCCTCTTCAATCCCTATAAAGCCACTCCCTGCCCCTTCAGCTCACTCTTGCAGCTTTCTGCTTTCTCCCTTTGTGACGCTTTTTCGTTTTTCCCTTCCTCCGTCTTTCCCATATGTGTCTTTTGTTCGCAACAAATGCTTGAGGCAGAAGAATAAGCCCCGGCCCTCAATAATAAGTGCCGGTGCTCAGCACCGGAAACAAGAAGTACAAATTAAGCACTGGGCCCATACAAATTATGAAGTGAAAAGTTACCCAGCCCAAAGATGCTATGAAGAAACCATGGCTTTGCAGCCCGAGCCGCAGATGCCTGTTTTAGAATGCAAAGACATGCAACTAGCAAATTAGGCCAAACTTCTCTGTATAGAAGCAAACAAAGACTATTTGACCACAAATCACTGGCTTCATTTTAAATGGCAAGTTAGAATTACAGAAGCGAAACAGTAACAAAAATATTCAAAGGGAGGAGGGGGCATTGGGCTGCCACCCGGCCTGGAGTCATGGCTCCTCCAGTTATGTTCTACGCTTGTATGTGACACAAGGGGCCACATTCACTAAGAAAACCTAAAGTCTTAAGTTTACTCCTACATTAAGGACAAGATTTTCGATTGTTATTTTTGAATTCTTAAAAAATTCCGGAAGTAGTCCTGGGAGCCTGCAACAATCACAACTTTTCAGAAGTATTTATAATTGTAAGCAGCTACACATACATAAGTGCTCATGGAAAACAATTTCATATGAGAAAAAATTATTACTAAGACATTTACTTTTCCTAATTTTTTCCCACATTTCCCACTGGGAAAATGCTTTTCTCGATGGAGAAGCCACACCTCCAGGTCAGCGTCTGCTCGCACTCCTCTGCACAGCTCCACCTGTTGCTGCTGCCTCTGCCGAGTTCCAACTGAGACTACCTGACTAAGTTCAAGGCCCACCTCCACCCACAGGCTCCTGCCTTTGCCTCATCCCTGGTGGCCTAGTGGCTATCTGTATAAAAGTATCTTGCTATCACTTTTACTGTTGCTTATTTTTCTGTCATCTTTATTTTTTCTTTTCTTTATTTCTTGTCTCTTTCTCACTCCTTCAGCCTTTCACTCTCCCGGAGTTTCCCGCGTTCCACTCCACTCTCCGCTGCTGCTGCCCCTGTCCCTGCAGCCCCACTCCTCCCCTGCAAAGCGCTTTCCAGCCCTCCCACCTCCCAGCTGACCAGACCCACTTGCTCCCTGCCTTTCTAAATGGCAGCCGCTGCGCATTCAGAGGGCTACTCCTCTGACCTCCTGGTCAGCGTGTACTTGCTCTCCTCTGTGCACCTCCACCTGTGCTGCTTCTGCCGTGTTCGAACTGAGATCCTGTCTGACTCTCAGTTCGAGGCCCACGCCACCCATAGGCTCCCGCCTGCCCCTAATTCCTGGTGGCCTAGTGGTAATCTGTATGTAAGTATATTGCTGTCACTTTTTACTTTTGCTTATTTTTCTGTCTTCATTTTTTCTTTTCTTTCTTTTTTGTCTCTTTCTTTCTCCTGCAGCCTTTCACTCTCCACGCGTTTCCCGTGTACCATTCCCTGCCGCTGCTGCCCCTCCCTCCCTGCAAATCGTTTTCCCGCCCTCCCGCCTCCCAGCTGACAGGACCCCCCCGCCTCCCTCCCCTTCTTCATGGTGGCCACTGCGCACTGAGAGGGAGACTCCTCTGACCTCCTGGCCAGCGTCTGCTCGCTCTTCTCTGCGTAGCTCCATCTGTTGCTGCTGCTTCTGCTGCATTGAAACTGAGAGCTTGCCTGACTCTCAGTCCGAGACCCACCTCCACCCACAGGTTCCCGCCTGTACCTCCTCCCTGATGGCCTAGTGGCCATCTGTATGTACGTTTCTTGCTGTAACTTTTTACTTTTTCTTATTTTTCTGCCATCTTTATTCTTTCTTTTCTTTCTTTCTTGTCTCTTTCTCTCTCCTTCAGCCTTTCACTCTCCCTGAGTTTCCTGCGTTCCACTCCCTGCTGCTGCTGCCCCTGCAGCCCCGCCCCACTCCTCCTCTGCAAAGCGCTTTCCAGCCTTCCCGCCTCCCAGCTGACCAGACCCCCTGCCTCCCAGCCCTTCTAAATGGCGGCCGCTGCGCATTGAGAGGGTAACTCCTCTGACCTCCTGGTCAGCGTCTACTCGCTCTCCTCTGTGCAGCTCCACCTGTTGCTGCTGCTGCTTCTGCCGCGTTCGAACTGAGAGCCTGCCTGACTCTCAGTTCGAAGCCAACCTCCAAGCGCAGGCTCCCGCCTGCAACTCATCCCTGGTGACCTAGTGGCCATATATGTATCTTGTTGTCACGTTTTACTTTTACTTATTTTTCAGTCATCTTTATTTTTTCTTTGCTTTCTTTCATCTCTCTTTCTTTCTCCTTCAGCCTTTCACTCTCCCCACGTTTCCCGTGTACCATTCCCGGCTGCTGCTGCTCCTGTGGCCCTGCCCCCTCCCTCCCTGCGTATCGTTTTCCCGCCCTCCACACCTCCAAGCTGACCAGATCCCCCTCTCCCCCCTTTTTCATGCCAGACGCTGCGCACTGAGAGGGGGACTCCTCTGACCTCCTAGTCAGCGTCTACTCGCTCTTCTCTGTGCAGCTCCACCTGTTGCTGCTGCCTCTGCGACGTTCAAACTTAGATCTTGCCTGACTCGCAGTTGGAGGCCCACCTCCACCCGCAGGCTTCCACCTGCGCTTCATCCCTGGTGGCCTAGTAGCCATCTGTATGTAAGTTCCTTGCTGTCACTTTTTACTTTTGCTTCTCTTTCTGTCATCTTTATGTTTTCTTTTCTTTCATTCTTGTCTCTTTCTCTCTCCTTCATATGTTCACTCTTCCTGTGTTTCCTGTGTTCCATTCCCTGCCCGCTGCTGCCCTTGTGGCCTTCTGCCTTCCTTCCTGTGAAGTGCTTTCCCACCCTCCCAACTGACTGACCCCCACCTCTCTCCCTTTTTTAATGGCGGTCACTGTGGGGTCGCCGTGCTTTTGCGCCAAGGTGCATCAAAGGCAAGCCTGTCTGCACCTATCCGTGCCTGGACCGCACCCAGCACCACAAACTCTGGTCCTCCCGACCTTCCATCGATACAACACGGAGACCCTTCACGCTCTGAACACAGGACGCTCCGCCGACTGCCATACCGCATCACCCAGAGACACCCAGAGACCGTTCTCCTGCCTCTACTGCCGCCACACCCTCAACCTACATCAAGCACTGGACCCTCCCGCACTGAGCCATCGAACAATAACCCAGAGTGCCTCAGCTGCATCCTCCTCAACATCCACTCCCTCCACAAACATGCTGTAGAACTCTGGGACCTACTAGACTCCACCCACCCGGACATCGCCTTTCTCACCTGGACACACACTTGATGCCATCTTTTCCACCAGGAACAACATCACAGTTGACAACACCTCCACGCGTAATTGGACCGACCAGCACTGCATCTATTTCACCATCATCTCACTGACCATCCACCACTGCACACTCCAAGCCTGAAGCATAAAATGGAACCAGGTCACAGAGGAACAGCTCACCAGCACCCTCAGCAAGTCACCCCCACACCTCACCGCAGATGCTAACATCTCAACATAGAACTTCCACCAATGGATCTCCGAATGCGCCAACACCCTAGCACCTCTCCGTAAGACCTCAGTTAAATACCACATCAAGAAGGTCAGCTGGTTCTTCCCTGCACTCCAGGACCACCTGCAGATAGCTAGAGAAAAGATGGGGACACAGCAAGTGCCTGGAATACTTTAAGGCTTTCAAAGCTGCCACCACCTCCTCAGAGTTACCAGGAAAGCCACCCAGCAGTACCATATCAGTGCCACTGCTCACAAACCAAACAGCTCTTTGCTGTGGTCAAAGAGTTTGCCAAACTCGTGTCAGAAACGGCAAGCATCCCTCCATCTCAAGACCTCTGCGACAGACTAGCCAACTTATCAAAGACATATTTGGCAACTTCGGATCCCAAGACCCTCTGAGCCCTCCAGCAACCCTCTTTGCTGGCAGAATCTACGGAGATCAACTGCAGAGTTCCACAGCGCTTCTCCCTGAGTCCCACACTCTTTAACATCTACATGGCCCCCACTCACATCCATTGTCAGGAACCATGGCTGAACAATGTCCTCTACCCTGACGATACCCAGCTGATCATCTCACTGACCGAAAACCCCACAACTGCCAGGGAGAATTTCCACTATGTGCTGGAAGCTGCCTGGATGAAGAAAAGCAGACTCAAGCTCAACTCTGACAGACCAAGATCCTCATCCTGGGACCCTCCACAACAGCCTGGGATGACCCTCTGCAACCCCACCACCCCAAAAAATCATGCATGCAACCTAGGCTTCATCCTGGACTCATCGCTCACCATGACCTGCTATTGAACTCAGTCACATCCTCGTTTTCACACACTCTGACTTCTTCAGAAGATCTACAAATGGATCCCAAAGGACTGTGCCAGAACTGTAACCCATGCCCTGGTTACCAGCAGACTCGACTATGGCAATGCCCTTTATGCCGGCACCACCCAGAAGAACCTGAAGAAACTACAGCACATCCAATATTCCTCTGCCAGACTCATTCTGGACAGTCTCTGCCACAAACACATACCCAATCACCTAAGAGACCTCAATTGACTTCCTATTGAGAAAATAATTAACATCAAACTCCTAGCCCACGCATACAAGGCCCTCTATGACCTAGGACCTGCCTACCTGAACCACCAGATCACCTTCTACTCCCCCATCAAACCACCCCACTCAAGAAGCACTAGCCACGGTACCCTGCATATGGAAGACCTCGGCTGGTTGAAGATCCTTTGCCTACCTCGCGGCAAAGAGCTGGAACACTCTGCCCTCGCACCTTAGGTAGTCACTATCGCTAACTCAATTTAGGAAGGACCTTAAAAACTGGCTCTTCAACTGAAGCTCAGAAGTCAAAACTTCTCAGCGCCTTGAGACCCTAATGGGTGAGTAGTTGCACTCTGTAAACCTGATTTGATTTGATCTCCTACAACTCGACAAATTTTAGGGATATTTGCCCTCATTCTGTTACTGAGGAATGATGTACTCCTGTCTGTAACAACAGTAAATCTCTACACTTTTCCAGGCTGAGAATATTTGTGAGTAGTTACCTATTCATCCGTTTGTCATTGTACACAAACTATCTATGGCATCCATACCGTGGAATGCAAACTCCATACCCATGAGAGCAGATTTACTTTAACCTAATGTTACATAATACAGGTGTTATATTATGTGTGTGTAAATTGAGGTATAAGCTCAAATGCATATTCCACTTTTGTAAATCAAGCCATTTACACAAGTAAGTTGAACCTACATATGCAAATGACTGTGAATCGGACAATCACTGCTATGGTGCACATAAGCCAAACTTCCTGCTTCCCGGGAAATGATTTGACAAGTAAATCTCATGGTGCCCAGTTAGGTGCTGGCAAAATGTTTGCATTCAAAATATACCTGCAGACCAGGATGTGGACATTGATCTAGCCAAGGGTGGCCACTGTCCACGTCACTGTTGTGGCACTGGATACCGCAGTGGTGATGCCTTATGTTATATCATACTAATGCTTGGTTCCCATTCTGGTTTTGACACAGTTTGGTTGTGTGGCACACCCGTAAATGAGAAATCACACCAACCTTTTTCAGCTGGTAAGCAGCTCTATGTGAATTGTAATATCAAATACAATGTTCTGAGACATGGTAAGGCACATTCCGCTCCATTGTTTTTCATTGTCTGTGTCATTACAGGCTGGGACAAACCATGTGAGAATTAATTTAGTACAGCCATTCAATTGATGTTCCGTTGGAACAGCTGGGACAGGGAGCGTTGCGATTTTCAGCTCCTCAGGTAACATAGAACTGTGCCAATGGTGAAGTCTCCATATAGGTTTATACGGTAAATTGGCAACAATTTCACCTGACCACTAGGTGACTCCATAAGGCACGTTCCTTACACCACAGGGCTTGGTTAGACCATATGCCTTTTGAAGGAGAACTCCCCCCCCCAAAATGCAACAAATGTAAAGCATACAGCATTATCGTACATCTGGTGTATAGTCGTAGAACACACAATGAGACTAAGATAAGACAGTCATGTCCCTCTCAGGCAGTGACTCAGCTCTGACCTCTCTTAAAGTCAAAGAAGATATCCAGAAATAGCCTGGTCACGTGAAAGGAATATTTTTGTGTGTATTGAAGATTCTGTGAACCGCTACTCTGAAACAGATCAATGTTGTGGTGATGCTGAAAGCAGACATGTCCAAGTTTGTGAAGCATAAATAGATGTTGCAGCAGCCACAAATTCTCAATGCCTCACAAGTCATAAATAAGAATTATGTATTACTTTAGAAAAAATAACTCCTGTGTTGGAAACCTAGACTTTGTCATGTATACGTAGTGAAGTTGTAAAGATGCATTCCTCTTCATAACCCCATCACACAACTAATGCAATAACAATAATAGTAAAATTCTAAAGATCATTTATGTAACCCATATTAAGCATGCAGTGTCACCTCTTGGTACGTGCTGGTAAGAGAAAGGCCACTGGAATGATGCAGATCTGTGACTTTCGCATATTGTGCAGAGAGGGAGATCCTTTGCAGAGGTCACCTGGTCACTTTTTAGTTGTTGACTTTTGTGGTCATGCGTTAAACTGGTACTAATAAGCAGAAATCTTTGCTCAGCCCATAGTGATGTGTGTTAAATGACAAAACAACAAACTAATGTTGCCACTGAATGTGCAGTATTGAGCAGCATAATTTGTACTTTCTAGCCACATAATTCAATCACCTCTGCCACATACTTTTGCCCGCCATTTGCTGCATAATTCCAGTGGCCGGATAATAGGTGATCTGAAGACACAGATGCACAGCACATGAGGCAGGCAAATACACATGTTGAAGCATTTATTACCATGTAAATAAGTAGAGAAGGTAGGTAATTAGTCATGTCTGTGGCATTGTCCCACCAGCAGTGTGATTTTATCACCTCATTATCTGATAGGCTTTTCCTGTTTCCGGCTGACATACAAAATCCTGAGGAATTACATGGCATTACACACAAAACCATGACAAGGCATGGCTCCAGTACAAGGAAAGGACCAAGAGACAGACACAAGATAAAACATATGTATTATCTTCCGACCGTTTGTTTTGCACACTTTTGTCTTCTGTATGGCGTCATCTGAAGCTGTGGTACCCCTTCTGCTGCATTCTAAAAGTTCTCACTAACTGGAATAGTGGTGGTCTGGGCTCAGTGTGTTAGTTCAGTGACGGCCGGTCTCTTCCATGCACTGATGGTGTGATATATCCTTCAAAGTCTCAGGTAGTACCACCCTGGATGATGAAAGGCCAAGGTAGCCCCTCTGGAAATCAAACATTCAATCCTGGCGCAAACAGAGATCATTGCTGAGGACACAGTATTCCTGTGGGCTACCTTAGCCCAAATTCAGGCTACCTGCACTTAAATGCCAGATCCTCAAATTTAAAATATTTATAATGTGAACTAAATGTGTGATGCTAATTTGTAAAAAAAAAAAAAACACTTGATGTGCACTATTTCAGTTGTCTAAGGTCTTTCCACCGTGGCCCTATGCGAGCCATATAATATTCACCTATCAATGTTCTGCCAGCAACAAATCTGGACTTGCCATAGCATCTATTTTAAGTCTTTCTTTGTTGTCTTATACAAAATAAGACTTAAGTCACAATGACACATTTGGGTTACATACGTACATCCCTTGCCATGGAATCTTTACTGTTACTGTCCAGGACTGACTTTGACATGTATTCCGTGGGGTGTGTACCCAAATAAACAAACACATGTATATTCCCATAGACACGGGGAGGCGTGGTGAAGCACTGAGAGGAACACCAGTAGAAGAAGGAGTGAGAAAAGGGCCACTTGATAGGGTCAGAAAGATATTTTCTTGATATGGATTTTCCATGTCCTTGGTAACCACTACAAACAGAAATAAGGAATAGAGTTCACATCGAATGATGCATGGGAACTTAGTGGAGTGGTTACATGAAGCCTGGGGTTGGAAGAGAGGAGAGCAGGTTAAACATTACTTGACTGTGACAGATGATGCTTGGATCATTATACACAGAAGTCTAGAGGGTGATGGGGAAGCGCTCTGCACCTGTGATAGCGACTATGGTGGGTATTCGAGGTGGGGCCTCTTTAAACAGGAAGCAGTGCTAATCGAGCATTGTTTTAGACAGCACTTCCAGAAGTGGCATCTGCAAGGTCACAGTAACTGTGAGGGGACTGTCAAAGCCATGACACCAATAAATTCTGAGAGGAGGAAGTGATGGAGTTTGCACCACTTTTGTGCCCTATGATACGCTGCTCCTCTCACTGTGGCATCCTTGTGTTAGCTTCTTTGCGCTAAAGGGTTAAGAAAATGGCTGCCTCTACTAAATGAACTCTATTTGAAGAGGCCCAATTTACATCCAAAGGCTAGATGTGTTTTGCTATCAAGCTTGAGGCCGTGAAGTGCTTGTGTCTGGAGTCACGACTCCTTTTCTACCATTTTGGAGACAACACCTTTCGCCATCTTTTTGCCTAGAACTAACCTATGTGCTTGGTTGGTTACCCTACAGAAGTTATCAAGAGCAAGTGCTATCGCCTAGTACTAGGCTCTACTCAAGTTAGTTGGTTAATGCACCCACTGCAGAGGTCTTGACAAAACGAGAATGTCACAGACTACAGTTCTGACATAGCTTTTTCACCTCTTCATCTCTGCAAGGTCAATGCAAATGAATTATAGCGATTTTGTTAAGAATGGCACCTCCTGTGCAGCGCTGTGAAATGGCAGAACCTCTATTACAAAGTGCTATATAAAAAAATTAGTTATTCATAGACTGCCCTAACACGCACCAGATAAGGAACCCTAGCGGAGAAAATGTGGCATAAGGGCCAGAGCTTCCGATTTTGGAGCTGGGGAACACAGTTCAAGTTGCAGCGCCGACTCAACCTCCTGTGATTCTGGGCAAATCACTTAATCTTCCCTTGCTACGAAAAATGAATGTGTTCTTGTGGAATGTAACTGGTGCTCATGTAAAGCACTGAAACACCTTTGTATTGAGTTTGCTTTAACTGAACTCTATTTGAAGAAGCCCAATTTACATCCAAAGCTAAATGTTTTTTGCTATCAAGCTAGAAGCCGTAAAGTGCTTGGGTCTGGAGTCACGACTGCTTTTCCACCATTTTGGAGACAACACCTTTCGCCACTATCTAGCCTAGAACTAACCTATGTGCTTGGTTGATGACCCTCTGGAGGTTATCAAGAGCGTGTGCTATCGCCTGGTGTTAAGCTCTACTCAAGTCAATTTGTTAATGCACCCACTGCAGAGGTCTTGAAAGAACAAGAATGTCATAGATTACAATCCTGACATAGCTTTTTTACCTCTTCATCTCTGCAAGGTCGATGCAAATTAATTATAGCGATTTTGTTAAGAATGGCACCTGCTTTGCAGTGCAATAAAATGGTGGGACCTATATTACCTAGCACTATATAAAACAAGCATTTGCAATGCAATAGGTCTCGCATTTACTTGAGTTGATACTATTGGCATTGTAAATTTATAAGTGGACTTTTTTTACCACATTAATTGGTCAACCCTGCTGCATATTTTGGTCCTTTCGGACACATAATTCCAGTGGCCCTGCATAAAACTATAGGGCTAGTAGGCCTACTGGAATATTTTTTAAACAAGGCCCTTAAAACACAAACTACTCCCAGGTGAAAAACATATTTACTTGTCAGTTGATACAGGCGACACTGCCTGCGGGGCAATGAATAAATAACTGTAATCCAAGAATGCGTGCTTACTAGATCACTGTCCTTTTACTGCAGTCTGGGGAGTCAAACAAAAGGCCCATGATTTTTCCTATGCTGGAGGAGAGCCATCTCACATGATATTAATGATCCTCAGTTAGTCTTGGACTGAAATATTAGTTATAAAATATTGTCCATTGTATAGCATAATCAACTGTAAGCTCTCCTCGAGGTTAGTTTTATAAATGCACTCACACACAGCTCAAGTTTCACAGACTCAAACATGTGTAGTTCATCTAGTCAGGTTTGTGCTTTGTATTTGCAGCTTGTATTTTTGTTATAAAAATAAAACCACACGTCCAAGAATGCAAAGCAGAAACATAAACTAAATGAGTGAATCACGCATTGAACTAGGGAGCTGAACAACTCTACAAATACTCCTCCAAGGGCTGGTTTCCAGTTTGTATCAGGTTATAAAAATAAAACTACAAGTCCCAGAATACAAAGCAGAAATATAAACTAAATGAGTGAATCACGCATCGGAATAGGGAAGTGGATAACTCTACGAATACTACTCCAAGGACTGGTTTCTAGCTTGTATCACGTTATAGAAATAAAACTATGAGTCCCAGAATGCAAAGCAGAAACATAAACTAAATGAGCAAATCATGTTTTGAACTAGGGAGCTGGGTGACTCTATGAATACTACTTCAAGGGCTGGCTTCCAACTTCACGACATTACAGTTGGAATGTGATCTTGAATAGTAGTGTATCATAGTAAAAACACAGCAAAGCCAGGATCTCAGCACCTTACCTGTTTTCATCATGGACTGCAGCTATAGTTCATGAGCTGGGGTTGGCTGCCTGCACAGGGTTTGGAAGTGGCCGTAGTGCAAAATTTCAAAGGTATTTATTAAGGAGTTCAGTAAAGTTGTAATATTGCGCTCAAATAAGTAATTATTCCTGGAGGCCCAAAAAACAAATATCTTCAAAGCAGAAAATAGCTTTAAAGCGCTATGCAGTAACACGACTGCTGCTTATAAATGTTAAAGCACTAAATACTGAGGCAACGTAATTTTAAAGCTATATTGGGCCTATATATTCCGTGTTCAGCCACTCCCAGCCTCTTCAGCTCTCTGTTAGAGCTGGTTTTTATTCCACTTGTGACGTTTTTCTGTTTAGAATGCATCTACTGTAAAAAAGACAAAATAACTCTGGTGATGTATGTTCTTTCTGTAGAGAGAACATACTTTTGTCTAGTGGAAGCTTGGAGTCCTCATGAAGTAGCACAGAGGGTTAACATGCCTACTGCAAAGAACGTGTACTAAGGCAATCATAGTGCACATAATGTAAAAATGTCAAAATAACTCTGGTGATTAATTATCTTTCTGTCAAGAGAACGTACTTTTGTCTAGTGGAAGCTTGGACTCATTATGAGGTAGCGCAGAGGGTTAATGTGCCTGCTGAAAAGAACATGTACTAAGCAGATCAGAGTGCAAATAATGTAAAAATGTGAAAGTAACTTTGGGGAATAGTGTTCTTTCTGGAAAGAGAAAGGCTTTGTATTTCCACCTCCGGGTCAAATCTCGACTATGAAGTCACTCAAGGTCTCTGCTATGTGTCTTGGTGACCCTTTGATTTGTCCACACTCCCTACCTCCTGCTTGACTCCACAGAGACCTCATTTCCCACTCTGGACACAGTGTTACCCACCTACAGCTTGCCCGGGCATGACAGGTGACGCTGTGAGCGCCAGGGTGGCCACGGAACGCAGACAAAAGAAACAAGTAGTTCACCCATTGTGAAGTATATTGGCAATTGTGCAATTATCCCTGTAATAGGGTTGGTTTCCAAGGGGGTAACCAAACCGACCCAAGGTGGGACAAACATAAAGCATTTAACAATTACATCAAGTGATTTTTGAAAGTCAAGTCCACGAACAAATAAAAGTGAAGGGCATGAGGTGGGCGTGGTTTAAAGCCCACAATACTTACAACAGGTCAAATTGCTTGTGTGGTTGACCTAAAAAAACAACTTATTGCCAGACTGCCCCAATACGCACCACACAAAGAACCCTAGGGGAGAGAATGTGGTGTAAATGCCCGAGCTGTGGACTTTGGAGCTCGGGAACACGTTTGAGTCTTTGCGCCGGCTGAACATCAGGGCAAATCACTTAATCTCCCCTTGCTACCAAAAAGAAATGCGTTCTTGTCTAATGTACCTGGCGCTCATATACAGCCCTATAATATCTTTGTATCGAGTTTGCGCTAATAAACTTGCAAAAAAAAAAAATAAGGCGCTCCAATATCTTTGTGTCAAGATCGTCCTACATAAAACTGCCAAAAAAATAAAGTAAAAAAGCAGACATTGCAAAGAAACAGCAAGATGCCTGAAAACAAGAAAGAGGAAGAAACAACATACTAACATGAGCGTGAGAGAACGCGCGAGGCAAAAGAAAAAATAGTGCCCCACACTAAGGTACATGGCTGATTGTATTATAATCCATGTAACAGGTTCAGTCTCCAAGGGGGGTAACAAAACAGCCTCAAGGCAGGACAAAGGTAAAGCATTTACCAACCACATCAAGGGTTTTTTGAAAGGCAGGCCCAGGAAGGAATGCAAGTGATGGGCGTGATTAAAGCCCACAGAATAGATTACAACACGTGGAGAAGAGCTGTGCTTGCACGCTCCTATGCTCGACCTAAAAAAGCTTTGGGAAAGCCAAAAGGTCTGCCTTTAGTGCGGTAAATCAAACAAAACAATTTATTCATGGCAGTTTGCGTTGGTACTCGAGACGTTCTATTCTTTAATCAGAAGTGGGGTTGTTATTCTGGTTTACTCTTTATTTCGCTCATACTTTACAAAATATGATTTATTTTCATAACTAAACAGACACTCTCATACGTGTATTTCTGATTCGTAGACTGTCTCCGCTTCCCATTGCTCTTAGGCCCGTCACCGTGTCTTTGTCCTTCTTTTATGTCAATTGCCGTCGGTACCTCCCTTTTGTTGATCCTCTCGGCAGCCAACGGTTGCTCTCCGCTAAGGTTCTGTCCAATTAAAAAAAATTAAGGCACCAGGCCAGCCAATGATAGGGCGGAGTAATGAGGTGCGCGTAATGCCAGGGGGCCGCCAGCCGTTCAATAGAGCAACTGGTGAGTGCCACGTAGGTGGGGGTTGCGTTTGTTGTGAGGACGTACCTGAGAGCCTTCGCGGGTCACCGCAAGGGCCGCGTTGGCCTTTCATACATTCGCGGTCGAGAAGTTTTATATATCTATATTATATAAAGCTATTAGAAACAAGAGAGTGATACGAACCGCTAAATAACAGTAATCATGTATTAGTATTAACAGTATGCATCTCCCCGAGGCTCGTTAGCACACTGCAATTCCTGTGCTTAAGTCTACTACAACGTTTCAATGTGATTTCCTTATAAAAGCCAGGCAGAATGGCAGCACGCTTTTGTGTAAATATCGCTCATACGCTGTTACAGAGAGGGACTTTTTTTTATGTACTGTCAACCTCAGACCGGAAATGTTGGAATCTACTTGTGACGAGCCATGCTGTTGTAGTCTGATACCATATACAGAAAATCATACTCTGTCTTTTGACGGAAGTTGCAGTCTACCCGGGATACCATAAACCGCTAATTTACACAGCTCGTTTTTGGTCTCGTTCAGAGATCCTTAATGTGCATTCGGCTGCGCTGCCGCCTCCACTGCCCGGGACAGCTCACGTGTCCTTGCAGTCAAGGCGCTCCCGTTCCCAGGTGTCCCCAGCCCAGGAGCTACCGCTACCCCAGCGCCCTCCCGCCCCCTGACAGGTGTTTGTAGCTCATCGAGGGCGGGTCTAGACGGCTTACAGTGTGTACCCAGTGTGTGGGGAGCAGAGTGCGCCTCCGGTCGGAAACTGGGCTTAATGAGAGCTCAGGACTATCAGGATCTGATGCTGGATAACAACATCACAGGTAAGTTTATTGTGTTTCATTCCTGCCAACGCGCTCGCGTTTGACGAGTGCAATTAGCGTAGCACAAAACTATGCCGCCCCCAGCAGATTGTAATGAGAGGCGCCCCTCAGTCTTCCATACCTCACGGATTTTCACTGGTCTGGGCTGTTAACCGATTAACTTCATCTCCATTTTTAGAGTCGAGAGGTGAAAATTCAATTTTTTCAGTTCCACCATAGTGAGCATATAAATGGGTTTATCGGTGCTACTTAGTGACCTTAAACCATCACAAACCGATATCTCTTTATATTGCCTTAAGATTCTTCCTCATGGACACGGCGACTCGTTCTCCCAGTTTGTGCTGCATGGTATAGTGAGGGCTACTCGGAGGCTTTCTGCTTGCCGGATGGGTATCTTTTCAGTCTCTCTAGTCTAAGGTAAAGGCTGTGCCGTCTCTCACCTGGATCTTTGTCCTATCCGGCTCCCGGCAAACCAAAGATCGAAGATAAAAGGACAACCACCTAATTCATTTAAATTTATTCCAACACATTTCCTGGATTCCGCTTGCAATACCTTACAAGCGGCACGCAGGGAGAACGTTTGACAACGTCTGTAAAATAGTTAGTAAGTTAACCACCTGTTGTTGCTATCTGCCTACAGCCTTGTGTTATTGGTTCAAATCTCAGCAGCAGTGTACACTCAGCCGTTCATGTTTTGGTGGCAAATAAATTGTTCCTTAACCGCATATGTGAGCGAAGAACGGTTATCTGCAATTGCTGAGTTCGAATCACGGCAAGAGCGTCTCATTCTTACTTCCTTTATTAGGTCGGTATATTGAGCACCCTAAATCCGGGAATAGTAGCGGACACCTGCTGTGTACAGTGCTAAGAAAAGGCAGAAATGCTGTATTAAAGGCTGTATAGGAAAAAGTTATTTTGCGGTTGATATATATATTTTAACTTTATCATTTTATTATGACTGGAACAAATCAAGCCGCTACCCCGGGGCGGGGAGTAGCATACCATGTACAGTACAACCTGATATCATAGAAGACACCTACATAGGTAGTAGAGGGCATAATAGCTGAGAAGATGCACAGCGGGAAAGGGCTGGTGTCAGTCAATCTGACTGGGGGTGTGTAGCAGGCTAAAGCCTCTGCTTGCAGCCAGGGAGCTTGAGGGCCCGTGCGGGGTGGGGTGTGGCAGCGTCCGTGCTCAGGAATCCAAGTTTGCAGATTGCAACTTCTTCAGCTAGTCCTGCAGGGGTTACCAATGTCCTTTTGCTTGGGAGGATCAGGGGTTGAAGGGAGGCATATAGTTCCCTGTTAGTGTCACATCACAGTACATTAGGCTGCTTAACCAGGCTTTTGCGGTGGGCAGATGCTTGTTCCTCCAATCAAGTGCACTCTCTTAGCTAACAAGGCAATAGCAGTGAATCGATGAACACCTCTTGAGATCTCCAGAACATCACCCAGCAATGCTAGTAGTGCATAAGGTGCCAGATCACTGTCAACCATCAGGGTGAGGTTGGTGAATACGTCACACCAAAATGACTTAACGTGACAACAGGTCCATGTTGTATGTACAAAGTCTGCCCCAGCAACATGGGACTTAAAACATTCAGAGGATCTCGTGGGTTCTATCCGTGCTAGGGTATATGGGGTAACGTAGGCCCTGTGTGGGAATTTATAATGTATGAGCTTGTGGCGGTGGTTGGGCAAAATTATGTGAGTCTGGGTGCAGCCAGCAGACTATATTTTGTCAGTCAGCCTGCATTCCAGGTCCCCATTTCCCCCCGTGCCACCAGCCTTCTATCACATGATGGTAGGAGCGCTATGCAGGTGTGACCTACTCTGATTACTGTCAGTGATCACAAGTGTCAGAAGACTGAACTCTTCTGGAGCCAACGGATATGAAGGGATCTGTGCAGGCGGCACATGACAAAGCGATTCATATAAGGAGCATTAGTGAAGTGAGCGCCGTCACCATGGGAAATAATGTGACCATCTGGAAAAAGGATGTCAAAAGTGTGTAGGTCATGTTGCTTCAGTGTGCGGTGGACCAGCTTCTCCTGCATTATGGTTACTTGCTAGGGGTAGTACAGAAGCTTCCCACCCCCCTTTCCCTCCCCACCAATAAAGACATTTCCTCCAAGCCCAGCTGGTGGTTGGTAGAGACTGAATGTCTGTGGGGCACAAGGGGAGCTCTGCCGGGAGGATGGCCATCAGTCTGAAGGGCAGGCTGGTCAATTTCAGGTTTAGGGTATGGGAGGCGAGCATCCCCAGGAAATCAGTAGTGAACAACTGGCACTGCGCTGCTAAATAGTACAAATGAAAGTGCGGAACTCCAAACCCTCCACGCTCATATGGGAGCACCAGGGTAGCCCAGCCAATTCGAGGGCGCCGACCAGCCAAGATGAGTCTCAAGAGTAATCCTCTCAGTGATGCAAAAAAGTTAGTAAGTGGGATGTGTATATTTAAAAAAAGGTATGAAAACTGGAGAAGGAACACCATATTTTTAATTGTGATACGACCCACCATTGATAAGGGACGCTAGAGCCATGAGTGTACCTGGGAAGACGGCTTACCCATGGCCTGTCGATAATTCAGCCGTATCACTTGCTCCTTGTCTCGATGTAGGAACACACCTAGATACTTCACCAGACTGTCACAGTAGGTCGGGGGGGAACTCACCCTGAACAGGTGCAGTTGCATCCTTAAGGGGGAACAGTTTGGATTTCGTCTGATTAATATGTAGGTCAGAAAAGTTCCTAAATTGACCAATCTCATGGAGAATCGGAGACAGATCAACAGTGGGGTGACGTACAAATAAAATATCTTCCACATACAGTGGAAGTAGTAGGGGACCAGGCTTGAACTGTAAACCACGATTCAGGTGTTTCTATTGGAGATGTTGCACCAGGGGGTCTATTGCAATAATGATAACCATTGGGGAGCGGGGACAGCCCTGCAGAGTCCCTCTAGTAATGGCAAACAATGCTATGAGTGAGCCGTTGGCCTATATTCTGGCTACTGGTTGGGAATGCAAGAGTGTTATAATTGAGATAAAACCACAAGGTATATGCAGTTTGAGAAGTGTAGCGTGAAGGAAAGGCCACTCAGGAAAAAGTCAGGGGTGTTTTCAGCGTCAACCAAAGCCACCACAGCTGGAACATTTGGGGAATTTCTATGAAGCACCAAGAAGGGCGTGCGCATGGTCAAGGTTGTGGCGCTGTAACAGAAAAACCCCCGACTGGGTGGGGGCTATATCTGGTCCTTCAGGGTTGAGTGGAAAGGACATTAGCCAGGATTTTCCCAGAAAGTTTGCCTTGTGCTTTGCCAGGTCCTGATATTCAGCCATCAGAGTAGCCCGTCCATGTAATTGTGGCCCCTGATACCGCTAAGCGTCTGTGCAATCTACTTCTGCCAGTTTATCCTCTTAATGGGATAGACTCTTCGGTATGTCGTGCAGCACTCCAGAGTGCTTGGAAATACAGATGTCAGGGGTTGGAGGCCTTCAAGGCCTATAAAGGGGCGCCTGTGAGGGGAAATAGCTGGTATTCAGTTCAAAGTAGTGCAGTGCAAAGATCAGAGGAACACCTTGTCATGTAGCGTTACAGTCGGAAAGCACCGCTGTCGCTCTAGACACCCTCCAGCTGGAATGTGTAACACCATCTGGACCAGGTGAGTGGCCAAGCGTGTGCGCGTAAGGGTACGAAACTGAGCCCAGCCGTGGGGTGAGGGTGGTAGAGTTAAGTCAGTAGTCAATGCGGGTCCTTGTATCGCGTGGTGCAGAAGAGAACGTGTACGCTTGGGGGAGTAATGTCGCAGGCGCCAGGGAGTCACATAGCGCATATGTGTCACAGAGGTTGCAAAGGATGCGCAACAAGCGTGACTTGCCCATGTCCATTTGGGGTCAAGGAGAATGGTAAAGTCACCATCCATTATGATGTGGTCAGCTTCTGTGTCCTATTAGAGACAGGAGTGTTTGAAAAAAGTGGGGTGTCAATATTAGGACACATTTACTAAGAGCACCCTCAACCCCACCAGTGTTCCAGCCACAAGGACATACCTGCCACCCCATCAAAGATGCTGGAAGAGGGGTGGAAAGGGAGACTTGTGTATCAATGTGCATACTCCACGCAAGTATTAGCTGTAGCTAGAGAATGCCGACCCCATGTGGAAGCAAATGTTTGTGAATTACCAGGAGGGCGTGTGTCTCTTGCAGGAAGACTATGTATGTGCCAAGTTGTGCCAGGTATTGCCGTACTTGTTTACCCTCTCATATTCCAAGATAGGAATGAGAAGTCTATCGGCCTCCCATTGTCACATCTCCACCATCCAAAAGCATACTCGGATTAAGACAACATCAGTACATACAGTATTCTCTAATACTGAAGGAAACCAAACCTAACACCACACCCCCTCCCTGCGGTCAGAAAAAAGACAAGCAAATCGGAGAATAACTACCCAATCAAAACCCCGAAGAGTCTCCAGGGAGGTGTACACCTCAGGGGGTAACAACACTGTGGCGGATGGACCCCCGCATGTAGGATGACAAAACGAAGTGGATGTAGAGATGGAGCAAACATCTTCATGGATGCGGTGTAATCCAAGGATTATGCGTAGGGCCTCCCATACAATTTGTAGGCAGGTCAACTCTAGGGACCAAAAAGGAGGGGAAAAAATACAGATGGCCCTCAGTCTGAGACAAATAGGTCAACACTTGCCATGGCGTTGAGTTCAGGTGGGAAGCGCTCAACCGTTTTGTGCTTAGAGGATAACGATCCTTGGAGTGTTGTTTACAGAAGGACATGGCCTCTGCTGGAGTCTCGAGGAGACGGGTCTTACCGTTGACATCCACTCAAAGGCGGGTGGAGTAGAGCATACCATAGTGTATCAAAGCCGATTTTGCTTAGGTGAATTTACGACTTGGGTCCTGAACCGCCAGTGTGAAATCTGGGAAGAGGGGGATCTCGGATCCTTGGTATTAAAGTAAACCCTGTGCGCGTGCTAGTCTCAGGGTCGTGTCCCGAGGTTTATGAGTCTGACTAATATGAGCCATGGTGGTGTACCAGGACGTTGACAGGGGCTGAGGGATCTGTGGGCCCTTTCAATAACAAAGGTGGGTTGGAAGTTCTGGTGGCCAAAGCGTTCAAGGGTAGGTGTTCTATTGACAAATATAAGCATCCAGCGTCAGTGGTTTCCGCCACTCCCACTATGCGGAGATTATTGAGATATCTAGGTGCCTCAGAGTTCACACTTTTGATGGCCACCATTTCTTTTTTCTTTTTTGAGGCACGACTCCAGATTCTCCAGGCTCTAGGCCATAGTTGTGGCCTCATCCTCAGAGCCCTGTGCCGTCCAATCAAGTGTCTTGATGGTCTAGGCGTTTTCCTATAGAATGAAGGTGGCCATTGAAAGTGTCAAATCTGGCATCAATGGCATGGAAACCAGCTCGGAGCTCTGCCATGATGGCATCTGTGCCTGACAATTGTACAGTGCCATGACCTACAGCCGCACCAGCCTCCATATTCACTGCTGTCTCAGGTGTGGTTGTATTTTTTGACTTTTCAAACTGTAATTTGCACTGTTTGAGGTCTCCACGCACCATGTCTGTAGGGGGAGGGTCCTCAGGTGTGAGAGCCCCCAAGGCCAGATGGTTAGGCATGCGGGGGAGGGGGCAATGATTTGGTCTAGAAGTGGTCACCTGGCGGGGCACGTGCCTAAGCTAAGCCAACTCGTGTAGCAGGCAGTCCAGGGGTTGCAGCGAGCTAGCACCACAGTCAAGCCTGTGAGAGACAGACTAGGCAAGTACACCTGTGGACTACAAGGCTCAACACGGTCCTGCTGCGATCAGGAATAGGCCACGAGCACTACATGCAAAGCCCCAGCCGTGGTTGTAGGGCGATACGTCCCCAGCGTAGGCCCAATAGTTTTAATCGTGTAGGTGCTGTGCGCCTCTGGGCCCCAACAACCGAGGCCTCAGCCCATAACATGCAGGTCAAACAGGAGGTACAGCAGCAGAGAAGTGTGGTGGGAATATGTGCCAGGCCCCAGGCTGATGCACCATGGTTCCCCTGCTAGTAGTGCAACAACAGGAGCAGCGGTCTATAAATCCTACCGGTGTCTGCAGGCGAAGCGTTGTGCAGCCAGTGTTTTAAGCCAGGTGGGGCAGGGCAGGCGCATGGCTCGGCCGCTCCACAGCAATCATGGCCTCACTGGCATCTCCAGGTTCGCTCTGGGGGATGATGCATCCTTCAGGCAGTAGCTCAAGCTTGACGTTCCTAGCACATGTGGGGGTTTGCGCATCCCAGGCAGCCCGGCGAGGCACGATGGCCACGCACCTCAGGCTCACCGCGGCCCCGGTCGCTGCGGGGTCCTTAGAGGCGTGACTGTGCCGCCGGGAATGGTGTTCAGGATAGGGCACCCTGAGGCACCAGATACGTGGCTTATCTGGCTTGCTGTGTAGGAGGCAGTCTGTCACGGTGCGCTAGTCGACCTCTGGCTTCAGGCAAGCCCCAGACCCCTGTCACTGCAGGGCCTCCAAGGTGTGGTCAGACCGAAGGGCGCCCGATGTGGTTAAGCGCTGCAGAAGGGTCTCGGTGCCCCCAAATCACTGCACATCTGGCCATCATTGCTGGGAGATAGATGAAGGGCGTCTCAGATCGTCGGGGATCAGGGTTGAGTCCCATCTCTAGAGGATGCAGGGGCCGGTGCGCCTTAGCTTCACCGTTGTGCGGCCATGTAAGTCGCTGGTGTGGCCACACCCTTATTTTACGGTTGATAGAATGTGTAACTGAGATTATTGCGCTTGTAAAATTTTATGGGTCTCATTTTTACTTGGTATAGCTTGTCTTCTGTGTTAAATTATCTGTTGGTCACCAGGCACAAACACGCATCATGCGAGCTGACCTTTCTGTTGTCCTAAGACTATGCACTGTAGAATGGACAGATGTTTGAACAACTTGATGGTGCCCTCCCAATTACAGCAAATATCCTGGCATACTTCTTATGTGGTCATGCGAATACACTCCGCTTAGCAACTGCTAAGGATTTCCATAAAGCTGTGGAGCAATGTGTGAGGTTTCACGTACTAGGATCATAATGAAAAGCCACAGTGAAACCCACCACCAATTTTTGCCCTCACTTCCCCGTTATGGGCCCTCGGCAAACGAAAATCGGGCCAAGAATTAGGAAAGGTGGCCTCTAAGACATTAACACATCAGTAATGTTCCAAAATAATTTTCAATGTTATATCAGAACCATTTTAGTGTAGAAGGCCGGTGGTACATTTATCCATATAGGTTAAATCATCTGAAATGAAAACATTTTATAGTGCATAAATATTCGATATCTTATATATGGTATGTTATATTGTTTTTTTTGTATACGCAAAACATTAATACAAAAACATGAATATAAAAAAATACATAAGCACGAAATAAAACACTTTGACCTGACCAATGTTTGACCAAAAAAAGTAATTTAAAAAATGAAACCATCGCTCATCACACGAAACACTGACAAACCATAACAAGTTTACACTGTAGTTGCAAATAGCATTGAGGATCTTATTCTACAAGTGGGGGATCTTAACAGGGTATTTTCTGGGAAAAGGTGGGCCCTATTCACAATAATATGTTTGTAAGATTAAAGGAATTGTCTTACGTGGCTACAGAAGGGAGGAGGACTCCTCAGTCCTGGTATACCAGAGCATTTAAGGAAGCTAGGCTAACACTTTTGGCCCCATTTATACAGCAGGACAGGGGTTCAATCAAAGCCCGGAGGGACCTCTACAAGAAGGCTACTAAATCTGCAAAAAGAGACTGGGAAGCGGGAAGAGCTTCTGAATGTAGATAGGAAAAGGGACTAGCTGACTTTCTGGAAATTGCTCTCAGCAGGGAGTAAGAAAGGATTTGACAAGTAGTGGCTAATGTTCCATCAGCAAATTGGATCGCTTACTTTTCTAATCTTTATTCTGTGAGGAGAGAAGTTAGTCTTCCCTGCCAGATGATGTTTCCTGAGAAGGTGGGAATATTAACAGGAGTGGAAACTACGTGCCGATTTCACTGCAAGAAGTGAGAGCTGCAATTTTTAAGATAGCTCCTAGCAAAGCTCCCGTATTGGATAAAATCCCAGGAGATTTATACTCAAGCAAAATTGATGTGTGGGTTCCCCATTTCAATCTAATATTTAATTCCATCATGCGTGGGACACCAACTCCTCCAACTTGGGCATGGACAGAGATATTCCCTGAGTTCAAGAAGGGCTCCCCCGCTGACCCTTGCAACTATAAGCGATAAGTCTAATTAACTGTCCCCAAAAAATATTCAGTTCTATACTGCTGGAGCATCTCCGTACCTGGATGAGTGAGGAAGAGATTCTGACCCCACTTCAGGCAGGTTTTAGGGAGTGCACCAGTACGGTCGACAAAGCCTTCCGATTCTAACCAATATTTTGGAAATCGGTGGTCTTGGGTGGGGGATGTCTGTATGTTGCATTAGTTGACCTGTGATTGGTGTTTGATCTAGTCCTTGGACCACAACTTTGGCAGATATTGGCTGATAAGGGTGTCTTCAATGAGCGCTGGCTGTTGTACTAAGAGTGTGTAGGAACAACTTTGCCCAAGTGCGTTGTGGTCCAACAGGCGAGATGGCAGATACCTTCGGTGTTGATCGATGGGTAAAGCCAGGGCTGTGTTCTTCCTTCAACCCTCTTCACACTATTTGTAAATGATCTAATTTCTTTCCTGAACCAATGTGATGGGGATGCCCCTTGCCTGGCAGACATTAAGACTCCAGCCTTAATGTTTGCGGGTGATGCCCTTTTAATATCAAAATCACACATGGGCCTTCAAAAAATTCTGTGTCATATTGAGAGTTTTTGAGGCCAGAGGGGACTTGAGAGCATCATGACTAAAACTATGTGTATGATTTTAAATCCATGTAACTCTGCCAGGGCTAACTCTAAGCTCACAGGGGCACCCTTGGATCATGTTCATATTTTAGATTACCTCAAGCTGACCTTTACAGAACATCTCGATTGGGGAGCCACATACAGAAACGTGGGCTCAAATTAATGCCATCTGGGCATTACTCATGGCACAAGGAAGCTCCCAATTTCTCCTACAGTTCAAATTTATAAGCAACAAGCTCTGGGAGCAGACCTCTGTGGGGCTGAACTCTGGGGGATTAAGGTCACGAGTAAACCGCAGGCCACTGAGAACACTTTTTTTACGCCAACTCTTAGGGCTTCCAACAAGCACCCCTTATTACTATCTATTAGGCTTGATGTGGGTCTTAAGCCCATTATGGACGGTGTGGGTGTCAGGTCTGTCCTCTACTGGATGTGTATTTGGGCTACCCCTGAGTTACGTACTTACATAGATGGGATTAAAGAAGTCCTTGGTATTGTAGGTTCCAGGAGTACCCCCTGGATCAGGTACATCAAAGATACTTTGGTATAGATGGGATGTGCAGACTTGTGGACTGATCCGGAGGTAGCCTCCGGGACAGGTAAATCCACTCCTAAAGAGAGAGGTCCTGGTTATTTAAAACAAGTGAGATGTTGGCTCTTTCTACCTGTGGTACCCTGACTGATCGATTCCTTCAATTGAAAGATCATTTTGAATAAGAAGATTTTTCAGATGCAGTTGCACCACCCATAGCACGGAAGTTGTAACTGCAGTTTAGGTATGGAACACTACCAATTGCAAGTTTTACTGCCAAATGGGCCTGTAGGACAGCTACAGACAGGAGTGATATTCCCTCTTGTGGTGCTGCCAAGGAAATGGAAGGTCAATGTTTTGATTTTCTGTCCAGCATATCTAAAGGGAAGGAGAAAGTGATAAGTCCCTGCCTGCCGGTTGTTAGTCATTCGGGAACACAAAGTAGCCATCCATATTTTAAAAACCGATGTTAGGCAATACTTCGTTTTTGCTGTTTCCCTCTTTTTGTTATATATGTGGAGGGTTAGATAAATGGTTTTTAAATAGAGGATAGTCGTCGGGAATGCAATGCAGTAGGTTCTAGGTAATACACACTTTTAAAATGTTGTTTTATTATGATGGAGGGGGTTTGTGTGCATTCATTCTGCTCCGGGTTTTATCATGTGAGTGGATTTTAAGTGTTTCAGCATATAATATTTAGTTGCTGTTCTATGTTATTAATGTGATTTTATATTGCTTTTACGGCATACGCCTAAATAAAGCTTATGATGATGATAAAAACATATTTTTGTGTTGACCATGAAGAAGAAATGGTTATTAAATTTTCTTGAAAAAAGTTGTTCCTTTTTCTTCCTCTATAATATAATTCTGGAAAATAAACTTTGGAGGACTGAACATACAGTACATCAATTACTCGTTTGGAAGTAAAACTCTTCCTGGAGTGCACAGGGTCGTGCTTAAGTACACATATAGTGCAGTCTTGTCACTATATAACGTTCACAGGAACATTGCAGTGGCGAAATAGATGGTAAAGTCTGTGGGGTTTCTAGGCCAGATCTCCACACTAGGCAACTCAGAGGCAAGTGGCCAATCCTTTCAGTGTATATTTCTGATCTATAAGCTCTGATAAAGGCTCCGCATGAATGACATGCAATCATTATTAACGAGTCTTTGATTTTCTAATTGTCAACAGGTCAGGACTAATGGCGATTTTCATTTCTGTAGGGGGGGTGCTCATGTGCCTCATAAGTTGGCAGTACTGAGCTTGAATGTGGAAGTGTGAATTTATATGCCTTTCCCTTTTGGTGGCCAACTTGCTGCAGGCAATCTTAAGCATGCAGTGCCAGGTTTGGTTTACATGCAACACTCTCCTGAGGGGGGGAGGAGGGTGTTGTGTGGGTTGAAGCCAGGGGTGTAGCTTTGGTTGGGGGGGGGGGGGCGTTTGGGGTGTTGCACCCCCCAATAAATGTATTTTCTGATAAATAGTTGGGTGTTGGTGCTTTCAGTCTGGTATGGGGAGGTGTCTGTCGGATTTCAACAGGAAGTTTTACATGAACACAGAGGAAAACACACACACATTCTCTCCCTCTCTGGTATGAAAGTCCTCAAAAATGTTGGTTATTTTTCATAATATTGTCTCTTCTTCCACTTAAAATTCCTACCAGTCCGCATTATTCTCCATTTCCGTTGCCCCGCAGGCCCCTCTCAAGAACCCTGCTTGTTGTATAAAGTATTTTAACATTGTATTCTAGTGTGACTCTAAAATCTGAAGCTCAGTTCCCCCCACCCCTCCATCACCTTTCCCCTGAATCTTACTGACCAAGCTATGCTCCTGGTTGAAGCACCTTACCCTGAAAGGCCGTACTTGCAGAGATGCACTGCCCACTCCTTCGTATGGATATATCAACATTTCGGTGGACACAGCAGGAGTGCTGGTAGCATACGCGACACCAGGTAGCTCCTGCCGCAGCACACTTCATGATGGATAAACAGAGACATCCGGGTCCTTACTACTGCATGGTTTCGGAGTACAGCTGGCATTTCTCCCCTCACTACCACCCACAGCCTGCCCAAGACCATGGTTGGATTGGGATCACAATTAGGCCCTGGTGCTACCAAAAAAGTGTCCCACATTTCCAGATCATCCATTTCATTGATCACTATCTGCTTAGTTTCATAGGAGTTTTTTGTTTAGTTTAATATAATGTGAATTCAGCCCAAAGGCACTGGAGCAATGTACATGGGCACCAGTTACATTACACAAGATCAAATTTATTTTAATTTTAGGTGAGATGATTTTATTTTTGCGGATATTAAATGATTTGACCAGCATCACAGGATGTTAAGCTGAGCCAGGACTTGCACCTAGTTTAAACGTCAGCATCTTTGACCATGACTCTGCATCCAATTTGTTTATTCCTCTGAGAAAGATGGCCTCACAGTGTGAGGCTTATGCAAGCACACCCCAAACAAGGCCCAAACGACGTCAGGCTAGAGGTGACAATACCTGGCCCTTAGAGAAGCCACTTCTCTTACCATATGCCCAGCCCACTATAGCCTCAGCGATAACGTGAGAGGGAAGGTGATCAAAATCAAAAAAAGCACACAGCTGCTGCTTCTCAGGTGAGAATGGCCCACTGGCACACAATCCCCCACCCCTCCCCTACTGAGACCCTTAGACCCTTGCATAGGCCCCCACCATGATGTAAACGTGATGGACCATCAAGAGGAGGGGGGGCGAATGTCCACCTGGCCCCCAGGCCCAATTTACAGCATGGTAGGGGAGTGACCATAATACTGGTGCACCATTAAGTGGCCTAGCAGGAATTTGGGAAGGTAGTAAGTCTCTTGGGCCAGTTTACAGAGGCCTTAAAACACTGGCCCACAGGTGACCTGAGGCACTGCCTCTTTGCCCAGTGCCAGACTTCCCAAGTCGACCCTACTGCAGACGCTTGGCATTCACCAAATGGTTGTTGTCTCAGTGTCAACATAATGAGCGGCAGTGACCTGGGCAAACACAAGCAACCCCTCGGAAGGTGCTCTAGCGGTCCCTGGTTCTCAGCCAGCTTATCTACTAGTTGACCCTGGCATAATGGTTCAGATCCTCCTTGTGCGCCAGTTGGGCGGCAACACTAACACAAGCGCCGTTTAGTGAAAAGAGTGACTGCACCACTACTGCATTCATAGGTTTGCTGAGCTAAATAACTTCTTTAAGGCCATGATGGGGACTGATTGAAGAAATCCCTGCTGCTGCTCTGTGCTGGGGAAAATATTTTTTACCTGTTCTTCAAGCACAGGTGGTGAACACAAATATGGAAGGCAATCCGGTTCCTGAATCTGCAGTTTGATCCCCATATGAACCCGGACTTTGAGTGTTTCACAATGAATGAGGCAGCCCTGTTAGAGGAAGGGTGAGCTCGATGTTTTCTGGGTCCAGGGCAGATGGTTTGCAGTTTGCACAAACTCATCCTTAGCCTGACATTTCACTGGACAAGATACCCTAATGACGTCTCACAAACTGTCAAGCACATGGACGGAGCAGGTGGTATCTGCCGTAGCCAAGTTGATGGACTAATGAGCCTGATGACCCCCGACCAATTAAGACGGAGGTGGTGGATGCTGTCAAGAAATGGTGGGACGATGAAAAAGAACGTGGATACTGTGGGATGTTTCGAACCCTGCAGATGAATGGCCTGTCTGCAGGAAGAGATGCCCAAGCTGTGGCCGTAACATTCATTATGCGCACATATTGTAACTTGTTTTCAGTAGAGGATGCATGGAGACTGTAAGTGGTATCTAAAAGGTACATTGGTACTTTTGTCTGCGTGGATATAGTTTGGTGGCCTCCATAGAGTTACATGATGTCCGTAACATGAAACGCATGGGTGGACTGAAATGCCTCAACACAGTAACTGGATACAATATGGTTGCCACTGTGGTTGCTTTGAGCACACTTTTGGGGTCTCCCTTATAATATTGTAAGGGTACAGTAGACCCCACCATAGTCTGCTTGAGTTCAGTAGGGTGTTCCTTGCAGAAGTTTAAGAGTGTTGCATGGTTTTTCCATATAGAGATTACATGCATGCAGTTAGGTATCCAGTGCGGCTGATCTGTGCATAGAGTAGGGTGTACCTGTAGAGGCTGCTTTGACTTAGGAAGGCACTTCCTTCGAATCTACATGGCAGCAGTGAGGCAACACTGTTAGCACCTTGTTAGGTACGGAAGCCGACCCTTTATAGTAGTGTGCATGGTTACATCAATGTTTGACCTATGGGAATGGCAGACTGGCAGTATGGTGCACCCTGTAAAAGCTGCAGCGATACAGTAGTGACGGGCACAATGGCATACCTCTGTTGTGCCGTTGCCATGTGTATGGATTTACCACACTTGCACATATTTCACTTTCAGCTCCATAATTCGGTGATTTCTGCAATAAGACATTTTTTATAGCTCAAAAGGGTGAAGAGTAAAAAAAAAAAGTACTATATGTGATGTAGCACAATGGCAGATACATTCTTGAAGTTAACCAATCCGATTTCTCTTACTTATTGCTGCTCGCTTGTATTCAATTCTTAGTATAACTCAGGTGATCCCTTTCCAAAGATGGTACAAATGATGTCCCTAATTTGTGGACTGGGGAAAGGATTTTGTCCACACCATAAACAAATATTGATATATTTATATATAATTCATCCAGGTGGCACAGAAGACCTCTTCTAAAGCATAACAAAAAGGCTTGCCTTCTAGTATACACAACGTGTCCTTCTAGAGTTGAGTGCAAAGCTGTATGTTTGATGTAAACGATTGTTCTCTGGAAGTTTAGAGTACACAGTGTTAAAATGGTGTTAATGTGCTTTCTTAAATTTGCTTTAAAATACGCCATGTATTGCTTGTTTTTTCAAAATATTCTCCTCTGGGAACCCTCTGAGCACCCCCCTATATTGGTCTGGCTCATCCACAACTTTTACGTTCCACCACTTTCAGATATCACCAGCCGCTACTGATTTTAACAGCAGTTTTTTGTCTTACTCCTGGACACAATGGTATTAGGAAACAACAGTCTTAAACAAGCATCATTCATAAAGGTCCCTGACCTGCAGGAAGATATTTAACGATATGCCCAAAAAGTTTAATAATCAAAGTGTGAAGAGGGAAAACATTATGGTTCCTATAGAAGGGACTGTGGTTCATAATTGTTCTAGTGTTTCATGAATGACGATAAACATGGAACATCTTTCCATTATAGTTGTACAGAGGGTCCCTGCATTGTAAACTTAATCACACGTTTTGGCTAATTCGTTGATGACACCTTCATCAGGACTGGCATATTTTAAACAACTTGTGATGTCACCATCCTGACTGTGGGGAAAAGTCAAAGGAGTGAACTCGGTGGCAATGGTAATGATAGTTAAAGGCTTTGTTGTCACAGGTTATGACACCCTACTTTGACACAGTGTCTGACAAAGATGGTCAGAGAAATTTGCTACATCAGTGGCTTGTCCTTGGGCCATCATTTCTTTAGTAGGCAGGCTCTGTGCATGGACCCTCAAGGATGCCAACCATTTCTAAGATGGCTAACTATGCTAACAAATCATTAGGATCCTAAACGGTCTATAATTAACAGCAGACATATTTGTGTTTGTCATTCCATAATGAACAGCTATGATCTCTCGTTTGATTATTATTGGCTTTGTATAGCACATTTCTACTGTCCATAGGTTTCATGGTCCGTTTTGGGGGTCTCTCTACATTTGTATATGGTTCTGGGATGCCCTGTGCCTGAATAAAGGTAATCTGGTGTCATTGTGATTGGTTAGAGAAACTCTGTGTCTTTAATGAGGTTATTCATAATTATTTGCATTTGTCAGTGGGAAAAACAAGTTGAATCATGGTACTCTATTCTTCATATCAATCTACCTGATGACAGACTGAGATTTTTTTTTAATATTCCACTAGGCTGCATGGTTGTTTGGTGTTCTGCTTCCAGAGACTGTCTCTGGTTGCATGTTTGTCTGTTTACCTTCCTCCAGAAACTGTCCTCTGGCGCACAGTTGTCTGTTGCCTTTTGTCCAGAGATGGTCCTAGGGTGCACTTGTGTCTGTTGCCCAACATCCAAGGACTGTCCTGGGGTGCACAGTTTTCTGTTGCCCTGTGTCCAGAGATTGTCCTAGGGTGCGCAGTTGTCTGTTGCCCTATGTCCAGAGGTTGTCCTAGGGTGCGCAGTTGTCTGTTGCCCTATGTCCAGAGGTTGTCCTAGGGTGCGCAGTTGTCTGTTGCCCTATGTCCAGAGGTTGTCCTATGGTGTACGGTTGTCTGTTGCCCTGCCACCAGAAACTGTCCTAAGGTGCACGGTTGTCTTTGTCCTGCCACCAGAGACTGTCTTATTAAGCAGCATAGTTAGCCAATTTTATTCCTTCAACTTGATGTTGTGCACATGTGGGTACTGAATTGTAGAATGTATGCATCACATCACATCATACTTCTTAGGAGGATTCAGAGTGCTCATGTTTAAGTGCTTTTGTCATGAAAGGAGATGTGTGGTGGTACGGTTTTGCTCCCGCAGCAATGTGTGTACACCTATGGGAATTTCACGTCCTGTTGGATGCATGCGAGCTTCTGGAGGTCTGCCTGACTTGTTTTAAGGATATAATTTGTTGTGCAAGTAACTTGGAATGTCTGTGTATGACACACTGTTTCAAGGTATGTTGTTGGGCGTTCGCTGATATTCACCCTTGTTACATAGTGGAACCATGTTGGAAGATCTCTGCAATGTGTGTCGTTGGATGATTGTGTGCAGTTTCTTTGGTTTGGGGAATTGTTGGGAGATTTCTGATACCCCTGCATAGGCAAACCATTGCCATGTTCAGTTTAACAGTATATTAAAAGTTGGACTAACCTGTTGGAGTAGATTAAACTAAGCGAGTATTACTTATTTCATGTGTATGATTTCATTTTAATCAGGTTAGTTGCAACAGTTTGTTAGACGGGAAAAGATTATTCTGCGCTATCACCACAATACGTGCATCAGACATGGTAATTAAAATATACCACTGCATTCGGGGGCGTTATTGAAACATTTATGATTTTTTTAAAAAAAATATGAACCAGAAACGTTCATTCCTTTCGCCTCCGACAACAATGGCATTAGTGAGCTGAGAGGCCAGTCTCGTTTTATGTGTTCCCTTATTCCTATATGGAAAGCATTGTAATTTGTTAACTCGAACACGAGAGGTTTTTTGGACAGCTCACATCCTGAACTCAAGTATTTGAAGGTTCTCTCATAAGTGATGATAAAGAAAAAGGTCGCTTTGTGAAATAAAATATTTGCGTAGGAGAAATAAAATATTTGCCTAGGATTTCAGTTTTGTTAAGCAGGAAAGCAGGAATTGATTACAGGTTTTCTGGTTTCATATTCTGCATTTCAGATAGTATCTCTCATCTCTTTTTTGTATTTTTTTTTTTTTACATAAGTTTGTAAAAATGTTTTTATATATATATATCACATTGTATTTTTGCAAGAAAAAAAAAATACACACTCTGTGCCGGTCCTCTCAAAGAAACCTTGATAAAGACCCATATAAATCTCCCTGCACTTGTGCACAGCAGACCCCTTCCCACCCATCTGACGTACAGTCCACAGTAGGGCCACCATTTCCTCCACACCTTGGCGTGCTTTTATCATTTACATCAAAGTTTAAGGCATGATCTGTAATTCTTGATGCGTGAGGTTAGAATGTCCGTGGCACACAGAAGCCACATGAAAGCTCAGCTCGTTTTTGGCTTCGGGGGTGGTGAGGGGGGGTCCAAGAGGACCTCAAACTGAGCCAAAGCGAGCCATCTCGTTTGAACTTTAGGTGGCTTACCCACATCTAGTGCCAGGTACCATCCTTGCACTTTGGCTGTGCTAATTAGTCCTCCTAATAAATTTTTAAGGCGTGTGCTCTGCTTAACAGGGCACAAGGGCAAAGAGGGAATTCAGAAACTTACAGAGAATAGTTTTATCCCACTCTTTCAAAACATGAAAGAACAAGTTGATTTATTGGTAACTTAGTGTTGAATTTATAATTCTTTACAGCAGCAACACCGTTGTATTTGGTGTAATCTGTGGTTTTGATAAGAGGTCTGCATAAGGGGTATGCGATTTAATTTTTATTTTTTATTATTTAACAACATGTTATGAAAGGTACTCAAAATGATGTGTTTCATACCAACAGTGCTTCGCTGGTATTGCAGGTGAAATTTTCCCGTGAGGGATTACCTCTAGTTAAAAAGTTACCTGAATTACCAGCAGGTGAATTGTTCGAGCAGCAAATCTCTCTTGGCAGGATCGAATCAGTCTCCGTGGGTAATTTATTACACAGAATTGCATAATGCAAAATGTCAGAATTTCATCAGTTTCACAAGTGCCGTTTAAAAGTCATCCGGGCCTTGTCTCTGTTTCATGCTTTAATTGAGAGCTGTGGCACGCTGAAAAACTGATGTTTTTGTCTTGTCAAGGATGAGGGTTGAGTTCCCAATTAAAGCCACCCCAGTGGATGCTGTAACTCTAGCCAGGTGGCCGAGTCATGGTAACACATTTTTAACGACATTTGCAAAGATTTGTCGAAGGTTGGGCTGCCGAAGGCACCCTAGGCACATTTGAGTGTGATAAAAGCTTGGCTCAAACAATTACACATGTTGTAATGTTTTGCAGTTTATACACTTTCCCAGAAAAAAAGCTTTGGGCACCCATTTTAAGAGCAGCTCATTTTAAGCAAGTAAGACCAGCAATGATGATTCTCCTTATGCCGAGACCTGTGTATACACTGGTCATGTTTTAAGCAGTGCTGTAAAGATCTGAGGGTCCTTGCCATAACCTCTGGTATATTGCGGTCTGCTGGACACCATTTGCCTTTTTGATTTATTTAACTATTGAATATGCAGTGACTGAATATGTATTACTATTTTATATATCATCTACCACGCATGATGTACCTAAACCGTAGTGTGCTTGGACTCATGTTTTGTATTGTGATTTTTATAACGCTTTTATGCATTTTGAGCGGTTATATGTATTTTAACCGAATAAAGAACTATCTAACGATATTTATAGATACAATTATTTTTTTTACTACATTTTAGATTTTTTTTAATCGTAAACTTTGTCTTCAAATCTGACTAGACGGATTCCTTATTCTAATTAAAAAAACATTTTTTTCACTTGCTTGTTGATTTTGAACTCTTCGAAAGGAGAAGTTTACTCATTAATTTTCAGCTTATTTCAGTTTGGCATAAATGTTATGTATAATTATCCAAGAAACACTTTTCTTAGTGTGCAAACAGCTGGGCGATATTTCTGTTTTCAGTTAGTGCTGTTTGGATCATTAAGTTCATGTACTCCCCAGAGCACTGTTGCCACCACAGCAAAAACTAGCTTTAAAAGGTTGGTCTGTCAACTAATTATCTAGCGTTGTTTTTAACCTGCAACCTCCCATGGGGCGATCTCTGCCTTAAAATATAAAAAAACATTATTGCCCGGGAGACTCCGTGCCGAGCGGTTTATTTTTATTCTTCTTATCGGAACACTTTGTCTTAGCTGGAGTCTACCCGTTGATCAGTACAGGCACCCCTAGTCCGATTTTTTTTTTTTAATGATCCTCTCTGTAGGAAAAAAGCCTATATTGCTTTTCCCTGTTCATCTGTGAATTATGTGGAAGCTTACCACCCTTCTCCCATCCTAAATGAAGATGCGGACACTAACATTCAAGAGTGGCTTTTATTCATCCTGGTAAAATCTACGTGTCAATGATAAATATATGCGTTTTCAAGTGTCGGGATTTATAGGCGTGTGCATATTTCCTCCTACCAATACATTAACTTACAAAAAGATACTGAGCAGAGCTGGCCATGCACTGAACGTGATATGAATCAAAGGCCTTCTGTTTATTTGGCTCCATGGGCCTACTGTGGTCAACATAGGTGTTGATAAAGCCACTTGACCAGCAATTTCAAGGGGCACCGCTGGCGAGCATGAGGAAAACTGTTTAATGATTAAAGGGTGATTGCATACCTGAAGTGCTCCACGCGTGCTGCAGTACACCAACAGGCACTCATGCACATCGACCAACCCACATTCAGTCATCCATGCAAGCAAACATAAAGATAGCTATTGTACATGTATCACTGGTCATGCTCTCATAAAGACTTGTGAGTACCAAAACGCACAGACCAGCACATGTACAGGTACACACAAGGACCAGAGGGGATGATAGATAAAGGCATGTGGGAGTATGTAAAATAGTACTCCCTTAATACATTTTTACATATTTTTTCCATGCCATTGTGAATTGAATCCAGAGCATCTGAAATCTAACTAAAATATGTCTATTCAGACAATTTTCCTATACACTTAGTTCAAATACAAAGGACTTTTTCCTCTTTGGACATGTACTAATAAGTAGTTGGAAGTTTCTGGCCGATTCACAAAATCTTGTAAGAGTACTATTGTAGCACTACTTTCCTTACTCCTAAATGCTTTTGTGAATCCACCTTATGCTGCCCTGCAGCTCTCAAGTTTCAACACAAAGAAGGATGGATGGATGGACAGACAGTGAAGGCCAGGTGGATGCCAGGGGTAATAGGTCCTGGACAGATGGATGTAGGCTCAGTGTCATCTTCATCTTTAGCCCCTCTTCAGAGGAAATCAAATTTGAGGTTGAAAAAAGAGTAGAGTGCCTTCACCCATTTAGTCATTTCTACCTCTGCAGTATGATTAGACAAATCTGTTCGTTTCAGTCATCTTTGCCGCCTTTGGGATTTTCATATGTTAGAGCTGACAGTCCTGGGTGGTCTCCTCCCCCCAGTTTTCTGATCTAGTTTTTGCTGGCTTAAGGACTCAGTGCACTTTACCACTGCTAACCAATGCTAAAGTGCTTGTGCTCTCTCCCCTAAACAGGGTACACTAGCTTACCTCCAACTGGCAAATTTAATTTACTAATAGGTCCCTAGTAAAGTGCACTACATGTTCCCAGAGACTGTAAATTAAATGCTACTTGTGGGCCTGCAGTATTGATTGCGTCACCCACTCAAGGAGCCCTTTAACCATGTCTCAGGCCTGTCATTGCAGAGCTTGTATGTGCAGTTTAACACTGTCATGTTCACCTGGCAATATAATCCTTTTGTGCCAGGCTCAAACCTTCCTTTCTATACATATGACATCCCTGAGTTAGGCCCTGGACAACCCAGAGGGCAGGGTGCAATGTATGTAAAAGGCAGGGCACGTACATTTAAGTTTTACATGTCTGATAGTGAAAGACTCCTAAGGAAGTTTTTCAACTCAGTGAGGCTTATCTCTCCCATAGTATAACATTGAAATTACCTTATTACACCTTTATGAATGTAATTTGCAATCTGGAAGAAAGCAAGTTTTTGAGTTTGGTGTCTCTGGATTCACAGTTTTAAAATCACATCTTATTGTGAAGTTGAATTTTAAATTGTAATTTGGAAAACAACCCTTTTAGAATGTTGGCATTTTCTTACTTTAGCCATTTGGTGCCTGCTGCCTGTCTCTGATCACTTGCCTTAGTGTGGGTGACAGCTGGAGTTTATGTATTTCCCCCTAGACAGCCACACACAATGGCAGCTTAGGTGAGACTTGATGGGCCTTGATGGACCATCCTGGCAAGATGGCAGTGAGGAACTGGCCACAGCCTCACACCATAATAGGCTGTGTCCAGTCCTCAAACACAGGGCTGCAAATACCCCAGTAGGGAGTTTGGGGCCAGGGCAGGAAGGCAAGGACCTCTGTGCACTTCAAAGGTCCAACTGGGTATAATTACTGGACCTCTGACACCACCAACTCTGTACACGTCTGGACCTGTGAATACTCTGCCAGGAAGGACTGCTGTGCTGCTGAGGACTGCCACTCTGCTAGACTGTTGCCTCGCTGGACTCCTGTCCTGTTGTGCTGACCTGCTGCCTGCTGTTTCCCTATCTGAGTGAGAAGGACTGGACCTGCATCACTTGAATCCAGAGTGACTCCAAGGGCTAGTCGGCTGGCCTCGTGATCCGAAATCTCATGGACTCTGACATTCATGAGTCTGTCCTGCCAAGTGGTGCCCTCCGGTGCTGAAATCCTGGAAGTGTCCCTAAGGTGCTTGCTCCAGTGGAACCGACACATTCTCCGCTGCCTGTGCAGAATCAATGCATCTCTGCCATTGCATGAGCAGAACTGACACATCATCACTGGTTGTGGGTAAAAGAACTGGCACATCGACTCCTGAACTTAAACTGCAGTGCTTTCCTCGGTGCAGTGAAAAACAGCCTCAGCGATGACACAGACACTCTGCAGCCTCTGCACTCTTCAGACACATTATTGTGATACAACACCTGAACTTCATTTCTGAAACATGATGCTCCTATACCTTTCATGCTCACCTAATTACAAAGCTGGCTAATTCCAGACATTTGTCCCTTAGTCTTGTACTGTAAAAATGATGATAGGATGGATGCCACATGCAGCAATAATTGAGACCAATCTGGGGAAAAATCTATAAAGCTAGGGAACATTCATTCTAAGATATTATGGAATGAAATTAGACTGACTGTATATCAACACATATTTGATTTAGACCGCATCCAAAATTATTATTAGTTACATTTTGCCTCTGCAGGCATTTGAACCTAATTAATACTTTTCCAGTAACTGACCTCTGTACCAAATCCCTGAACAAGAGAAGAAAGGATTGGTGATCCCTCTCCAGTTACATAAACAAAACATTTAACTACTGCTGATGCCAATATACATACACTCTTTCTCCTTATCGTCTTTCTTTTGCAAAAAGTCATGAGTAACCAATTTTCTCTCTTTTTTTAAATATTTTTTTTTATTGAAAATGCATGTCCTGGATGCGGCACTGCCTGTCTTTTAACAGTTTCTTGGATAGCCCTTGAACAACCTCTGCCTTGCACCAAATGAGGAATGACTATCTTTCCTCATTCTGTTGAATCTGGCTGCAGACTTTGACCAGATTTGTTCTTTCATCGTTTTACAGCACATTTATTAGGTTGGAGTGCAAGACCAGGCGCTTGTCTAGCTGTGTCCTTTTGCTGTGGCTCGATATAGATGATCTCTCCCCTTCCTCTTAAAATCTTTGTTAAGACCTTCTGCCCTCAGTCCCACTCTCTTCGCCAAATAGGCCCCTCCTTCCCCAGGCCTCACCGATAAGTCCTTATAGCTTCCCATTGTTTTCCTGTGTGGCTGACGAAACTGTCATCCTCCGTGATGAAGGAAGAGATACCTGTAATCAAGAAAAACCTTTAAGGATTGTCTTAGTCATTGCCAGGTGGATGCACTCAAACGTCCTAAGGCTGAGCTCTGTCTGAAAATATGGAGGTCATGGTCCTTGGTGTTCCTTAGAATCTGTGGAAAGACGACTAATGGCCCAATTGCTTGGGCTATCTCAAGTGGGTTTGGTCTGCCTAGGATTTCGGCATTATGTTTGACTCTTGCATTTCCTTCTAAGAGCATATCAACGTGATGTTGTCCACCTGCTTCTATTTTTTCAGGGTCCTATAGTGCCAATGTCCACTCAGCACTCGGGTCCTGTAGGGCTTGTGTCAACTCGGCACTAGTACACCTGTATAGGTAGCAGTGCTCTTCATAAAACTGATAACATAACATTTCTTCCTTACTGGTCTGTTGCAATGCTCTGTACCTTGGCCTTCCAAAGCATTTCTTTTGCAGTTTTTGCTGTGTACAGAGTGCAGGATTCTAAGTTTTGTAAGATGCCCTGACTTCTCACCCACTGTGTTTTTTTGTATTGGCTACCTAATGTTAAACAATCACACTTTAAATTCCCCTCTAACGTTTAATACTGCCTATCTTCATCCACATTGTATTTACCAGGAAAATGGCCTGACATGTTCTGCAGTCTTTCCTTGCGAACCTCATTGTATTATCCAGTGTGCTTGCACTGGAGAGCATAATTTTTCTTTCCTGACTAATGAAGCCTGGATTTATCTTTTGTATTCTTTAAGGTCAATTGACAAGTACTATTGCTTTGGTAAGACATTCAAAATGTGTTTGTCTAATCTCTTCCATCTAATTTCTCTACCTCTTGTTCTCATTTGCTCTCATCCATTTCTTTGTCTTGGGGGCAGTGCAAGGACCCCTGTACCAGGGTAGCAGTTGAACACTATAAGGAGTGTTTATTCATTCTTCACCCATTCAGTCATTCACCTTAGGCTTGCCTCGAACCTTGTATGACAAATGGAACGATGATCGCATCCTCAGAGTTCATGTCCTCTAACTAGTTTAGCTAGTATTGCCCCCGGCCCGTTGTCCTGGACCTGGGTCTTGCACCCTTGGCAGATTCTGGAGCATTGCACACCCTTCAATAGGGATTGAGATTCTCCACACTGGAGGCTTGTGTGTACTTTGACCGGGCTTGAGTCTTTGTGACAAATCTCTTGAGCAATACCTACTCTCTCTACTCTTACTCTAACTACTACTTGATGGTTTGACTTTTTTAGCTCCCATTCACTCGCTTCTGGGTATGGAGGTTTGGCTTGTACTTGGTCCACTACTTCAACACTCTCTCATTTGAATGTGCCACTAAATGTAGTTTTCATGTTAGGTGCTAATGTATTTACGAATTCATACTGCATCAAACTGTCCAGTATGATGGTCAAAGATATGTAGCAGGTTTCAAAATACTCTGCCTTTGGAGTTTGGTGGACTAGATGCATCTTTAAATCACTTATTTCAGTCCCTTGTTATTGACCTTTAGCAATGTAAACGTGCATGTGTTGGCTTGCTTGCTAATCCTGTAATGAAATGTGCCAATGGACTTGCTTGGGTTTTGTTTCTCTTAGTAAAAAAATCTCTTGTAGGCCTTGTCCTCTTATGGTCTTCAGTAGGTGGTAAGAGTGATGACTGCAGCATTGTTTTCTGCTCCATCACCGATATATAGCAGCATAAGGATATTTAGTGTGTACCCTCTCTGTAGGGTGCTGACAAAGCTGCTGGAGCTTGTCCAAAGGTGCCTTTCCACTGTGTTGTAACGCTCACACTTTAAAATTCTCCATGTTTGCCTTTCAGGTTGGTGAACTCTTTTTCAACAAAGCCAGTTTCGTATAGATGAGCAGCATTTGCTGACATCACCTAGGATCTTTCCAAAGCCCTGTTCAGGGATGTGTAGTTGTCCCAGCGGAGACACAGTATGGCTATCTCTATGTTGTAGGTTTATTAGGTCTTTGTCAATCACAGGTCTCAAGTTGACTTTGATTACTGTGAGGAGAGAGCTCAAGTGGCACCACGGTTTTGCATAGATCTAATGGAGGGCATGCCAATTTGCAACGTGCCTAATTGTGTCTCAGTCCTGGAAATTCTGCACTGTTGCATCTAAATCTGGAATATAGCATACTTTCTCATGGGGAAAGGTTTTGTGAAAATCATTCTAAAACATGGAAATGAATATATATGGTTGTGACAAGATGATTTTAATAGTGATTGAGCAGTTAAGTGACACTAATGTTGGGAGTAAACTTTGCCCACAGGCTGGCTCTGTACTTCCTTTTTCTCTTGTTTAGATGTACTGAAGAAGTCTATTTCCAGCCCAGGCTGGGGGTAGGCAGCAATGCCTCCTACCTAGACTTCCAGCTATATCCTTTAAGAGTGATTCCTTCACACAACCAGGGCACACAATATGTTCCTTAGAAGATGCACAACATATACTGGTAGGAAGATTACGTCCTAGCAACCATTAGTGGAGTAGATATTTATACTCCATCAGAACACAGGATGGTCTCAAAGGTATTGAGCAGTTTTTTTCATTTATCCAATCACCACACTGTGTAGTTGCAGAATGAATGATATTAGACATATCCAAAAATCTTAAGCTTTAAACATCTTTTTACAGCATCAAACTATAACTAAAGGGGTTAAGTATGCACCATCATGCATAAATCTGTGTCCTAGGTCGAAAGTAAATAGCTTTGGGTGAGAGCTCTGCAAACCACACATCACTTAAAATCTTCCGATGACACTACATAGATGAGATACTCCTGATCTTTCAAGGTAAAAGAAATCTGCTCCAGGATTGTATATATACATTTTTATAGCCCTTTCAATATTCTACATTTCTGCTGCACATGTGTAATTGCTTAACTTGCAATTGTAAGCATTCGCAAAGACTTCATACCAGGTTATTCAGAAAACTGTCAACTCTGCCTTGCATTCAACAAACTGTAATCTAAAACATCAATTACAAATGTACTGAAAACATGACCGCAAGTTTTAAAACAAATGCAGTAACAAAGGTTTTTAAATTAAGGCATGAAAATGTACCAACACATTTCTTCATTTGGGTTTTTCCTCACAAAGTCATAGATACTGCATTTACGTCAGATTGACAAGATGGAACAAAATTGGATGCGCTCCAAAGAAGACCCAAGACAAACAGTTTTCTGACTGATTTACACAGTGGACAACATTACATGCGCCAGGCCCTTGAAAAATCTGACACCTCAGAAATAACCCATAGTTATTACATATTGTGCTGATCAATCAATAGCTTTCAAGAGGTCCATTAACGTAAGGTGCAAACGATTCCCATTTCAGGTAAAGACAAACTCATTAATCCTATAAAAAATCAGTGAAACAAAAATATTTGTACATATGCGATCATTATTCTTCTTGTATGGGTGACATGTAAAACAATTTCAACCACAGCTCTCAAAATAAACAAATGTAATTACAGTAGCACCTTTTGATTGTGTACTTGTAAAACTAATCTGCACGATCTATTTTTGAGCCAAACAAAACCAAGATACAGGAGCATTACTGCATTATTTAGAAGGCAGACCTCAAATTTCCACAAGTCAATCACCACGTGGTTGCATACGACACCATAGAGAAAATTCCATAGAAATCTTGAGGAGGACATTTCTAATTATTATTATGCCAAAGAGAAAACAAATGGATCACCTGACTTGAAACATGATTTAAAAATGACAGTGTTGTACTGTATTGAGTCATGTAGGCATCCTAGCAAGACTAGTCTCTACAGTTTGTGTTATTGCAGTAAGCTCTGTCAGACTAGATGAAGAATGCCCACTTGTACCTGCCAATGAATCTTTCTGTTCTTTCTTGTCAGTTTCTGATTGTTTGAACCTATTACTTCATTGAATCATGATCAGAATGATACCCTGTTCCTGGCCTTGCAAGCAGCACCTTAGATTTTGTGTACGCCCTCTGTTAAGTTATCTCAAATTATACTGTGCACATTCATTACTCAAAACTCTTAAGATGACTCACCAGTCTTTTGATGCTACTTGGATCACCCTCTCTTTTTAAGCACTTCTTAGAATTGCTCAGACACCTTTTGCTGCGCAGGTATGGTACAACATTTAGTTTACAATACTACCTAGAAACATAATCATACGGTGGCATATGTGTCTCTTCTGTTGCATTTATTTATAAAGTTAAATTGAGCTTTGTGTGATTGGGATTTCAGAGTTTGCCTGTCTCTGTTATCTCGCTCTACCAGTTGCTTCCTTCCTAACCTTACTGTGGGAAAGGAATAATGAGTGTGGAGAGACCGTTTCCATGTTAAGATGTACATTTAGGTGCCTATATATTGGGTCCTGAATTTGAGAGAGCACTAAACAGATTGATAACTTAATAGTTGAATAAAAAGATATATAAAAAAGCAAGGACAGCATTCCGACAGTGGCTGCATCATACCTATAGGTATGATGCATTTTGCTGTCACTGATCAAGTCACAGATTACTGCCTCTGCATTACTCCTCTTCACTGAAGATTCTGTCATTTTTTGGTCATTGGCAATTCTTTACTGCCCTTTTTAGGAGCAATGATGGAGTTTGGAGAGGATCTAATCTGCACAGAGCGGTATGGATCCCGTTTTATGCAGGGATATGTTGAGGACCCAAATGGGCAGCTGCGGTGTGTTAAAGAACGATCAGATGAACGATACCAGTCTCTCCGAGACTTCTTCACAGTGAGTATTAATGTTGAGCAATGTATTGTACCCTATGGATTATATAACCAGTGTTATTACTCCTGAATTATTAGTAGTCATTTCAACTTTATTGGATGAAAAAGTGTTGGGGCAGACACGCTGTACTGAAGCATTTGAAATGAAACAGATAGTTCTGCAACAGATGCTAAATGATCAGATTTTCAAACAGTTTAGACAATGTATAAAAATGTGGTGGGGGCTCATCTTGCTTCTCTGAATGGCCTTGCGAGATCACACACATTCCCCATTGCTTTGATGGATTAGACTGTTAAGTCTGAGCCATAAAACACTCCAAGTTTCCTATCATCATTTCACCAGTCACTGGATTTGGTATGTTAAGGTTTACTCATAAAGAGACCATTCAGGGCAAATCAAATACATTATTTTAGTTCTTAAATATGTGGACTGGATTTAACTGGTGGCACTGTAAACAAGTCGGGGAATGTGAGGAGAAATTGGAATGCATAGAAGGAAATTGACATTTCAGGGCACAAAAAGATGCCAGTGGATGGGTACTAGTCTGGGCTTTGTCCAGAGCAGTCAAGGTTGTGTCCAGCCATGGCTTACATATTCCAGCGCAGTGACTCAGAAGAAAGCAGTTGTCATAATCTTGCTCACAGTTGGTTATTCCGAAGTGACATAAAGAATGAATTGAGCAGTTATCTGGTAAAAGAATTCTATTTATTTGCTATTGAACACATTTGATTTTCCACTCTCCCACTTCATTAACAATAAAATATGTATACATTCTACTGAGACGTCTACAGTGTAGGCGGTGGTGTAAGGAAGCTTGAGCGTCCCTCCTGCACAGTACATGGAGGGGCCCACTACCCGGAGTCAATCAGGAACTCTCAGGCTAGGGTACTGTGCTGAAGCCCTGGAGCTTTGGGGGCCCCCAAACTGTGGGGATTGCAGGGACTAATGCTACGCCACTGATTTTAAGACAACATCCCAAGACCAGACCTCATGGAATACCGAGGAAGAAAAAAAAGCCACATAGGACCAAACACAACACTCTCTTGAAGAAAAATTCAAACTGGCATGGAGACTAAGTTTATATGTCCGGATTTCAATTGGTGTCTAAAATCCCTATGCTCCCTATGGTTTATATGTTTGATTAGTCTACACACTGAGTCTCGGTCACGTAAGTGACTTATGTTTGGTTTTGTGTAGAAGGAGACTGTTGCCTTATTCTGTGCAATGCATGCAGGTTCCGGCTGATTCTTTATAGTACGACAAGTCTATCTCACTCTTTACATTGTGGTTGAGCTAAACTCATCAGCAGTATGACCCGAAGGGACCTCCACCTCGCTCCTTATAGTATATTTGACTATGGCTTCCAGATGGCCTTTAGTTTCTAGAAGCACAGATGGAGAAATGGGAGGTTTCGTTGACTAGCTGCTTAGATGCCTTCGCCATCTTCAAGGCTTCCAGTTCGGTTCTAGGCATTAGTGAACCAGTACCTAAATTCTAGACTGATTTTGTACACTAATGCACACCTCTACATCGACAACTGCCTGTCTCTGTAGTCATTTTCTTTACATTAGCACCACATCTCGCATAACTCTGGCCTCTGCAGAATACGAGGCTGCGTTGTTGGCAAAGGCCAAAAGGGTGCTACGTGTCTGGCTCCTCCAGTAGCCTCCAGTAATTCAGACTAAGAGGGGCAAAGTGTTGATACCTCAAGGAAGGAGCCACATTGGAGGGAAGGTGGGGAGCAGTCCGTTCCATTAAACCCACCCTTCTACCTGATAAATCCGCACACAGAACCAGCCCCTTGAAGGGGTATGAGGAGAAATCAGTGGATCAGGTACTGGGGTTAGCTCAGAAGATCTAGAATTTTGGAAAAGCTCAGTTTACACGAAAAGTTTTCCTCTGCTTTTAAATTTGAATGGTGTGTGTAAATAAGACAAGTTATCTTGGCCGGACATTCCAGGGTGTAGGTCCAAATATAAAGGTGGAAAGGCCCCAAAGTTCTTCTTTTAATTAGTCTTGTTAGGCCAAGGAGTTGCCATGCAAAATGTGTACATTCTTGCTGATTGAAATGTTAGTACACAAGGTATGGGTCTTTGTTTGGTTGTTGTAGTTAATCTACCCACTTTGCTGTTCAACACACATAACTATTTAATAATTTTCGGGGCAGGCCAGAGTAAGACATATTACAGTGATCACTTTGTAATAATCCAGGGCTCTGATTTGGGAGCTGCCATGCTTAAGTTGTGCTTGAGCTGATGTTTATGCCTTCACCGTGTGACCATGGGTTCAACCAAGAGCCGTTGAATACACATAATATTGAGATTGCATACTGCAGTACAAGGCTAAGTAACCCACCCACTTGGGTTAGACTGGAGAAAACCATAGCTGTCGTATCCGAGCTTTTCACTGGTGAAAGTGATAAGAAAGCTTCAAGGGTTTTGTCAATAAGAATGCGGCCTGCATTTAATGTGATCCCCAACTGTCTGCTTTAAACAGTGTCGGGAGGCTTAAAGTTGAGTTCTTGGTACTGTTTGAAGCAGCTATCTGTGAATCACAATAAATACAACCCACATTCTCGCTACCCATAACCCTTGAAGCCGTTTGTTCCAACAGGTGTGTCACTAGTTGTTTGTCTTCTGCCTGCGTCGGAAGATGAAGAATATATATGTGTGTGTGCCTGTAGGTAAATTAACAAAAAGAAGAGGAAAACGCCTTCTTGGACACCAGATTGTTATAAGCCCACAAGGGAGCAATTATCTCCACGATTCACCTATTGCATTTGGTGTTTTGCAACCATTTCCTTGTTAAAGTCGCCAAACCAAAAACATAATTTATCTAACCCAAATCGGTGCTCCACCTGGCCCGATTCAGCCAACAAGCCCATCTTTGCCTGCCCATTGTATTTCTACTTCATCTTATGCTCCTGGATGACCAGATATGCTGATTCAGTGCCACAAAAAAGGTCAGTGTGTCAAAAAACTGGAGGTCAGCGACACACATCGCTCTGTATGAAGCTAGAGCTCCTTTCAGGAACTTTTCAATCACTCCACCCAAAAAATAATATGTAGAATAAGGACTAATGGTTCCTCTATGCCTCTGGGTCCGATCTAGTTTACTTCCAAACAGGGGTGCTACTACGTATGGAATATCACTTTAAACTACTTTCAGTATAGGCAGTTGACCTATCGTGTGCATGCTGAAGGGAATTAGGAGGTCGGACAGTTCTGGATGATAGTGGGGGTGCAGCTACAGGACCGGGACCCATAGAGTGAATTATCTTCACAACTAGGTCTACTGAAACAGGTCGGAAAGCCATGAAGGAGCATGAAACAGTAGCTTTTACAATATAGTGCTGGATTTTGAGAGGATTGATGTGGTAAGTAAGATGGCTCTGTTCCAAAGTAATCACTTCTAGGCAAATCACATCTAGGCCCACAGAAAGGTCTTCTGGGACTGGCAACATAAATGAAGGAGGTTATGAGTAACTTTCATCTCGTATTCTGAAGATCCCTGGTCTCGCTGTATAGGTTTATGATAGTGAACCAGTGTGCCATCTTGCTCTTTATGTCCACTGGCTTTGTGTGGAGCAGCATAGGAATGGCAAGCCATCCAATACGTATGCCCGAGGACGAAGGTTGCAGTATGGGTAGGGACACTTCTAGAAATACTGAGATGAGCCTTCTGGATGAATCCGGTGGCTCCAATTCGTGTAGCAGACCTATTGGGGTAAACTACTAAAGAACCTGCTGGGCTGTCACCATAGAACCTTTCTTCCAAGTTACAAAATGGGGTCAACGAACTGGCAGGGTCTTAGAAATGTTACAAACACAATCATTCCTTGTCCACATACGTGTGAAGCAGTCTCGGCCCCCTTCCTACAAGTGCCCACCCCTATGTACCACTGCATCTGTCCACCCTATGCTTCCATATATCTTGGCAACTTAAAGGAAAATTGGTCCATGCCGACACCTTCTATGGTCTCTAGCACACATGAAGGAAATCCCCATAGGGGTGGCTTATGAGGTCTTCAGCCTGTAGCTCTGTAGTATAGCTGCAAAGCTGTGCTGGGCAGGAACATTGTTTTCCAGTACCATCCTCTACATGTCACGAGGCTACCTTCCGGTGACTGCAGATCTTCATTTCAGAAGTTGCTGAATCAGACGCCATACCAAAGAAACCTTTCCAATCGCGTTTCCATGTTAGAACTCCTGAGTCCAGATAACGACCAGTTCTTCAAACTCAAGCTAGATATATTTACTAGTTAAGGAACTGAAAATGCATTCACGTTTTTGAGCATTTCAGTATGAGAGACGGCAAAGAATTAAATCAAAATTGAATTCATTTTAAGCCACACACTACAAATCGATCAATTAATATATACTTGTACAACAATTAAGTGGGATGGTTGGACTCAAGATACTTGTAAAATGTCTGGAGTTCTTTCTTAGTATACTTAGCACATGCTGCAGGGCAGAGCAAACTGGTAAAGTAATCCATAATTAGCCGGAGTTAGCGCAGGGAGTCAGCCGAATTTCCCCGTGTTCGTAGAGGAAGTGCTTATCACTCCACTGGAGCATTCTGCCCTGGTGTAGTTTCTGCTGACGGAATGACCTCCAGATCAATATCCCGATAACAGCATTACTTCAACACACATAGCGGAGGTAATTCCATCAATAAGTTCTTCACCACTGGAAACTTCTTCAATGGAGAATTAATACTTCAGCCACCAAACAAATATTTTTTGTTACAGTCAATTCTAGATCAAACATTTCAGGGGGAACATTTACATATGTGTATGAATTTACTGGGCTCAAGAAAAAATTATTGGTGCTCAAATTAAGTAAGGCGAAATAACACTCCCAGAAAGTGTAGGCCCATTTAGCATGTTATAATACCCTTGGTATTGGGCTTTACACAGGTAGGACCTGTTTCTGTGTACCCAACTAAAAACAGGAGTAAGCACAATAGGCACCACACTGACGGATGACATACTGGCATGTTTTACACAATGACTTGGTTAGAGTTTTTAACCTGGTCGCAAATCAAAACTGATTAGTGTTATTAAGGTCAGTAAAATTCCCTAGTTTCGAGAGGTAGGGTTTCTCTGATATAAACCAGCTCGGGCTACTTGTTAAATGACGTCTGCTATAAGAACTGCTGTACATTTTGTATATGGGAGACTGCACTGGGTACAAAACTCATCTTGCACACAGATGCTTTGAAAGTCCATGATATTGCTTGAACTGGGACTGAAAACCAGGCAATTATTTTGCAGAACTGTCATGATGAGGGTTTCTTTCTGGGTCTGCAGTTGGGATTCAATCTTATGATCTATATACAGTGTTGTTGTTTATGAAATGAACAGTTTGTTGGAACTGTATATTTTTTTAACTTCCTGGATCCTATTGAGCAATATATTGGATTTTAAAAGTACGTAGTTGTCTTATTCCTTAATTGAAGACTGGAACATATGTTCGCATACAATATCTAAATAATTCCTCTAGGAGCATTTTTAAGTGAGACATCTTGTATGGAACAGCATGTAAATGAGCTTGAACTGCTGAGAGAAAACTCTGTTTTTCTGGGATACTTCTAACATAGCTACTGGATACTTTATGTAATGGCAATTTATTCTGCTGCCAGGGCATGGTTATTGGACATCAGAGATTTTTTTCCATTTGGTGACTGTTGCCTGGGTAACTGCCTCTGGAAGAACAAGCCCCATTGGGGCACCATCTTTAAAAGGGCTGGACTCTTTGTCAGTGTGTGTCACATGTGTTTCTGTTACGCCTGCAACTGGATGGTACATTTACCATTCCTACAGTGGGATTCTTAAGGTCTCTAAAATACAGTTCTCTTGAATATACATGTGCATGTTTTAGATAACAGGTGTTTCCCTTGATACACTCACTGAAGGATCTCCCCAGACATGCTTAAACTAAACCTATTGCATTTTCTTTTCACAGTCCATTTTCTTGCCTCAGGGTTACCCTGAGAGTGTTAGTGAGGACTACCTTTCCTACCAGATCTGGGACACAGTGCAGGTGAGTGGAAATTATATCCTTAATTTGGTGCAGTCATTGAATGGGTGGGAATGTTGATGTTGGTGAGGACAATGAGGGACTGGGGGCAACTGTGGGGCCAAGCAGTGTGGTTAATGGAAAAGTCAAGAGCAATATTGAGATGAGGGCACCATGGGGGACTTGTGATCACTGAAGTGGGGGGGGGGGCAGTCTCTGGGAGGGCCTGGGTATGGAAGTGAAAAATCAATAAGGAGGTTAAGGGCACTGAAAAGGGTGAGAACTTGGATGTGGACACTGATGGAAGTGAGGACAAGAAGGGGGCCTTGAACACTGTTTTGATGTGTTCACAGAAGGCAAGGGCACTTAGGGGTGAGTGCATTGAGGGAAAATGTGTTCACAGGAGATGCAGTCACTGAGTGGGTGCTTAATATGGGCTGTGATAACGGTACTTGGTGCTGAGTGAATTTGAGGGCTAGAATATTGAGGAAAGGAAAGGCACTGTGGTGGCAAAGACACTGAGCCGGTTAATGGGAAAATCATTAGGAAAATGAAGGTCCTACAGAGCGAGAGAAGACGAAGGGAACACTGTGGCTTGAGGCAGAAGTGAAGGGTAGAATGAACTGTAAATGCCTTTCAACTGGTCAGGATGTGGTGAACCACTGATAATTGTGTAGGGAAGAAATTAATTATTGCAGCCACTGTATAATAAAGGTTCCTTGAAACCTCCTCACAAAGGAAAATAGAAGGACCATTGAGACACCTTAATACGGGAAAAGAGGTAACTGAGAAGGAATGGAGCATCTAAACCACTCTTGGCCTCATTATGATTTTGTGTATCTCCCACAGAGTGTTAACTCGGGGGAGGATGGGATGAAATTCTTCTCAGGGTCATTTTAGTAGGCTCTTGATTCCAGGCCCCATATTTCCAGGTGTGGAGACAGATGGTTTGGTTTCGTTGGGTACTGGTGCACAACCAGTGAAACTGCTGCAGGGATAGGGGTAAGGGCTTCAGTCATGGACACATCATGGCAATGTCTGACCCCTGAAGTGCTGTAGGTGGAGTATGCATGCTCCACTGGCCTACATTTACACTGCCCTGATCCCCCAACCTCACCCAACTCCATTCTCACTGGCTGTCCTCCTGAAAAATGTATGCTTACTCAGAGTAAACATAAAATGTCAGCAGATTTGCCCTCAGACTTCTGGAAAAAACAGTGAAACAGGACCTGGTATTTCCTGGCTTGTGTGGCTATCCTCTGTTCAAGGTAAAAATCTTGTAATTACTGTGGGTCAGAAGAGGTCTGTCCCCCAGCTTGTCCACAACAAAATATGACACACTCATAATGAGGGCTTATGTAAGAGGGCGTTCTTGAGGGTGGGGCACAGTGACCATTGGGATCTGTCAGTTTTGGAAAGCTGGGGACCCTTGAGGCTGTTTTGCAGTGGGGAAGAGGAGATAATTGTGAGGGATATATGTAAATATTTAAAGTTGGAAGAAGGCTTTGCGGTTTCTTTATGTCAGGGGCTTAATCTGACAGTGATGTGACCTCTCTGCAGGAAGAGTGGAGAAGATGAATTCATTTAAGAAAGCATTGTCAAAGATTTACGTTTTTTGGTTTTCAGTTTAAGGAACCATTGAATCAACTGTGCATGGTAAATAGAGTGAACTCTTCAGTCCTCTAGAGTGTTATGAGACTAGGGGCTAGGGGCTTTCTTGGTCTGAAATAGGAGAAATTGTTGGAGGGTTTGCTGTAAGTGAAGGGAATGTCCAGTGTTGATGCATTTTAGAGGAAGCGTATGAAGACCCATGAAGTCTCTTTGGTTTGGAGGAGCCATTGAGTTCTTTCTAGAAGAGGGGCAAGAGAAAGTATTGTGCCTCTTTCAATGTAGATCCAAGAAACTTCTCACTTTTCCCAATAGTGGGGTGGACACAATTATTGTGCCTCTACATATAAAGAAGAATTGCAGCATCTCTGGAGGAGTTGTGGGGAACTGTTGAGGTTACTCTAGCGGTGCAGTGTAGGGGACCATTGAACACTTTTGTATGTTGGTTGCTGGAAGCAGTAAAACCGTTTAGGGGATGACATAGGAGAATCTGTAATTCCTCTCTGAGAGAGGGATATGTGAAAACATTTAGGTTTTTCTTGGGGATATGGGAGAAACCAGTGAGGGTTTTCTGGAGGGAAGGTGAAAGAAACTATTTAGGGTTCCATAACGGAATAGGAGAGCATTTTGATACCTCGGAGTATGTGTAAGAGGAAGATTTTACTTACTTATGTGGAACAGGAACCATTAAAGCCTACTGAGTGGAGTAACTAAGAAACCATTGCAGCCTGTCTGGGAGGAAGCTTGAAGTCCTCTTTATAGACTGGTATGTGAAACCATTTATCCTTTCTCTTGCAACAAGGAACAATTTAAGGCCTCTCTGGGGACGGTTGTAAGCTACCTTTGAGGCTGCTCTGTATGAATGAGTGGAGCTGCTATTATGCATGTGGTGTGAAGTGCTGAGGGATTCCCGTAAAGCACATTAGAGAAGCTATTAAGACCGATGAAGAAGGAGATAGTTTGAGCCATCCAGGCTAGGCGGATGTGCCGTCTATCTTTCTGAGATCAGTAAAGTGGGCACTGTTAAATTGGAGAACAGTCTTACCTGGTATTTGCAACATCCTGAAACTTAAGAAGTCCATAAGAAGAACTACATAATAAACAGATCAACATTATGAGTGATGTCGTTATTATCAAAGGCCTCACTCTCAAGGGCAGATAGTTTAAATTATAGAGACCTCTATGGATTGGTTCTGGGGGATAACTCTGATCCTTCTCAACAGGGCATACTACTGAGGTGTCCTTGCAGAGCATTAAGGAAACCTAGAATAGGAATCAAAAGTGTGTCTGAAAAAATTGCAAAAAACGTCTTTATTGCAGAATTATGGAACCATTAGGCCGTTCCAGAAGTTAATAGGAGATATTAAGGACCCTGGGAGGAACGACCGAAGTTTCTTTATAAGGAAATGTGAAACAGCCAGGGCTCTTAATTTTGAGGAGGGAGTGTACGGGAAACCATGTAAGCGTCTCTGAAGGGGCAGATGAGAAATAATTGAGCCCTCTTCTGGAGGCAGGGAGCTGAACCATAGAAACCTTACTCAGTGTGGGTTCATTGAGGGTTTGCTGGAGGTCTCTGAAGAGTTCACGAAAGACACCATTAAGGCCTTTCTTTGAGTGAATGGGAGGAACTATTAAGGACTCTGAGAGAGGCATGCATTGAATTCCTCTTGAGTTGATTAAAGTCTCGTTTTCTGTTGATCCATCTTATTTTTCCCCTTCTTTAGGCCTTTGCAAGCAGCGTCACTGGGACTTTGGCGACTCAGGCAATGCTCCGTGGGGTTGGTGTTGGTGATGAGTCGGCCACAGTGGCAGCAGCCACACTTACCTGGATCCTTAAAGGTGATTGCTGCATCTAGCACTGCAAATAGCACCAAGTATTCATACGTTCCTATTTGACATCCTTCATATGTGAAATATGCCTTATGTCATTTGTCAATGCATGATACTATCATTTCTTCAACCGTAAACTCCTCCATATATTTTTTTATTCATTTTTTTTAAGTAGTACAATACACATCACCTGTGAGTAATTCTTCAACCATAAGATCACCAGTGTCCCAAAGCATATATTTGCTAGTGGGATGGAATACCATAGTATCAGTACCAATACAATATACAAAACTACTATACCTTAAATGATGGGAAATTCGCCTCCCCACCCCCAACACCACTCAATTACAGCACCTCTCATGACTCCTCCGGGTTTGATAGTAGGTATGTTGTGAGAGGGCTCCTTCACACATTCTTGAATGTTCTGTGCTCCGTCACCTGTCTGTCTTCCAGTACTGGTGCCCATTTGTTGACTCTCTATGCCCCTCTCCCTTTTTACCTGTTTGCCGTCAGTTCCTGCATGACATGCCTTACACATTCTTTCATGCACTTTTTCACAGGCTTTTGTATCTTCTTCACATTTTGTATGACTCCTGCGCATGTTTTTTTTTATAAGCAGATTTTATTGAGTTTTTCATAGTGAAAAGACAAAAGATTGTACAGGCAGGCATGTTAGGCAGAACTATTACTGTTCGTAAAAAGTGAGCACAACTCAGTCATCAAGTGATAAGATACATTAGCACGAGATACCACATCTATTCCGTCCCAACCATTTCCCCCACACTCGACCATGTTTACAGGTTAGCCTGAGCCTCGTAGACTCGTTTTTCCTGTTGGACACACCAGTCAACACCTTGGGGCCATTGGGAGAGGGTGAGCAGGTCAGGGCTGTCCAGTGAGCTGCAATGTCTCAGTGTCTCGCTTGGCAATCAGTAGGGCCAGCTCTCGTATTTCCAGCTCCATCCAGAACCCACAACATGATCATCAGAGGAGATAGTGGAACTCTTCCCCTTACCCCACCCCCAAACACTTCAGAAAGATCACCCTCTATAGCAGACTAATAGTTGTGAATCTGGGGGCACATTCAAATCATATGGTAGAAGTCAGCAGGGCACTGCCACAGCAGGGACAAACTTGCTGAGGTAGAAGGTTTGCACGGTGGAGTATGAGAGGCGAAAGATAAGCACAGTATAAGTAAAATGTTTGAATCCGGCACAGATGGGAGGAAATGGGCATAAACCTTGGTGCCATCAGAGCGTCCTTCCAGTCCTCATCAAAGGGGCCTATGTAGTTCTCCCACTGAGTTCTGAGATGGTCCAGGTTACCCGGGGTACTAATGATCAGCGTCCAGTAGATTTGGGATATCCCTCCTATGCGTACTGCCCCCATAAGTAGTTTGACCTCTAGTTGGTTGAATTCTGGAAGAGGGCCAGTGCGGGAGACATGGGAATGGATAGCATGTCGTAGTTGAAGGTATTTATGAAATTGTGTAGTTGTGAGTGCGTAAGTACGTTGAAGATATTGAAATGATTGCATGTGTGTTTCTGAACATACATCACCTAATTGTGAGAGTCCAATGAGGTCACATTTCTCAATGCCCTATAGCATCATAGTTTCACGAACCCAGGTGGCATGTCAGAGGGGTGTTTGCTGTGTGAGTTTATTTACCCAGTGAGTGTGGCACAGGGCAGCTCTCCAGGTCAATAGGACTGCTTAGATGACAGGGTCAGTGTCTTGGGGGATCGGTGAGCCGTATAACATGGCTAGGATTCGAGAGATCCCCATAAGGGACAACTCTAATTGATAGGTGGGATCCGACCAGCCTCCATTAAACCAGTCATAAATCACAAGAAGATGGAAGGTCAGGTAATATAAATACAAGTTGGTCATCCCTAGGCCCCCATTGCGTGGAGCACGCTGGCAATTTTTGAGGGGGAGACGGGGTCTGGAGCCATGCTACAAAAATGAGGTTTTGATCCTGTCCTAGACACAAAACTATGACTGTGGTTTAGTAAATGGGGTATTTTGAAATACATATAGGAATCTTGGCAGGATCATCATTTTGTATAGATCGATACAGCCCATTACATTTAAAGGAGGAGATTGCCATTTAACAAGATCATGTCTGGCCTTTCTTGCCAGGGATTCAAAGTTTACAGTCCAGGCAAGATCAGGGTGAAGTGTGACCCAGATGCCTAGGTATTTGAAGCTAAGACCATGGATAGGAATTTCATTCAGACAGTCAAGGAGTCCTGGGATGGGACCAAAGGCATCAGCACTGATTTGGAGCAGTTCATTCAGTGGCCCGACACTTGGTTTGCCAGGTAGAGAAGGACATTTTCTGCATATAAGGCAATGTGGTCCTATTTGTCCTTCTCCCAGTTCCAGCCTCCTTTCAGGGCACTGCTGCAGATCAGAAGTGCTAATGGCTCGATCACCAGTGTGGAAAAAAGGGGGTTGGGGAATAGGAGGCAGCCCTGTCTGGTTCTCTGCCTAACCTGATGGAGAAAGCATGCAAAAGAACCCCGTTAATTTGTACCCGCACTGTAGGGTTGGAACAAAGGGCTTCGGCCAGCCCTTGAAAACGGGGTCCCAGCCCAGCATGCACTAATACTGACTAGACTAGCATGGTGGTGAAGACCTCAACATTGATGAAGGAGATTGGCCTATAAGCTGCACAGGAGGTGGAGGGGGGTTGTTTTGTAATCACTGCGATTGTGACTGTATCTAATTCTTGTGGGAAGGCACCCTTTTGCCTGACCTCATTATAGAGGGCCAGCAGTGGGCAGAGCAGAATATCTCTAAAGGTAGCATAGTATTTAGTAGGAAAGCCATCAAGGCTGGGGTTTTCCCAGAGGCCTTTCAGACAGGACGGTGGCTGTTTCTTTGGCAGTGAAAGGTTCGCCCAACATCTGGGATAGTCGGGGGGAGGGATAAGTCAGATAGGAAGTGTGTAGGATAGTCCGCTTCCTCTTTAGGAGGGTCCGCATACAGTTTGCAGTAGTAGTGGGCAAAGGCCCGCGCCACCTCTGTCAGGGTGTGTAATCTATTACCCTGGCCATCAATGATTTGACGTGCGACCCTGGTCGTTTGATGGTGGGGGAGGTGAGCCAGTAAAGATCTTTACCGTTCTTGTCCCCCATCCATATATTTTGGCAGTTGTGGCATGCTGTAGATGTTTGACAGTTTCAAGAGACTGGTGGTGTATTTTGTCTCATTGGAGGCGAAGCTGCCTGGCTGTGTTGTCATTTGGATCTGCTGCAATGTAGAGGCACAGGCCTCTAGCTGGGTGATATGAAGTGAGCTCGCTCTCTCACATATACAAAGGTATCCTTTAGCAAATCCTTGCAAGGTTGCTTTAATGGCAGCACAGAGGGTGCCAACTGAGGAGACCGAGCTGCAGTTGCCACTGAAATAAGCCTGATGTTCCGAGCCAAGGGCTTGAGCGTAGGATTTGTCTTGCAAATACCACGCACTGAGGCACCACATAGGGCGTGAGTTATCTTTGGAGGGGAGAAGGTGAAGGTGAACTGGGGCATGGTCAGAGATGCCTGTGGGGAGAATTTAAACCTGGGTGATGGTGCTGCAGTCAAGAGTAGGCATAAAAACAAGATCTATTCGAGAAGGAGTGTGATGTGCTGTAGATGTGTGTGTGTGAATTGCAAATATCTCTGGTGCCATGCCCACCACATGTCAATCAATCAAGTATTTGTTAAGCGCGGCTTGTCACTCGTGTGGGTATCCAGGCGCTAGAGGTGCAAGTGAAGTAGCAGAGCCAGGAAGGTGACAAGCTCCTGTGCGCAGAGATACAGAGGGCGGCCCGAGATGCCAGTATCAGGTACAAGGTCTCCATTAAATTCACCTCTTTGGGAGGTCGAGGAGGTGCTTAGAAAGGTTGTGAAAAAGGTGTTGGGGGCTGCTAGACAAGCATTTACGCTCACCAAATTGATGGTGCACCCTTCAAGCGTTCCGGTAAGGTCCAAAAAGTGACCTTGAGGGTCCCTCACTTCTCAGGAGACTCATAGGAAAGGACTGACACAGTAATATGGGCACTCCTCTAGATCCCCGAATATACCCTGCATGGAAAACTCTATTGTAGCCTTTATGGGCCAAGAAGGGACAGTGACTACCTAGGAGGTGGGTCTCTTGGTGTAGTAGGACATCAGGAGATCGCAAGTGTGTGAAAGGGAGGGCAGCCGTATGCTTCACATGGTCTAAAGGACTGATAACCTCCCAGTACAGGGCTTGGAAGGCTGGCATAGTGGGAGTGCTGAAGATTCTAGAGAGGCAGGATAAGTAGTTGTACATCACCTCTATGCATCCAGCAAATGATACGAGACAGAAGCGTGTACCACTCGGTGTAACATAGGATGTATCGTGAGTTGTGAAAGAGGTGTACGCCTGAGTGCAGATAGAGCCAAAGAAACCAATGTATGATCAAGTCCAAACTGGTAACAAAATAAACTTTAAAAAACATCCTAACACACCCCATACTTCCACTTAGGAAGCATCTGTCGCCCCCACAAGAAAAACGTGAGAAAGGAAACAATACACAAAATCAAAGGGAGTGGTGGGCCCCTTCTTTACTAAGGATATGTGTCAGCCATCAAGTCACAGTTGATAAAGTTCAGTTAGGGATATTCTTTGCCCCAAAGATGGTATGTAGCATGAAAGTCATAGTGTAGGGCTTCGGGAGAGATCAGAGTCATTGCTACAGTTCGTTGGTGCGGATAGTGCTTCATTTAGGAAGCTGTCACAGTTTGATCGATGCTCCTTCGCACTCTGGATCCGAAAGGCCGGCGGTGGGGACGGAGTGCCTTCTCAAACTTGAGGAGATTGCGAGGATTTGGAGTGCAGATTAAAGTTCTGCTTCTGCTTCTGTGATCAGATCCGATTGTGTTGTGGTTTGGGTTTTGGCACAGTGGCATCAGAAGTTTGAAGGACAGAAACTCGTAAGGGGTATCTTTCTATGGTCCCAGAGGGGAAGTTCTTCCGTGACCCATTGTCAGATGCTCTCAGGGGTTTTGAAGAAATGAGTTTTGTTTCCATAGACAACTCCACGCTGGGTGGGAAAGAGGAGGCGATTTTGGAGGCTCATCACCCTTAGTATCTGCTTAACTTCTGTATCAGAATGTCCGCATTGATGGATGCCGCAGGTGTAGTTGGGGAGGAAGAGGAGGACCTTGGTATCACCACAGCAGAGCTCCAGACGAGAGCGGGCCTCCTGAAGAATTGCATCTCTATCATGAAAGTTAAGGATACGGGCTATCATTGGCCTAGGAGGTGCACCTGGAGGTGGCTTGGGGGTCAGGGCTCGATGAGCTCGCTTGACTGTAAACCAAGGCAATAGATGATCAGTTAGCATCCAGGTTTTTGTCCTTGTTTCCAAGAATTCAGCAACTTGCTGTGGTTCAGTACCTTCAGGATTGTCAATCACTCCCACCTTGTTGCACTAGGACCGATTCTCAGCATCTTCAGTGCGGCAATGTAGTTCTATTGTGTGTGGGAGGAAGCTTGTCACTTGGGATTTGAGGGTTGCAATGTCATTCCCCACCATGGAGAGCCTGGATCCAGCCTCTGTGATTCTTGTTGCAGAGATCCTGATGGAATAAGGCAACATCCTCTTGTACCCAGCCAATTTTGTTTCCCACTCTAGTTTGAGCAGATTGAATTGCTTGAAGGATTGTGTTGAGATCGCCGGGGAGGAAGAAGCTTTCCTCACTGCGCATTCATCAGCAGTGCCAGTAGTGAATCCAGTGGTGTATTGCTTCATGCAGGTTTACGAGGTCATTGAACAGGCTGATTTGTCTTTGCCCATGGCGTAAGACCTCATTTCCCAAAGGCTTTGACCTGCTTACCATGATGCAGCAGCAGCACGAGCAGCCAGGGGGGCTCGCTTGCTGGATAAGGAAGGACTCAGTCTAGCCGATGAGTGTCAGGTCCTCAGAGGACCAGACTCCTTGACCTTCTTGTGAGCTGTAGAGGAGACTGCAGGGGAGGGCAGCTAGGCTCGAGCAACCAGATACGATGAAGGTGTTGAGGTTGTTGCTAGGCACACAAGTCCTCATTGTGCCTCCAAAAGGGAGGAGTGCCACAGGAACATCACCGTTCCGCAGAGGACGGGATTCATGTTGCAGAGCTTTAGGCTTGTAATTCAGAGATTGGTGGAAAACTCTAAAGGTGGCTTTGAGCATTGTGTGATAGTCATTGGAAGGCAACATCCGCAACAATGGAGGGGTAAGGCTGAACACCTATGTTGAAGCGAGGCGGCTGGTAGAATAAATCAGGCCCAAAGCGGCCATAGCAGTTGTTGAGCAGCATTTGAGTCCTCACAAAGTCAGTACTTCAGTGAAGGGGCATGCCAAGAGCGAGCAAAGGGTTCTTGCATGTGGCCGACAACTGTATTATTGTCAGGATGGCCACTCTCCAGGGCCCTAAGGGGAGTTTTGCCTTCCCAGAGGTTAAGTTACTGCGGAACACGGACTTGCGCTTTCAGGTGTCAAGCCCTATCCAAAGCCATGTAGCTTAGCCAGGTAGGCCTGTTATGCTCACCACCACATCACTGGCTCTGCAGGCCACCCCTCGCCCATGTAAAACAGCAAGAGGGCCGGAGTAAGGTTCGTCAATGTCCCATGCCCCTCAGTCGGCAGTATGTAATAATTGAACTGGGAGGAGGGGCCCCGTACAAATTATTTATTAAAAGGGGACCCCTCTGCCCTGCCCAGAGTCCGGGCTGCAGGCTTCGGGTCCAGGCTGCAGGCTGAGAGCAATGGGCAGAACAAGGAGCAACAGGTAAGAGGAGGGGAGATCCCCAGGGCAGCCACTGTCCAGAGACTTCTGCGGGGATGCCGCTATATGACCCCTCTCTCAGCTGCCACTTTTATCTGCACCGGGGCAGCGACCATCAATCAGTCAGCACAGGCCTTCATGTTGCGCTGTGGGAGCCAGCAAATTAAGCCACCTCGCCGTTTGAAGAGCAGAAAAAGTGCAAGGGGAGATCAGGGGACAGTGTGGGGCACGGATCAGGTCACAGGGAACCAATGGCTGTCGATGATGACAGAGGGATCCAGAGCACTTTTGGAGCACGACCGCCATCTTGATGTCCTTGGCCACGCCCCCTCTTACACGTTTGTGTATCGTCTTCATTTATTCCTGTTTTTAAATTCTTCGTTATGTATGGCTTCTATTGGAAGCCTTTAATATGAGTAACCTGCTTGAAATTTACTTCTATGATGTAACAGTGGGAAATAAAAGTAGTTTCGCATTGTTGTTACGTTACCAGGAGAAGTGCCTGCTTCCCCTATGTTTCCCCCTTCCTCCCCCCCTCTCCCCCCCCCCCCCCCCCAACCTCACATGGTCTTTGGATGTCTAAGCGTGGCAGTGGATTTTTCGCTTTTTTTCTGCCTTCTGTCAGCTCTTCGAGTCTCCACAGACCTGAGGGAAGTAGGGGAATGTGGAAAGCACAATTCCTGTGCGAACAGTCACATTCCCTGTCCAAGTGGGTCTATGTGGTGCAGGACAACGTGGCTCACCAACAATTATCAAAGAACTGCTGTCCGCATATGCAGTTTCTGTACTCAAGTGATGCATAGCACAGCTTTGAATGGGAAGGAGGAAGAACACAGTTGGCGGACAGCTGGTCCCATCATATCGCTTTTTAACCTTCTCTCCCACTTCCCTCGACCCCCTCCCTTGTTGTGTTGTTTGCCCCATCATCTGTATTGTGTCCCATCCTTCCTACCAGACTAAAGTGCTATGATGCAGCCAGAACTCCCCCATCATAACGATTTTTTCCACGACCTTCAGCCATGCTGCTATACAACATAGCTAAATGACACTGACAAAGCCAATAGCTCTCGCATTGCAGAGAGCTATTGGCTTTGCCACTGCTTGTTTGTTGTATGCTTCTTAGTTTGGTTGCCTCTCTCCTTCCCTGCCTCTCCCTTTGTTTACTTTATGTCGATCTCTTCCCATGTTAAACCTAGAACTCTAATGAAGTACGGAATATTTGTAGACTGGTGCACAGAAATGTATCCGGCATCCTCACCAAAACTGAAAACTGGTGCTTAGTACTTAATTTGAAAACATTACCAAATAATTGAAGCTAAATACGCTTTCATGGTCCTACAAGGTTTCTTAAGTAGCCAGCCACTGATGCTGCCAAATGCAGAGGTTGCCGAATACCAGGCTGCCTAATCTTGATTACACCTCATGGCTCCTTCTTGTACCTCTGCACATTTTCTGTTTTGTTTATCTCATTCTTGCATGTTTTTTTCAATCCCTATGCTCTCCATTTGTCACTGTTTTTCTCTTTTTCCTTCTCTCTCTCCCGTTTCTGCCTTAACTTTTGCTTTTGGTGAAAATCAGGTGGAAAATAAGTTGGAGTTCCTAATTATGAGTGCTGATAACCGCCACCTGTAATCGCTGGAACAGATTGAGCTTGCAAGCATAAGATAAAACATAGCTGTAGTAAAGATCTCTGCAGTAGGCACATTGTGACTGTCAAAAACTGACAGTTCCCAAAATAACAACAAGCTTGTAGCTTTAAATTCATCATATTCCCCTTTGTTTAACTTCTCTGTCTCCTGGTTGGCAACCTAAAAATTATTTCTCAGCTGTCGTCTTTTCTTTCCTTAATATTTGTTTTCCAAGTTCTCCGCAAACAACTAACCGTAAATCAATTAACAGTTTACTACTGTTCTGCTTCTACCACAAGCACTTAATGCACCACCAGTCTCTTTGTTGGATTCTAGGGTTTGTGTTTATGCTGATTTTCAGGTAGGCCAGCCTCATCTGGTTTCTCTTGGATCAACAGTTCATTCTGCAGTTAACACGTGCACAGTTATTGGTATTGTGAAGTATGTTCAACTGTTCACATGTTGTCTTCCTCATCACACTTTCTACCCAGAACTTTGCCAAAGGGACTTGGGAGCCTTTTTTCACAGGTCGTAGACTGTGTTTGCAAAGCTGAGTTAGTGGTTTTATTTGGTATTCTGTGGAGGCACTGCCATCAGTCTCAGAGGGCTAAAATACAGCTGCACTCCAATAGCCAGTGTACTCGTTATGAATTTTACCCTCTCAGAGTAGCGAGGGTGAGTGGTCAAACCCTTCTCCAGGAGGTTGAGGTGGTTAGAAACGGAGATTCAGTATGACTTGGTAAAATAAAAAAATAAAAAACACTCAACAACCTCAATGTATAGTCTGAACTTTATTTGGAAAAAGAGAAGTATTTAACAGGCCAGTAAAATTATAATATAAGCAAAAAACAGAAGTTGCTAGTAATTTCTGGGGCTGCGACAACACTGAACCATTATCGTAGCATCTTAGAGCAATGTGCTTGATTTTCGATAACAGCTGTATGGGAGCACATAGTTCCTTGGTCTTTAACAAGAGAATTTAGAAAGATCTGAAAGCAGAACCAGGAATGCAGATGCTGGGACTTAGACTTAACTCTAATTCTGGACAACCTTGGGTACCACAGTGGTAGCAAAGATAGAATAAAATGTGTCCCCTCTCAAAATAGGAATTCTGACAAAACCCACCAACCAAACAAATAGGGATCTACCCAGCAACATCTCTTGTGTTCTGCAGTATCTTGGGAGCAAAATGCTGATTGGTCCAGAAATCTGGTTAGGGACACAGTTCCAGGTGTCATAGGAGCTAAGCAGCTGCTTAGGCCTCACTGGTTATCCTAATATAAGTAATAATTATAAATTTAACTGAGATGCACAAGCAAGTCAATACTCACTAGGTGGGTCACACAGTACATCATTGCTTAAGTGCCCTGTGTCATATAATTCTCTGGTTCTGTTCACGTTTATCTGATGGCTGGGGCAGCCAGCCATGGGTCACTAGTCCATCAGGACCAATTAGGACCTGGACCTTCAGGGTTGCGTCTTAAACATTACTGTAAATGTCAATAGGTGCAGAAGATAATTTGAATGGTGGCATGAAGGCCATCTAATTTCTGGTTCTTCTGGAGCTGAAATTGGGGAGTACAAGGCTCTGGATGAGTCCAAGATGGCTTAGGCTAACCTTTGTGTTGACAACAAGGAATGTTACAGCTCCTTTGCCCAGATGATATTCTTGCCTGGTTCTTGCCATCTTCTGGGCAGTTGAGTTGTGCCAACATCGTGGTTCAAGGTTGAAATTAATCCACACATATGTCCTTATTTGGGTCTTTCAGTTTGTTGGAACATATGCAGTTCTCCTCATCAGTCAGTCGGCTCCACCTGGCAGGTGCAGTCCAATCCTTTATGCAAGCAGAAAAGCTCATTCTGACACGGGTTACAGCAACAAGGCGTATCTGCAGACATAGGCCAAGTCTGTAGTGACAGTGGGACCCACACACAGATTGTACTTCTAGTCTGTTGTTTACCCCAACACTGGTGTGCAGGCCTACTCTGTATACAGGTGAGGGAATGGAAGATCCCCAATATTGTTTGAGGAGTCTAGTTCTTATATTCCGTCTGATGGTCAGAGCAGGGTGTTGGAGGCAAAGAGGGTCTCCCCATCATGCATAAGCTCTGTAGGGCCTCTGTTTCTGGAGGAGTATTTCCTTCTTCCTTACCACATTCTGCTGTCTTGTGAGCTCAGAGCCTTCAATCTGACTAGTTTTGACTGGTCTGAGATGGGATGTCCATTGGACGTGGACACAGCCTAGCATATGCTCCCTTTGCTAAAGAAGGTGGTTGCAGCACAAGAAACAAGCAATGGATGAGTTTCAGACATGGCAGGGGAAAGACACTCCCTGCTTAGGAATAGGTCGGAGACCTACCCTCCACATAAGGTAGTACAGTTTCAAGGAGGTGAAAAAAAAATGATGTGTGTATGGTAGTATGACTGAAAATGGACATCACCATTTTACGTTAAGAAGACTATCATCATGTACAGTACTAGGTTCAAATGGGCTCTAGAATTCACTATCCCAAGTGTGAACTACACAACCCTCCCACACATGCATCCTTCTCCATGTTCCAGACTTGATCAAGAACTCCATTTAGGTGGGCTAGATGGATTTTTGTTGTGGTGAAGAACACATCGCAGTCTCTCTGTATGAGTAAATGTGAAAAGACATGTGCTTTTGGGTTGTAACCATACTGCCACTGTCACCAGTCATTGCAAAGCTGGGACTGAGGTGGAAGTATATCCTCCTACAGAAGAAGGTACATTCTGGGTGTTCCCTACGAGCGTGCAAATTTGATGTTGACAAAACCAACATGGAGTACTTCCAGTGGGTTTGCTCCATTGTCCCCCTCACCAGAGGAAAACCACAAGGAAATCATACAAATTCTACAGAGCAGGACAACAGTGAGTAACTGCTCCTTGGCTTTTTATACGATTTTTCCCTCTCACAGGGACACCACTATCCAAGGAGCATGCAAAACGTTATAGTTTGTGTGTGTCCCGACTTGTGCCATTTTGTACTGTTTATCTTTCTAGTTTGCCTTTGCAAGTTTCTCACTTCATGTCCAGTATCCTGATCACAGCCTGTTCCAATCTGCCAGTCCTCAGTTTCTGCTCTATTTTTCTTCCTATCTTTCAGGTTCTTTCCTTGACATGTTAAACCTCTTCTCCTAAACTCCTGTATCCCTGCAGGGAGAGAACCCCCTAGCCTTGTCCCGTGCTCAGGAGGATCTCTGCCAAATCCCCGGTTACCTAACCTTGTGCCAAACTCTGACAGTGTCCCTGACACAAAGTCCACAGGTTGAGGTGTGATACAGCTTGAAAATCTTTCCACGATTCTCAAGCAAAGAGCAGAGCTAAAGAAGGAAGCTGCAGTCGTTCGCTGAAGCTAGACAAGGTGTTCCATAGCAGAAGCAGGATCAAAGGGATCTTGGCAGTTACCTAAGCATTGGCTGTATGTGAACCTAATATTGATGTTCTCACAGAGCACAGTCCCAAAATGTCTGTTCATGCTGAGTCCACATTAATTGGGAGGGCAGCTTCCAGCCCTGCCAGCCTGAGAAAAGCTGCAAAAAAAATCACTTGTGTGGTGGTGAAATAGGTTGCTTTCAGAAGCCAAGAAGGTTCTGGAAACGACATTTGCCAGCTTTGTACACATTTAAGACTGTGCATCATGCACTTAGTTAAGACACAATATGAATGACACCCAAGCGTGGTATCATCATGACACTGCACTGACAACTCATTAATCATGGGCCTGCCAGCCACAAAAAAGGGACATGTGTGAGACTTTGTGTTACCTTTCTAATTGCTTAACCTCTACACAAATGATTTGTTGAGATCATTTTCTGTGCACATTGGTTCAATCGTATTCATGCCTTCTTGATAACAAATGTGTAAACAGTTTGTGAGGTTGCCACTTACTCTACAGTACCAATAATACATTACCTGAGTGAGAGCAATCAGTGTTAACTCTGTACAAGACATGTACATACATCCACCCAATCAGAGCGGAGCAGCGCGTTCTCTGTGCTCAGACCCTCACTCAGTGACCAGTTCCAGCATACTGTATCCACACTGAGCGATAAACACACTCTCTCCCCCCATCCCCTCTCCTTGTTCTGTGTAAAGAAGCTGGTTCCATGAATAGACAGATAGGGAAATCTTTCACTGTAACTGAGATTATTTGTGTAGGCTACGGGTTGCCACTGCAAAGCACAAGCAAAACAATATCTATTCTGATGTATGCCCACCACATCTCGAGTAGCTGAACTCGATAGACAGATAATTAGCATATAATGAACAGAGCCCTCGTGCCTTTGGTAGAATTAGCATTGTCTGTAGCTCTTCCAAGTGCAACAGTTCTTGTCAGAGAGGACAGTGAACTTGTTTCCAACAATTGCCCTTTGAAGTTGACCATAACAAAATTTGTCCTGTGGCTGCAAAAAAGTTGGAAGCAATCTTTTCACTGTTATCGAAGTAGTTACAGTGGTGCTTCTGTGACCATTTTGCCTGAGGCATTTTTCCCTTGTACAAAAGACTTTTATTGGAGTGGCAGAGAGGCTTTTTATCTTGGGAGGGCACAGTAGAGATTGGTTCATTAATTGGAACACCACTTGATTATGAAATGTGATTTTTAGCTTGACATGCCAGATCCGTCCTATCTTTGGATTCTCTCTGGCACCATCCTACTTCACAGTAGGGAGGCACCCATGTTTGCTCTAGCACTTTCTTTCTGTCAGATTTATAGAGCGATCAGAACGTCTTTCTCAAATTAAAGCTGTTGAGTGGATTTTTGCCTTCAGAAGGAAGTGCCTTTGCAGAGGCTCTCTCCTGATTAACTCTTACGTAAAATAAATGGGAAATTCTGCTGCAGAGCAAGAGCCACACTTTTGTCTTCAAGGGTTTGAAATGGATCATGCCACAAAGAATCTTCTGTGTGCTTGAATTAGGTTACATCTGGTAATCCATTCTACAGGTATAGATCAGATCATCTACGCACTCTTGTCTCTTAGCCTCCATTCTACTGATGAGGGAGTACAACGATAGACATGAGGTTTGCTCATAAAGGCCAGACGGGGCCAGGGATCCATAAATACCTAGTCACAACACCCCCACTAGCCATACATCTAATACTATTCATAATATTACAGACTATGGACATGAATCATGTGTGACATAAAATTCCTATGGCAGTTATTCAATAATTTTCATCATTATAAATCTAGCACCGTCATAGAGAACTCAATACCATAGTAATTCGCACAAAACAAGAAAATTGTGCTCATGAGGAAAAGATCAAAACCTTATGCACCCGAACATTATAGTTGTGTGATACTAAACATTATTCAGTAAGCTATCACAACACAAACATCTACAAAACGAATCACATACATTACGCATATATAAAACTATACATACAGCGTAAATACATTTAACAAGTGTTCCAGCGGACTTCAGTAAACAAAAAGTAGTAGCAGCACAAGTTGTTTCGCGTATATGCTTGAAAACATTTCATGAAGTCCCAAAATAACGAGGGGAGGTGAGATAGTTCACAGTCTATTCCTACTAATATCTTCCCACTATATCAGTCTTTTCCCTTCATTTTTCTGGAGCAGAAACGGCTCATCTGTACTCTTCAAGCTGAATATTGCTGACACGTTTTAGCCTCAATATTGGCAGGATATTGTGAGTTTTAAAAGGACGTCATCGTAGGGGCTTGACTTCATTTATGATCTGGACACCACAAAATTGAAGGAGTACTTTGTAGTTTCATTGAAAAAAAATGGTTTACAGATGCATTTGCTTAGCAATACGTGGAGTCTCCATGTGTCCTCGAGGCTGCGGGTCAGTTGCATATTAAATAACTGCCATGGTAATTTTCTTTGTCACGCGTGAATTGTGTCCATTGTGTGCAATATTTTGAACAGTATTGGATTTATGGCTGGTGGAGAGTTTTTTGTGTTGTGTGTAGGTGAGGGAGTACAGCCACATTAACTTGGCTCTGGCTTTTTCGCTGATGCCATGTGAAGGTCCTAGATGAAGTCTATTGAGAGAGATGCTGTTACCAATTAGTTTACACTGTGGTTGTCTAGTGCTGTTGTGCTCTAGCTACTGTAACACAACTTTTTCTTTTGATTCCCATTAAATGTCTAATGCTATTTTAATGATTTTCCAAATGTAGGTTGTTGTTTACTGGCTATGCAAACACACTCTAAACCGCTAACCGGAAATATCCAGTCCTCAGAGGGAAAAATCTGCTTGACAAATTCAAATGATAGACCAAAAAAACTTTGAGCTCATGCTATTGTCAGGCAAACAGGGACAGAGTGGGTTTAATGACAAGAAACAAGGGTTCATTTCCAATCCTACAAGTGGGTGCATAATTTATATGCCTGTTTGATCTGCTTTTCTCGATCTTTTCTAAAATTATTCAAAATAATTTTTGGGATCATTCTGAGATTTGTTTTAGCAAATCTTGAAACGCAGGCACGATAGAGTCTGGATCTGCATTACGCACACATTTTTAATCTCATAAAAGGCATTCTGGAGTGTTGATCATGCAGCCACATTTTTCCCACTATATATCACCAGTTAAAACAATCTGTACAGTTAAATATAAAGATGCAGCAGCTTTAGCATACATTTGTAAGGACCACAAATACATAATACACTGGGTATTGGTTGACTTTGTCTGGCTATAAAGGCCCATAAAGATCTCCATAATTCTCTAGGTTTGTAAGGAGCAGGGTGCAGCATAGTAAAAATCGTCAGCTTAGTCATTGCAGTACATAGCGTCTTCTGTCCATACATTCTACTGTGACAGATACTTTTGCCTTCCAAATATCAATTTATGCGAGATACAGCCAAGGATGAATGATCAACCCTGGGGCCAACTGTGCCTACAAATAAAGACACTTTCCACAACAGTTTCGGGATCTTCACGTTTTTGTTATCTCCAACTACACCTCCAGGTATATAAATCCTTGCTACGTTATTGGACTATTCATTTCTGTGTGCTTTGGTCACATTGCCTGTGATATTTCTGTGTACTTTGGTACCCAATTATTGTGCCTACTGGGTAGTAAGGCATTTGACCACCTGGCACCAGATTCCGTTTGCATTTACTTCTGTTAACCAATACTGTTTTACTTCCTAGATGTGTGGCATCTCTTCACCCCTACTACCCCTGTCTATGCTCTAGGTCCTGTACTGCTGAGATTACCTACTAGGAATCTTTATTAAAAATGGGCCTTCCTCCTTCTCACAACAGCTTTAATGATATCAAGACAAGTCCATATCTGGGAGGGAGACAACCTCACTCGCACTAACAAACACTTTTTTGTTGTTTTCAGGTAGCATCTAAATGCTAATCCCACTCACCTGTAGGTCCTTTTCAGTGTATTGCAGCAGCATACACTAATTAGTGCAGTTTTGCAGCATTGTAGCCTTTTCTGAATAGTTGCAATCAAGTTGTGAGCATGTCTTGTCTGACTGCATACACAACACACCTGCATTGTCTGGGGCTGGTTATGAACCTGGAATGGAGTCATTTGCTTTAGTATGGCCATTCAAGTATTGCCATGCATAAAGTTCTGATGGCTGCTCTGAGTGGCACAACCCATAGGCGTGGTAGTGTCAAGCGTTTGAAAGAGATAGATGTGTGCAGTTATATTTGCCACCCTGATATGTTATGTAAATGTGTTTGGATTATGTTTATTGCTTGGTCAGTAGAGCCTATTTGAATCCCACTGTATAGTCTTACACAGTTACTTGTGCCTGATGTGTTAGGTTTCATGGAATGGGAAACTAGCGAGTGACAGAATGGTCCTGGGATAGACTAGTTTTCTTGAATTAACTACTTTTATGTTGTATTAGTGAACCATCTACAGTCAATTTGCTAAATTGTAGATGAGGACTGTGTTAAATAATGACTGACTGACCTCTACGATGTGCAATACTTTGCATTCCCTGGTGCTTGTAGGCTGGAGCTATGGGTGATTAAATGTCTGGGAGCAGTGTTAGTGATTAACAGCTGAAATGTTCTCCATTTTTCCATCTCACACTTTCCTCTCAATGGCTAAAGTCCACGTGACAGTTGGAAGATCTATGAAAATGAGTATTTTCATACATTTAGGTGAGTTTGCGTAGCAGTTTCAGTATGTTAAAGCCGATCCACGGTTATGGGTGAAACAGCCCGGGGGCAGTGGGTTTTGATAACATTCAGAGGCCAGATGATTGTAATATTGAGAGAATAAATCAGCCTTGAAGGTGCTTGTGGTTAAGCGTGGCAGGTCCGGCCAAGCAGTATCAATCATACTTGTCACCACCGTGTTATTTGGCCCATGCTGTTCGTTGATCAGGAAAAGTGTTGGGTGAAGTAGGTACCGCTCTAGACTATGCGGTAGAGATATGTATACATTCAGGCCTGATTAGGCTCATCAGGCAAGTCAGGTTAGTAGCTGCCAACACATTGAGAAGTGGCTAAGTGTCAGTGCCACAGCTGGCTTGGCATTAAGTTATGAAAACGGTATTGATATCCCACATAAGCTGCAGTGGCCCCAGTGTCAGAGGGAGAGGTGATGGAACCTGTTAAACGTGTTTGAATAAGATGATAGAGCGCCCCCAGTCCCTGTCATTATTACATCCCAGTGGGCAGGGGTGATATCCATCTGGTGTCAGATAATGACGGGTAGTAGCCGCAGCCTATTAAACTCTTTGTTATTTGATTGACAGATGGGGTCCATTAACTATACTGTCTGATGTAGGGCTTTGATTCATTCGGTCTAGGTTGTTTGATGCCTTAGAGATGCTCCCCAACAATAACAGGCATTGGCAAAGGCAATGGGTCTCACCTGTACAAGAGCTATTGGCTTTGGCAATGTGTTTTTGCCATGTTGTACATCGGAGTGGGTGCTGTTCAGCATGGATAAAAGTTAGTGGGGTGGAGTGTCTTAGAGTGGAGTGGGGGGAGTAGAGTGTTGTAGGGGGAGTAGAATGGAGCTGAGCTGAGTTAAGTGGAGGAGAGTGGAGTTCAGTGGTTTAGTGGCCACTGGCATGAGGTGGAGTAGGGTGGATTGGGTTGGAGTGGACTGTGGTTGTGGGGTGGACTGGACTGGACTGGAGTAGAGTGGGGTGGATTGAGTGGAGTATGGTAGTTTGGAGTGGATTGAAATGGTTTGAGGTGGATTAGAGTGGGGTGATTGGATTGGATTGGAGTGGGTCGATTGAACTGAAGTGATAGGACTAGGGTGGGGTGGATTGGATTGGAGTGGATTAGACTGTACTGGAGTGGGGAAGATTGGAGTGGACTGGAGTGGGTGGTTTTGTATTGGGGTGGCTTGGATTGGATCGTGTGGGGTGGACAGGGGTGGTGTGGACTGAAGTGAAGTGGGGTGGATTGTAGTGAGGTTGACTGGCTTGAATTAGGGTGGGGTATATTGGTTTGGAGCAGGGTGCATTGGGTGGGATGGATTGAATTGGGGTGTGAAGGAGTGGGGTGGATTGGGGTGGGGTGAATGGGAGATGGGTGGAATAGGATTGAGTTGGGTGGAATAGGATTGAGTTGGGTGGATGGGACTGAGTGGGGTGGATTGGATTGGGGTGGGTTGGATTGGGGTGGGTTGGATTGGAGTGGGTTGGATTGGAGTGGGTTGGATTGGAGTGGGTTGGATTGGAGTGGGTTGGATTGGAGTGGGTTGGATTGGAGTGGGTTGGATTGGGTTGGAGTGGATTGGATTGGGTTGGAGTGGAGTGGAGTGGGTTGGGTTGGAGTGGGTTGGGGTGGGTTGGATTGGATTGGGGTGGATTGGATTGGGGTGGGTTGGATTGGAGTGGGGTGGGTTGGATTGGAGTGGGGTGGGTTGGATTGGAGTGGGGTGGGTTGGATTGGAGTGGGGTGGGTTGGATTGGAGTGGGGTGGGTTGGATTGGAGTGGGGTGGATTGGATTGGAAAGGGGTGGATTGGATTTTCGTGGAGAGGGGTGGGTTTAATTGGATTGGAGTGGAAAGGATTTTTGTGGAGAGGGGTGGATTTAATTGGATTGGAGTGGAAAAGATTTTTGTGGAGAGGGGTGGATTTAATTGGATTGGAGTGGAAAGGATTTTTGTGGCGAGGGGTGGATTTAATTGGATTGGAGTGGAAAGGATTTTTGTGGAGAGGGGTGGATTTAATTGGATTGGAGTGGAAAGGATTTTTGTGGAGAGGGATGGATTTAATTGGATTGGAGTGGAAAGGATTTTTGTGGAGAGGGATGGATTTAATTGGATTGGAGTGGAAAGGATTTTTGTGGAGAGGGGTTGATTTAATTGGATTGGAGTGGAAAGGATTTTTGTGGAGAGAGGTGGATTTAATTGGATTCAAGTGGATTGGAGTGGAAAGGATTTTTGTGGAGAGGGGTGGATTTAATTGGATTCAAGTGGATTGGAGTGGAAAGGATTTTTGTGGAGAGGGGCGGATTAGGGTGGACTGCATTTGAGTGGATTGTGGTGGATTGGATTAAAGTGGGTGGAATGGCATGGGGTGGAGTTGAGTTGACTGGATTGAATTGAGGTTGAGTGTACTGAATTGGAGTGGAAAGGATTTTTGTGGAGAGGGGTGGATTAGGGTGGACTGCATTTGAGTAGAGTGGATTGTGGTGGATTGGATTAAAGTGGGTGGAATGGCATGGGGTGGAGTTGACTGGATTGAATTGAGGTTGAGTATACTGGATTGCAGTGGGGTGGATTGGACTGCAGTGGATTGGACTGCAGTGGACAGGATTAGATTTAGGGGGGTGGAATGGAGTTGGGTGAATTGGATTGAGGGCGGGGTAGACTATTGCGGTGGACTGGATTGATGTGGAGTGGATTGGGGTATGGTGGGGTGAATTAGGGTTGGGTAGATTCGATTGGAGTGGAAAGGATTTTTGTGGAGTGGGATGGATTTGAGTAGACTGGATTTGAGTAGGTTAGACTGGAGTGGGGGTGGACTGGACTGGAGTGGGTTGAATTGGATTACAGTGGATGGATTGGAATGGAGTGGGTGTATTTGATTGGATTAGGGTGGATTGGATTGGTGTGGGGTGTATTTGATTGGAATAGTTTGGATTGGTGTGGGGGTGGATTTGTGTAGGTTGGGTTGGATTAAGGTTGTTTAGAGTGGGGTGAATTGGACAGGAATGAAGTGGATTAAGGCAGATTTGATTGGAATGGGGTGGGTTAAGGTGAATTGGTTTGGGGTGGGAGGTACTGGAGTGGCCTGAACTGGGTAGGTGTGGATTGTATTGTGTGGATTAGAGTAGACTTGTGTGGTGTGGATTGGACTGGGGTGGAGTGGAGTTGGGTGGACTGGAGTGATGTGGGGTGAATTGGATTGCAGTGGGGTAGATTGACATGGGCTGGACCGGATTAGAGTGGGGTGGATTTGATTGGTCTTGGGTGGGGTGGACTGGACTGCTGTGGGCTGGACTGGAGTGAAGTGAAGTGGGGTGGGTTGGATTGGGGTGTAGTGGGTGGTTTGGATTGTGTTGCAGTGGGTTGGATTGGGTTAAATTGGATTGGAGTGGGGTGGGTTGGATTGGGGTGGGGTGGATTGGATTGGAGTGGGGTGGATTGGATTGGATTGGAGTGGGGTGGATTGGATTGGATTGGAGTGGGGTGGATTGGATTGGAGTGGGGTGGGGTGAATTGGGGTGGATTGGATTGGATTGGAGTGGGGTGGAGTGAGGTGGATTGGATTTGGGGTGGATTTGGGGTGGAGTGTATTGGATTGGGGTGGAGTGGATTGTATTGGATTGGGGTGGAGTGGATTGTATTGGATTGGGGTGGAGTGGATTGGGGTGGAGTGGATTGTATTGGATTGGGGTGGAGTGGATTGGGGTGGAGTGGATTGGGGTGGAGTGGATTGGGGTGGAGTGGAGTGGGGTGTATTGGATTGGAGTGGGTGGATTGGATTGGGGTGGAGATTATTGGATTGGGGCAGAGTGGATTGGAGTGGATTGGAGTGGATTGGGGTGGATTGGGTTGGAGCGTAGCGGACTGGGTTGGAGTGGAGTGGAGCGTAGCGGACTGGGTTGGAGTGGAGCGTAGCGGACTGGGTTGGAGTGGAGGGTAGCGGACTGGGTTGGAGCGGAGCGTAGCGGACTGGGTTGGAGCGGACTGGGTTGGAGCAGAGCGTAGCGGACTGGGTTGGAGCGGAGCGTAGAGTAGCGGACTGGGTTGGAGCGGAGCGTAGAGTAGCGGACTGGGTTGGAGCGGAGCGGAGCGTAGCGGACTGGGTTGGAGCGGAGCGTAGCGGACTGGGTTGGAGCGGAGCGTAGCGGACTGGGTTGGAGCGGAGCGTAGCGTTGGAGTGGAGTGTAGCGGACTGGGTTGGAGTGGAGTAGTGTTGGAGTGGAGTGTAGCGGACTGGGTTGGAGTGGAGTAGTGTTGGAGTGTAGCGTAGCGGACTGGGTTGGAGTGTAGCGTAGCGGACTGGGTTGGAGTGGAGTGGAGTGTAGCGGACTGGGTTGGAGCGGAGCGGATTGGATTGTGTTGGATTGGACTGGGGCTGTTTGGATTGAACTGGAGTGGGGCAGGTTGGATTGGACTGGACTGGACTGGAGAGGGGCAGATTGGATTGGAGCGGACCGGATCAGGTTGGACTGGAGTGAACAGGCGTGGATGGGACTGGAGTGAACAGGATTGGACTGGGCTGGCGTGGGGCTGGTTAGATTGGATTGGAGCGGGTTAAATTGGATTGGAGCGGGTTAAATTGGTTTGGAGCGGGTGATTGGGTTAGATTGGATTGGAGTGGGTTAGATTGGTTTGGTGCAGGTGATTGGGTTAGATTGGATTGGAGTGGGTTAGATTGGAGCAGGGTGGATTGTTTTGGATTGGGGTGGGGCAGATTGGACGAATTGGAGTTGGGCGTATTGGACGAATTGGAGCTGGCAGAGAGGGGTAATTGGAGCAGGGCAAAGTGGAGGAATTGGAGCTGGGCAGGGTAGGAGTATTGGAGCAGGGCAGGGTGGAGGGATTGAAATGGGGCAGATTGTTTTGGATTAGAGTGGGGTGGGTTGGGAGGATTGGAGTGGGGTGGACTGGAGTAGATTGGGGCGAGTGGTTTGGTTTGGAATGGGGCAGACTGGATTTGAGTTGGGTGCACTGTATGATTATATGTCAAATATAATTTTGAAAATTAATCATAAGAAAGATAGTGTTGCTTTGCAAGATTCAAAACAAGATAATAATAATCTTTTGAGAACAGCGTCCATGACCAAAAACCAAAACGAGTGCAGTGAGAAAAGAAGACTTGGCAAAATAAAAAATAAAAATAAGAAGCCTAACTATAGAAAATACAACTACACAATTTTGTTTGTCCTGCTGGGCATGTTTTTGCCAGTCACTTGCCTTTTGTTTGCAGGGCGCTAGAAGTTAAGTGAAGATAATATTACTGCAATTACTTTGAGAGCAATGGACGTGCACTGATTAAGTTGAATCAATCAGTGCTCGGACCCTGCTCCACACAGAGGAACAGAAATGATGATATAGCTGCTAGTGACAAATTAGGACGCTACTGTAAATAAGAGTTTCAAGCAACTGAACAAATGATAAGCGACAGGTGAGTTCCAAGCCTTTTTTTTTTTTTAACTACAACAGTGTCTTGCTAGCAATACGCATGCGCTAACGCATGCTATCACAGGCTTGATCCTAAAAATAGCTGTGAGCAATTTCATTTACTACTCCTTAGCCTTGACTCCTGACTTTGATGTCATGCCCTAGTTTGACACTTTACTTTGGCCTGTTCAGAAAAGATGTGGAATAAGACCGATGATCAGAGCCCTGGAATTATGAGGTCAGGGGGACCACATTGTGGCAGTGTTGACTAAATTATGGGGCTAGAAAAAGCAAATTATGCAGCATAATGCAGCAGATATTTGTTATACAGTTAATTATTTCCACAGATTTCCACTTGGTAATCCGGTCTGTGCAAAGAGGTCACCTCATTAGTATCAGTTTAATAATCAAATAGAGCAATAAGCAACTGAAAGATTACCTTTTAAATTTTTGTGAAGGAACTTCCACCTCAGTCAAACATATGCTGCAACATTGTTAGTAACCTTTGAAGTAGGAACAACTTTTTTTGTTAAAATCTGCAGATTATGTAGGAGATGCTGGATTATGTGACATATGCAGCAAATCCATAATTATGCAAAAAAAAAAAAAACAGTTGCCGAATTGCATCATTTCAGTGGCCCTGGCTATGACTGTGAAGGATGTTGTAATCTAGCTAATTAAGTAAGCAGCCCTTCTCAAGCACATATAGCTTTAGAAGAGCAAAGAATTGTGTTTTGATAGCATTCAGATGCTCTGCTAGTTTCTTGACGTGTAAAAGTAGTGAATGCCACCAGTTATCTTTAGCAAAGAGAAGGGCACAGGTGTAGGTTCTGGTATGTACAAATATTAATTATTTGGGTTTTGATCTTATACTTCTGCAGCATAATTTATTGTGTCACAAATGTTCTTGCAGATGATGCAGAAAGTTTTGAAAGAGCTCTGTCTGTCTGTAAGCTAATACAAAGTTTGTAGAGCCTGATGTCATCCCAGGGGTGTTTTCGTAGTAGGAGTATTGTGGCAATATCCCATTTCATTTAGAGTCTACGGGGGATGTAAGTTGTTACCCCAAGTCCATCTGTGCTGTCCGGTTTGGATTGTTAAAGATGAATGGTCTCCTATACATGTTGGGGAAACCCAAAATCTCAGATTTTCCCATTTGGTAGACTGAACATGTGGGAAGAAATATTTAGACTTTTACTTAGACTTCTGTTGCCTGGGAGAGTTGAGAGGCTAGTATAACATTTTTCACACAGCTCATTCATGGTGGTGCATCACATACTTCCGGTGGAGATTATTGGGCTTTCTGTATGGAGTTTTTAGTTCCCACAAGTAGAAGTGCATTGAAAAAGAAACGCACTGGTTAAAATCTTTAAATTCATAAAATCGTAGGAGAAATTAAGTGATTGTCATCACTGTAATTGCTTGTATCACAAGGAGTTGATAAGTCCTGGAAGCAGGCTAGAATATGAGGTACAGAGAAACAGCGATTCTGTGGTGAAATAGATCACTTAGCAGGCAAGAGGAAGGAACGACAAGAAAAATGATGACGAGAATGTCTCATTTTGGTAGAAATTACTGCTATTAACTTAATCTGAAAATTACTCCCTTGACCGGCTTCCTCATCTGAGTATGAAAAATACGAGTTAACGTCAGAGCAGTATACAATCTTTGATTAGCTACTGCTCAGAACGTCAGATTAAATCACAGACGAAATGGCACAGTCTTTGAATTTCAATGAAAACATCAAGAACAATTCACTTTCTAGAACACCATCCCCAAAGGAGGCAGAAAGAGAATCTTCAGTTGATTGATGATGTGGAATAAAAGTGTACAGTTGCCCGAGTGTCCGCAAACAGAAACATTCCTATAAACTCATGCCCAGAAAGATGCTACTCCTCTTGAGGAGATGCTTTGTATTGAAGAAGGGACCACGGCTCGGACATTATCTTCTGCCTTCATTCAAGTTAGCATATATGGATTGTTGGTTTGAGACTCTTTTCTCTAGGGTTTCATCTTGATGTTGGGATTATTGCTGTCCCACCACGTTGTGTGTCTCACAGCTCTGTTACCTCTTCTGGCCTTGGAGATTACTTTAGACCACCTCAGTAAGATCATTCATAGGTGTATGGAGCGCTCCTCTCCATAGCATTCTCTACCTATATGCAGTTTGTCATCTTGAAGTACTCGTCACACTTGCTCTCAGATATCGGTCTTATCTATCAAGCTCTAATATTACTCTGGCACTCCATTGACTGCGGTGCCCTTTTTGTTCTCGTTTTTTTCCATTACAAGTTGCTCTTCTTGTCAGACCTCAATTTTAAACATACTACTTTATTTTTTCTATTTGATGCTTTTGCTTCTTGTTCTTTGTACACTCCTTGCAATTTTGACTAGCATGTTTGCATATATTTAAAGGTGCTCTATTTAAGCCCAGAAATGTGCTTTTATTTCAATGTTCAAAACAATCTAATCTTCCCCTGTCCCTGTTTCCATAAAGGCAGCAATCCTGCCTTTCACAAATCCCTATTCCAGAAGACACTGTCATGCAGAAAACTGTTGCCACACACTGAGGCAACTCGCGTTGCCATCCGTTCACAAGTTGTTCCACTTCCCCTTTCCCCTTCTCAACTACTTACTTAACCTCTGCATGTCATGATTTTCTCCTCATCAAAAACACTGTCATAATCCAATAAAGGCACTGCCTCATGTCAATTGTTCTCCCTAACCTGTGGCCCCTCGTCTGTCTTCCTCACTTAGGCTTTTCTCACTGATTGCTTTTTTCTTGTTCCCTTCTGCACTCTTCTGCTCGCAGCTCTGCCCATCACCGTTCCCCCTTGACTGATAGTCTTCATCACCTGCTTCTCATGCTTGCGTCCTTTACATGTCGCCAGCATTGTGTTGTTCGGCTGCTCTGACTCGTGTCTTTCTCTTTCTGCAGATGGCACAGGCATGCTGGGCCGCATCTTCTTTGCATGGATGAAGGGGTAGGTGATGTCCTCGCTGTGTAATGCAGGAGTGATCGCTCCTTGCTAGGTGACCTTTTCTTGACTTTTCTTTCCAAATTCCACTGTACCGTTTACTACCCCAGCTCAAACTCATAAAAAGTCATATTATGTATTTACTTATTTTTTTAAGAGTTTTGTGGCGCCAGAATGTCACTTTCTGGGCATCTCGGAGCATGAGTACAGGGGTATGTGGATGTGGAAGTAGAGATTATAAAGGCAAGGCAGACACATCAACATACACTGACAGTTGTGGTAAAGTTGTATTGTACAGAATACACTGCATATTATCAAGAACCAGTGATGAATATAGTGGTTTGCAATGTACCCTACACTGGAACTGGATCAAGCACTGTTTTACATTGGTGGACTCATCCTTAGTCAGGATGAATTGTGGTCCATAAAATCACTTGAGAGAATTGGCTTCAATGCACTTTGCAAATATGCGCCACTGTCTGTTTTACTTCCCTATTGCGAGTTTTCTGGGCCAAAATATGGAGTAGTAGGAGGCTTTGGTTTTACAGTTCTTGCATTTATGATGATAGTAGCTGTACCTCTCTCCTTCTTTTGGTCCTAATGCCTTTGGAGGTAAGGAGAGGAACTTCCCACTTTGGAGTATTTGGTGAAAACATCACTTTTGGCAGTATTTGGTAAAGGTAGCTAAAATGTAACTTTACAGTTGTCTAAAATTGATTTGTCCGGTCTTGCCCTGGCAGCACCTTTCAAAAGAAAATCGGACAAACATTTTTTGGGGGTGAGGGGTAAACGTCTGAATTCTAACTCTAAAAACACTCTGTACAGAGTCATGAAAACCCAGGCTGAAGATGTGGTCAAAAACAATGCAGTGCCGGCCAAACTGATGACGGGGAGGCCTAGGCTTCGTCGCTGAGAAGTGGAAAAATGTTGTGGCCACACCACCCTAGATAGCGGTAATAGAGACTTTCTAGTACCCAGGTAGCTGACATGAGTCTGAGGGTGCCAAACCCATGCCAGATTGTCAGCAGAAGGATTGATAAATCAAATGAGTTAATGTGAGGTTCATTTCTTGTAATTTGAGCATATTGATACAATGAGTATCTGTGTTGGTCCAGTGGGATGGTGCCACCTATCAGAGCCATATTGCCCTCGGTTACCACTAACCTCTTTCTTCTTTTGCAGGAGTAAGCTTGACTGTGATGCCAAGAAGTGGAGGTGAGAGGCAAATGTGGTAGGGTGAATTGGGGCAGGTTGGTTGGTAATTGTAGACCCATTGAAATCTGAATTTGACCACGCAAACATAAGTAATATTTCAAAATGTGTGTGTTGTAACTTACTGTGGTTCCTTGGGGTATGGGGGGGGGAGAGGAGTTTCCCTGTGAGAGGTACTAGTCCGGCAGAGAGGGAATGTGAGAGGTCTGTGGAGATAAACCGCTTTTTGGTGCTTAGTATGCAATTTGGAAACAGACATTTCATATCTGAATGGATAGTCATGTAACAAACTCTTGATACTTTCCGCAACCGTTTTATTACCCTCTGCAGGTAGCACAGATATGACATTTGATAAAGCCAGACACCATGGCATGTAGTTACAGTATAGTAGTCTCAATGATATCAGCTTATGCTAAGCTCACAAACACATCATCTCCAGGGATTTGTTGTGCTTTTTGGCTTCAATTTACTCCAAGAGCAGCACATCAGAGTTATATCAAGTGACAAACTATCATCGTGCAATGTTGTATCCTGGACGTTGACTAGATTTACAATTTACAAGCACATCTAGGTACCTTGAAAATGTGTGTTTGTAGATGTGGGTTAAGAATAGTAAATCTTTACTTAGCTATTCATACGTACTTCTTGATATTGTGATAGTTGATATTCTGTGTATGATGTTTAAAACTTAATGTTGTGGTAGAATAGTATATTTTGTATCTAACTGCTTTCCCACTTAGTCAGTCTGTGGCATTGTTTGACGTGATGCATTTTGATGTTGCAGATTTCCAATACACAGAACATGATTAGTTCCCATGATATGTTCTTCAGGCTCTAATGCAGGGTCCTAGGAACTTTCGATTTCAAGTTATGACCGTAGATTCCTCTATACAAGCCTGACTTTATTTTTTAAGCTTCTAACTCAAGCTTTTGATTGCTTGCCCTTGGAGGGTATGTGGAGGGATTTGATTGTGAGAATGGTAGTCTCAAAGAGTTTGACTGCTCCTCTTTGATCTCAGCCCGGGAAATATTAATTGTTACAACATTGAAGATTTACCAGGACTTTTAGTAGCATCCACTCATGAAAGGAGGTGACTTCTTTGGCACCTGTAGCGCTGTCTTGCAACTGTACTGTGACAGTCGGGCGATCGTATAAGAAGGGCACAGGAACTTCCTGATTCAAATAGTTAAAAGGCTACCAGTGAGTCACTCGCAGGGGTGTAGCTATCATTACTGCAGCAGGTACAGTGGCACTGGTGCCTGGGTGTGTGAGGGGCCTACTATACCTCAGTATTGGCTGCCTTTTACTATCCAGCTGGTGGTGGGAGGGGCCACTTTCCTTGCTAGCATGATCCATGCTACTTGAAGTGTGGCGAAAACTCAAGTGAAACAATAATTGTAGTACAGTTGGCTCATGTTGAAAGTAGTAGCCGTACAACACTATCCCAGAAGAAATCATAGAGAAGCGCGAAAGTTCAATAGTTGCAGGGATCTGTAGTAAATCTTTGTACGCTTGGGAAGCAAAACATTTGGACGCTAAGGTTCGCATACGTTGAAAGGAGCTGTAGCCTCCAACATGGACACTAGAGATACTCTAAGCTCCTCAGTATATTGTAGGAAATATGAACATTGCAACAGAGCTTGTCTTCATTAAGCATAAAATAAACACCCTCACAGGCATGGTGTAATAACTGCTTTAACCAGTGGCGATAAAACAAGGTAAGGCAGAAATGGATGCCTGTGGCAAGGACTAAGATCACATGGGCTTCTATCTGTATATCCTCACCATGGTGCTTCATGGAACATAGTAACAGTGTGGGTTCAGACAAAACCACCTATGAAAAGGAATTTATAAGGATGCCAAAAACAAAATACACTGCCCAGGAATATGCACAAAATAAAGATCATTCCTGTTCTGTTTACAAGTGAAGCTCGCTGCCTGCCTCCTGCTTTGGAAGCATGCTGTGGCTGTCTGATGGGAACACACAACTAGTATTCTTTAAACTTTTGTCAATTTATACCATTTCCGAACCCAGACCAAGATTGGTACCACAAGTAGGTAGCATTAGCAGTAACAAGAGGAGACCCCAAGGGTTGCTGAGGCAAACCAGCAGCAACGGATGTGGCCTGGGCAGCCTGCCTTCTACCCGGTGCTGCTGAAAATGATGGTCCAGCTGGGCCTTCACCTGGTAGTCCTGCCCCTGAGGCACATGCTCCACACTAGTGGAGCCCCCCACCGATCCACTGCACAGGACCGACGCAGAGGATGGGGGGGTAGGGGACAGATACCCGCAAATACGGCAACAGCCCAGGAGCCAGACTGCGCCACAAAGGACCGCCTGAACCCCCAGGACACACTCAGTGGAGGTGACCCCCATCCACCACTTTGTAACCAGGTGTCTTACCACAGACCACAACACAGGCCCATACAGTGTTCTTTGGCAACTCCCAGTACAGGCACCATAACTATGGTCTGAGGCCCACAACACAGACCTTGCCTGATTGAATCTCCTTGCCCTGCAGCACCCACAGATTGGTTCAATAGCCAAATAAACCACTTATGCACAGAATACCGCACCCACCACCTCCTCAGAGGCTCACCTCCAAGATGAGTCTGCATAACTATGAGGCGCCACGCCCCTATCCCCTCAATCTACAACCCAATCACCTTACACACGGAGGAACCATGGTGAAAGGGAGGCAAATCAAAAAGTTTGGTTACGGATCTCTGGAGCCACACAGCACCAGCTACTCCATTGAAATGGGAGGATCTGCACACAATGCCTGAAAGGTGACTCCTTCCACGCCCATCATGAAGGGATATCTGAGCAGCTTCCACCAAGAGATACAATTGGAAATTGGTTCCCTAAAATGACTTTAAAGCATGCCCTTAGGATCTGTGCAAAGAAGTCACAGACATGGGAGACAGAGTGGACTACATGGGATGCTCCTTAGACACCAAGTTGAAGGAACAGGAGATGCTCTGGTGGCGACTGCACACCCTAGAAGACCATCAGATTGAATTCGCCACAATAACATATGAATTAGGGGTCTGCCCAAGACGGGCAGAGGGAGAGGACATTCTCGGTTTCACCCACCACCTTCTCCAGGCAATCTGGGGACAGCCTGAATTGCCACCTGTTCAAATGGACAAAGCACATAGGACTCTTCATGTTGGGGGACACCCTGGACATCCTAATCTGAGGCCACTTCTTTGAGGACAAAGAAGATATCGTGCACAGGGCCCTGGGTAAAGCAGCTGTTATCTTCAGAGGCATGACCGTCCATCTCTTTCAAAACCTAACGCCCATCACTCTCAATAAACGCAGGGACTTTCAACCTATCACTCACTATCTTAGAGAGCACAATGTTAAGTACCGTTGGAGTTACCTGTGTAATCTAATATCCTCTTGGAAAAGGATTACCAGGCACGTCTGCTCACTTCAAGAAACAACAAATCTCCTAGAACTCACAACAGTGTAGGGTAACACGGACAAGGACACAAACTCATCACACAGAAGATATGATTGACACCTGGAGTAGCACACAGTGTCTTGACCCTCCAGATCACGGGCGCCATACCAGAATTCTCAGGTAGTGCAAGAGCATATGTAATAGCCTAGCTGCAAAACATGAATTCGGACCCTGACGCTGGACCCCAGCAGGCCCAGGTGGACCAAATCCTAGTAGACCCATGATTGAATTGTCTCCTTGGATGTTAATGCTCACCCAAGTAGGCAGTCAGAGGCAGAGCTGTGGGCCCAGACCCATAATCTCAAACTATTACTACTGTGCTATAAATCTTCATTCCTCCCTCTCTAGCCCCTCTCCTCCATCACTGTTCCTGACGTCCCCTCAACATCCATGTCTGAGGGGCACACATCAGATGATAAGAAGCCAACACCAACACAATAACCTACTGATGTTGTACACTGCCCCATTGGCTAAACGTTCCACCATGTTCCAGTGTTTTCTATTATTGCTCTGCTGTCCCAAGAGAAACAACAGACGAAGGGGACCACCCAAGAAGCTGCTTGCACGCCGTAACCATTCTAGATAGGGGACCCTACTTCCCTTAAACTCCTTTCCATGAACATTCAGGGATGTAACTTCCCCAACAAGTGGATCCAAGCTTGGGGATGCCTCACACAACATGACTCTGACAAATCCTCCTACAGGAAACCCAGCTTCTACTAAAGGACTAGCCCTGCATGTGTCACCCAAGATAGCCATATCAATCTTGGGCCTCCTCCAAGGGTAAAACTGCAGACGTTGCCATACTATGCAAAGCACACACAGGAAAGGGGCAAGATACCACCTCCAGAGATAAGGACCGTCAATTCCTCAAATTCCACTTGTTAAGGGCAGGTACCTTGCTGACACTCCTCAAGATATATGCCCCCAACACACCGCAATACGTTTTCTTACGCTTCCTCTTTAGAGAACACATGAAAGACACCAAGTGAGACTTAATATATGGTGACAACCTCATCCTAATCCGTCTGCTGTCCTGGGTCACGTCCCAGAACCCCTGCCAGGGAATGAGGGCAATGTATTCTTTCCTAAGGAAAGAGATCACCGAACTAGGGCTAGTTGAAGCCTGGCAGTATCTCCATTGGGTATTAGGGACTACTCATATTTAATCCCATGTCCATCACTGATATTCCAGGATTGATCATCTTCTCCTGCAAAATATAGGAGTGGTGGAGATGTCAGACATCTCCATATCAGACCATGCTCCCGTGGAGCTGTCCCCGTCAGGTGGCCACGGCCCACCGGAACATGCAGAGTGGCACCTAAAATCCAATATATTGTGTGACTCAGTATACAGAGTAACAGTGGCAAAAGCAATTAAAGACAACTTGACCACGAACACCCACCCTGACATCTCCCCACACATGCTCTGGGAAGCCTTCAAGTCAGTAATATGAAGTACATCAACAGAGGTAAAGACTTTCCCTTGTTTGAAAACACCCTTATAGCTGAAATAAAAGCACTAGAACGCCAGGACAACCAGGATTCCTCAGAGCTACACACAGGAAGCTAGCCACCCCTCGTGGCCAACTCAGAGTGCAAATTGAGCTGAACTCTCGCTGCTGTATCGAAAACTGGTCTTTTACGATAAGGGAGATGAGGTCGGTCCCCCCACTGTATAGAACCTAAACTGCACACTCACCGAGTGAAGATGCACAGCCTGTGTTGAAAGAGACAATGGCACCGGGTGACCTGGAAACCGGAGAAACAAAGTGTTTTTATCAAACCCTATAAAAGCGGAGAGCCAGTACCCCGGCAAGACATTAAGGCATACCTGTCTACGTGTGTTTGGACGCCTCTGCATCCCACACACTGGGACCTTCTGGAGGCCCCAGTACATCCAGTTGAGATTCAGGAAGCCCTCTGGGCACTCCCAGCTGGGAAAACTCCAGGGCCAAACGGTCTCCCCATCGCATTCTACAGATTCTCTGCTCCTGGACCCCCACCCACCCACCCCCTTCAACTCCTTTGCCCCTTCTACAGGCCTAACTACCACAAGGTGCATAACTGTACTAGTACGCCTCCCGGAATCGTGGAAAAAAAAATATATATATATGCCTTTTATTGCCCCAGAGCACTGTTAAATACAGACTCCAAGCTTTACACTAAAATCCTTACTTCCCAACTCGAACCCCTACTCCCCAGCTTAATTGATCACAGTCAACTGGGATTTATCCGCAACCATCAGGGTGCAGACAACATCATGCTCTTAGCCCACTTGATGGAAAAGGAGCACAAATTCAAAATCCCTTCCTTCCTTTGTCCCTGGAAACGGATAAAGTCTTTGACTGGGTCAGCTGGGACTTCCTGACAGCAGTCCTGCACAAAATCGCACTGGGGCCCAAAATGATTGATAGGATTATGCTGGTCTACTCGACCCCTTCTACCTACATTTGCCATAATGGCCTGTTCTCCCTTTGCCATGTCTCATGTTTCGGTCTGCATTTGCATCGCAGGTTTTGTGCCTTTTAACAATGCGCCCGCTTTCATTTTCACCATTGCGGGTTGTTTCTTACTAATGGCAACCTGCTCTCTTTGTGCCCTCTCTCATTTTATTGGTGTATTACATGTAATTGTCCCTCCTTTATGAGTCTCGTTTCCTCCCATGGTGATTTCACTAATGGTTCTTTTGGTCATCCTGCAGGAGGAGACAGTGCCTTGTGGGTGGGGGCGCGGTGCAGGGGCTGGGCTTCACACTCCACTCTTCAGCGCTCAGTGCAATGCCCAGCAGCTTGTTTACTTTGGGAGCAGTGTTTGTGTTTTGTTGGCCATCCTCTCCCTGTTCACTAGTGCAGCCATTTGCAGGGCCGTCACTTAATCTCTCTATGCCGTCCCCCCAGACCCCTCCCACAACACTGCTTGCCTGCACCCAGCACCCCTCCAAGGCCTCTACTTGTTTTTATCTTGTAATTTAATATAAATTACTGCTTACTTTTTCTTTCCTCTCCTTTCCTTTATTTGTTCCCCTGTAAAATGGATCCTAAAATAAAACTCACACTTTAGCTGCAAATGTTTTCTTTTTCTGACATTTTTCTATTCCAAAGTGCAGCCTCGGTAGAGAGAGGAAAAAAAAAAAGATTCAAAATACAAAAAAAATAAAGCAAGACCGAGTGGTCTCAAAGAGGGCAGGTTGGTTTTATTCCCAACCGCACACTTTAGCGTCACTTTATAGTGTTTGCCATTGAAGTGCTACTTATGTTTTATCGTCTTTCTTTGAACAACATTGTTTTTCCCAGCTGGGGAAGTGCGCCATTCCTGGAGGTACTGCAGTACCTGGTTGGTACGTACAGTGGAAAATGTTTAACTTTGCTCCTCGGCTCGTCTTTGGTCCACTCACAATAAATCCAACCCATCGCATGGATTTATCTGCCTCACCACAGTATTGGGCCCCACTTCTGAATATGATCCCCCTCCCTTCACACTCATCTCACACCACCCACCTCTCTACAGTATTCACTTCTCCTGCTCTGCCTCTGGCAGCTGCCTCCCCCTCTTGCTCTTTCTTTCTCTTATTCCCTCTCCTTCTGTCTCTTTCACTTCTCACTTCCTGGAAAGCGTGACTTCAACAAACTGCTCTTACGCTCTCTTTCCTCTCTTTTCATTATATGGTTCCCCGTGAGAAGTTTTTAAAAAAACAAACCAACATTTGTGCTGCAGATGTCGTCTTTTTCTGATTTTTTTTTTATTCCAAAGTGCAGCCTCGGGATGGAGAGGAAAAAAAGTTCAAAATACGAAGGAAAAAAAACCCACTAAATAAAGTAATACAGAGATCCAATGTCTTTATAAGCTCTCTCATGGCTGGAACTTTTGTTTTACAGCTGGGAGTAGTTTGTGTTTTAATGGTCTTCCTTGTAATATCATTTTAATAGGACTGAAAATGTGTAATGCAATACACCCTCTAGAGGTAAATATATGGTTACTTGGCATTACTTTCTGCCATTCTCTTTTCAGGTGATTATGCTCTCTAGGGCCTGACTATATGGTCACATGACCATGTTTATTACAAAAGCTATTTTTATTGTGGTGCCCTCTAGGGTCTGTTCTGAGCATTTTACTCAAGATACTACAATATTCGCTGCACTCAGAAACTTGCCCCATAAGGCTTTGCAGGGAATTCCTTTTACAAAACATTTTTGCCCATTACTCGCAGTGTGGTGGTCCTTGGACAATGGGACTGCCATCAAAACAGTGAGCACAACATGCTTTTTCTTTCTAGGTCATCTCTGGGTCCCCACACTAGGTTGGGGAGGGGCAAAATAGTGATATAAAAAATATAATAAAGAATGGCAATATTTTCATTTTTTGCTGCAGCTAGAGGAAAAAGGTAAACAGAAGTGCTTTAGTTATATGCAGGGTCACTAGAATTATGTAGCAGAGAGGACCAAATTATGCAGCCGGGTTGACCAATTTATGTGGCAATAAAAGTCTAGTTATGCATTTACAATGTGAATAGCTCTAACTCAATCAAATGCAAGGCCTATTGTATTGCAAATGCTTTTTGCCCCTATGGTCGAACCACTGGAAATCTAGATTACAGACACAACAAGAATCTTAGAGATTCCCTTCAGAAGGGCCATTCATAAAATTAACCTCTTCGCAGACAAACCTCCTCCTTACCCTAGCTGAACCAGTGAGCCTACCTCCGGCAGTGGTGCAGGTAGTAGACAGCTTTAAGAGGTTCTCTGACTTTAAAATTAATAGAGAAATCCCAGACCCTTAATGTCTACATCCCGACAGACAGACATCCTCCACCTCAAGACCCAGGCCCTATTTCAATGGGCACCTAATTCTGTTTGATACGTGGGCCGTGTTGTTACCCCCCACGTCTTGAGGACTGGACCAAATCCAGTCAGCTGGCCTTTGCAGTGCAGTATTCTAGAATACCTACATCCCCTGGCTTGGTTGTGTCAACGATATAAAAATGAATGTGATGCCTTGGGTGCTTTACCTATTCCCATCCCTCTCTAACCTGATACATAATACAGACATCCGTGCACTCAAAAGCAAATTTTGCACCTTTATATGGGGGTGAGGATGGAACAAAACAACACACCTCCAACAAGCAACTTCTACTTATGTCCACAAGAGGGGGATTGGCCTACCCCACCATTCTGGGGTACTGCTGTGCAGCACACCTCCGATATGTATCAGAAGGGTAGTTTGACACTGTGAAAAAAACATGGCTACATATGGACCATTCAGTCACCTTCAGGCCACTATTGGACCTTGCCTGGCTGCTAGAACAATGTCTCCCCCTAGAGCGCATACGTTGCTGTGCCTACCCGAACCTTGCTTGTGATATGGGACCGTACAATTATAAAGAAAGGCTTCACATTCTTCCTCACACTTAACAACTCCCTCCTCAGCAATCTTGACTTCTCCCAGGCCCTTGACCTTAGGGCATTTGGGGCTTGGTCGGAGACTATAGGACACTCCATGACCTCTTTCAGAGCCCCCACTGAAATAATTTAAGCAATGCAAACATGACTCATGACTTCTGGATTCTGGGAACTGCCCACCTCCAATACTGTCAGCGACGACACTCCATCCTGAAACATGCAGGTAGCAATGCAATAGCTCATCCCATCTGAGAGGTTGGTCCGATCCTTCGAAGGCACCAAAGGACTGATCTTGCGAACTTAAGCCACAATACAGAAATCCAGACCCTGCACCCCACATTCATACCAGGCACACTGGGAGGACGACCTGAGTCAAGCATTCACAGGCAAACAGTGGGCCTAACTCTGGTAGAAAATGACCAAAACCCATAAAAGCATCCTTTTTTAGGCACTCGGCTTTGATAATAATGTTCCAGTGGTACCTCACCCGCTAAACTTTCCTGTATGTACCCGCTGGTAAGACATGCTGGCACTGCCACACTTACACAGGCATGTTCTGCACATCTGGTGGTCTTGCTCCGTGATTTAAACACATTGGAAAGAAATCTTTTGGCACATTAAGGGGGTTCTGGTATACCCCCTTCTGACAGACCCAGCAACCCTGGTCCTAGGCATGAAACCTCCCAAACTGGCGGCATGACACACATCAACTGGACATTACTGCGCCACATGACTGGGGCGGACAAACAGATCCTTGCACTACACTGGAAGCAATTGCAACCCCCTCCAATGGTATCCTGGTTTTACAGTCTATGGCAGATCCTGGCAGTGGGACACTTATCCCACAAGCTCTGGCACATAGAAAATATATTTACTCTCCTGTGGCAACCATTGATAGCTTACCTCTCAAATCTGGAGCTGATGTGCTTTTAACCCCCTTGTCTCAGGGCACTGCACTTTTTTGACCAACTCTGGGCTGACTCCTTCACCCCTCCCACCCAGAAGTGATACCGCTGCTTCCCTTCCCCCGGTACATCTGGGACTGTTCTAGTTACGTCTGTTTCATCGACGCACAGTACTACACAGGGTATCATCTAGCCCTACACCGAGGTGGGGTGGGCCCCTTTTTATTACTGAAATCCTGGTTTATATCCACCTGTGTATAATCCACCCGATCACTGTACTGCCTCTTTTATAAAGCAGTGTTGTACTATGAGCATTCATGTTGCTTATGACGTCTGTTTAAAACTTTCAAAGCCAATTGAGGTGCTTATAAATAATGTGTTTGTTAGCATTTGGTTATTTCTTACTTTCACTAGTAAAGTACTTGATGTATTATGTACCAAACCAGCAGTTACCCACAATTGGGCATCAGTCGTAGTCCGTGATGGAGAGCCTTGTAGTTTCCACACTTACCCCAAGGAGCTATCGGCTCCAAAACTTCCAAGTGTCTTAATCTGTACTTTAGAATGCTCTGACACACCTTGGGTGCCATAGGCTCGAACAGATAATGTTCAAGGCAGTGTATCTAGAGTAAAGATCAGGGCCAACATGCTTTATGCTATGCACACATCCATAAGCGCCAACTGAAAAAGTACATTCTGTTTTTGCAGCCTTTATGGTGGCTTTTTTTTGCCCACAACTAAGCTGATTAATCTCCAAGTTTCTTTCAGCCCATGATTCTATGGATTATTTACCAGGTAGCTTTCATGATCAGAGCTGCTCTCAATACTTAGATTGTCTATTCCAGCATTCCCAAACATAAGCTGTAACAGTATTAAGTTCCGACCTTCTGAGACAAAGACAATAATTTGGGGCCATTTTGTCAACCATCTTTTTTATGACAGCAATGTTGAACTCCAAGCAAAGCAGTGCTTTGGATGTTGATCTCTTCAAATCAAATAAACAGCTAGTAACATTGCTTTCAGAAACATTCAGATATTAATGCATGGAGCCATTATATACAGCATATCAATACAAAAATAAATACATATGCTTATAGGACAAGGAGCCAAGACATGGTTGTGTGGAAAGACCGCCATTTTTATGGCCAACGACCTTCAGTTCATTACACACGTTTTGGACTTTGTCAATGATACAAGTGATACTAATTCTTGCCTCCAAATCATGATTGTGCTGGACGTACAAAGTTTTTCTAGGTCTTTATGCAGTTGTTTTTTGTAGGAGTTGATTTACAGTGCTTGTGTCAAATTGGTTCCCTGCTTAATCCTAGATTTGTCACAGTTTGCCTAGTGGGTGATTTTTCTGATCATTTCTTGTACTTTCCTTCCCATGACCCTTCTCAACCGTCAACATCTTTCAGAAGCTGTCCTGTCATTTTGTTTTAACTCTTCTGCCGCCCTAGATCTCCTGTCTCCTGACCACCTCTCATCTCTACTGTGCCAAGCTTTGTGACCATTGCTGTTACTTAACCATGTAGTTCCTTTGATCCGTCCTTTCTCCTGATCTTCCCTGTCAGTTGACTGCATTTGTACTCAAGTTTCCACCCTCACCTGTGTCATTCTGTAACCCTAGGCTTTTCGCTGATATCCTTAACGACCTTGCTATCTTCATGGAGATTTTGGCTCCTGCTTTTCCAGAAGTCTTCACACTCATAGTCTGCGTTGCTGGGCTGTGCAAGGTAAGTGGCATTGGGACCTGATTCGAGGGTACTAGGGTAGTAAGTAAGTAAGCCCAGGATTATGAGACATGGTGTCTTTTCTCACCGAATGTGTCCCTCAGAAAAAGTGAAGGCACGTCACAGAAGGACAGTGGACAGAACCAAATAGGCAAGGTCTGAGCTATTGCTAGACACTAGATGTTGCTGCTGCACTTGTTTGTTTTGTCCCACTAAAAAGACCCTAAACCCAAAAACGGAAACAAACATTTGCAATGTCTTTAGATCTGGCTTTTGCATGAAAAATTATTTTCTGTTGTTGATTCTACATTCTTCACATGAAAAGGTAACTGATATGGGCAAACCATTACCCCATGCAGTATGCTGCCATGGAAGAAAGCAGAGTGTAAATTATACTTTTTTTTTGGCAAATTTGTTTATTCGCATTTTAGAGAAGCGTTACAAATGGTACAGGGTACAACAGTAATCAGCAACCACAGTATGGCAGGATTGGCAGTGCATAATCACACAATGCTATCAGTAAGATAAGAGAGAGCATCTATAAGCTTTCAGCGGTCGAAGCAGGGAGAGTAGGGGGAAGATGGGGAAACCGAGGGGGAGAAAAAAGGAGAACAGTCCACAATTAGGTGACTCAATTAGGTCAGGTGGGGGAAGATAGGAGGAAAGGAACGAGAAAGCAAAAGAACCATGCCCACATTCTGCAGCATGAGCTACAAGCCTGCGCCCTTGCAGTTGCCCAAGGAACTCTCCCGAATAATTTCCAGATCAGGGTGGTTAATCAACAGTAACAGCCATCACAAGTCATCCATTCATCCCACACCCTGAAGTCGTTCATCATACAACAATCCCAGTCTTCGCCTTCATTCCTCTCACACGTTTCCAATCAGCAGTACCCCCAGGGGGGCGATCAGTGTCAGATTTGTGGGGGCACTCAGCTTTTGGATCACCAGCTTCCCCATTCTCTGTCCTCCTCTAAAACGTTCCACCATACCATCCCAGAGCTCCAAATTGCGCTCTGCATGGTCATCCGTACAGACCCTGCAGAGCCAGGATTCCTCAGCTGTTGTCCATTCAAGGAGGTCTATCAACCATTTTTCACAAGTCGGGGGATTTGGGCTGGCCCAATGAATAGCAATGCTGTGCAAACCGATATGCCATAATGATATATATATTTATTTTTTTTGGGGGGGGAGGAAGAGTAGCAATCCCAATAAACAGTGTTGCATTGTTAATTCCACTTTCACTGCTGGTGTACTTTTTAACACTTGTGCTATCTCGCACCAAAAGGGCAGCAGAGCCCTACATAACCATGTGACATGTCCAAAAGTAGCTGGGGATGCGCCGCAGCGTTTGTAAATGTTAGAATGTGTTGGGTAAATTCTGTGAAGACGCTGCAGCATCAGATATGCTCTATGTAGGTAGTATAATTGCATCAAGTTAAATCTGGCATTACTGGACCCATCCAATACCAGCGCACGGGCCCTGTTCCACCCCCTGTCTGCAAATGACATGTCCTGGTTTGCATCCCACATCTCATGCGTTGCCGACACGTCTGTCTATCCCTTTTAAGAGCGGCATATAGGTAGGAGAGGAGACCTCTGCCAGAGCCCTGATCCAGCAGCACCTGCAACAAATGGTGCTCAACGGGCTCTTCTGGGAAGGAGGCCCAGATCTCCAGAGCTGTTTGGGATATACTGGCATATTGAAGAAATTGTCCCTGTCCAGTCCCAAAAAGGGTCCCGGCCTTCTCCGGGGTTACAAAGGAGCCGTTTTGATATAAATCTCCTGCTCTGTTACTGCCGCCCGCTTGCTACCTCGAGACATCCAGCGCATTTGCAATGCGTGCAAAGGGGCGCAGCCACCAAACAGGAAGAAGGCGCGCATAGGGTGCCTGTGGCAGCACCCGAGTAATTGCCCACTCCATATCCAGTTCACTTGCGATATCACAAAAGGGGTGTCTAAGCCTAGAGCCACACATAAGTGGTGTTGGGAGTTCAGGTAGGCGCACCAAGCCCTCCAGTAGTTTTTTCTCCCAATTGGGGTTATCGCACCACATGGCGCATAATGAAGCAAGCCTGCCATATAATACAGATGGAGATCTGGAAGCCCCAGTCCACCATCAACTAAATCCAATTTCAGGACCGCAAGGCGGACTCTACATTTCTTACCAGCCCAAATCGGGGATATCACTAGTTTATCAAGTTGGTGAAATAACGACAGTGGCCGCTCGTGGAATGAGTTCTGCTTGACGTTAAGCAGTGAGGGAGCAGGATCATTTTACTGAGCGCAACCCTGCCCATGACAAAGAGCGGGAGTGTGGTCCTGAATCGAACAGAGGCTTTGAGACCATCCAGCACTCAGCTGCAGTATGTTTGAATATGAGCAGAGGGGAAAGGGTCAACCGCATGCCCAAATATTGAAATGCACAGATCTCCCATGCTAGGCCTACGTGCAGAAGATCTAGTGCTGCGAGGCTAGACAGTGATGCCATGGGATAAAGTACTGTCTTATGTCGGTTGACACAGAGGCCAGAAACTGCTCCAAATTAATCTATAAGGTGCAGGAGGAGAGGGACAGAGTGCTCCGGGTCAATTACACAAGGACATCCTCTGCATACATGGATACAATATGTATCCTAGTGCCCACCCTTATTACCCCATGCTCGGAGGCCCGTCCTGAGATCTATTGACAGTGGCTCCATGGCAAGCGTGTATAGGAGCAGTGACAATGGGCAACCCTATTATGTGCCACGTTCAGTGCAAAAGGAGTCAGATACCAGTGTCCCCATGCGTACCCTCGCTCTTAGTGCCACATAAGCAGGCGCACCCACGACAAAAAGCTTGGCCCAAACCCCATTCGGCATACCTCTTCCCATAGACAATCCCAGGACAGGGTCTCAAATGCCTTTTCGATGTCGAGGGCAACCAGTGAAGACCACACTGCAGAGTCCCGGGTTTCATGCCTCACGTGGGAAAGCCACCTCAAGTTCATATGAATACCCCTCCCAGCCATAAATCCACACTAGTCCTCATGAACCAGGTGGGAAATCACTTGGCCTAATCGCATTGCCAATATTTTAGCGAGTAATTTTATGCCTACCTTAAGGAGTGTAAATTATACTTGAACAGACCAGTGGTAGATGAGGGCTTGCCCGAAGGCCTTCTATACAACATATTCATTACAAAGTGAATAAACCAAGCCGACTGATTTTGTCCTACTGTTTCACAATGAATGGATCAGACCTATGCTATCTTAAATATTTTCTTCCAGTGAACCAATCAAGCCTGTGGCTGTTACGGTGGCAAGCGAATGATAACAAACTCAGGCAGCTGATTGAGCTAAAGCTTTCTCACAAGGCATTCTTTGGTCATACATTCGAAAATTAGAAAAGTATTCAAAATTATGGTTGGAAAAGAAAACTACTATCTCTTCTAAGATGGCCTAACCAGGATTCTTACAGTACAAATCTTCTATATCCATGGTTTGTCAGCGGGAAAAACCAACACAAAAACCCTTGCCTTCAGTTGGTGAGATTCCATGTAACGAAGTACCTGCCTGTAGACTTCAATGCAGAGTATTACCAATCCACCCTTAAATGCCTATTGACTTTAACATATACTTTTTAAATCAATGTTTCAGGCCTGCTGTCATTATTCTAAGGTCTCAGAATAAACAATCTAGCCTATAACGTTTACCCTTGATTTGTAACCATACTTAACTAAGACCTACTGTGTTGGTCAAGACAGCCATCATGTCTGCCATAATGAAATTACAAATATATACTAAACTTTTAAAACTAATAAAATACCCCACCCCCCATCATAGAGCCTAACGAAGATTACCATTGTGCAAATCTTCTGTTCTCATTATTTCTTTGGGCAGGTCACCCACACCAAATCCCTTGCCTACTATGGTAATCTGCAAGACTCCATGTAACTAAACACCTGCCTACAGGCTTTAGCACAGTGTAATAACACTAACTTTTGGGCTTACTGCCTTTATCAGAAATGTCATAACATACTGTCAGAACTTTAACCTTTATCAACGGCTTGTCACCATAACTAGCTCAGACCGGCTGTGTTCAGCATAAGCATTGCAATAAAATTTCAAATACTTACAAAATTCCAGTTTTCAAAACAATATAAGAACTCCCCTAAGAGAATTGCACATCCATTCACAAAGGTTTTTTTCAGGTGGGTCACCAAAACCAAACCCCTTGCCTACTACAGTGATTTACAAAATTCTGTGTAACAAAATTCAGGCCTTCAAGCTTTAGCATAGTCTAATACCTATCCTTAAAAGCCTGTTGCCTTCAACACATATATTCACAGTAAGTAGGTAAAGCCTTCTTGCTTTGTTATAACTTTTCATTATAAATAGACTGCAGCACCTAAGGAATCAAACATACCTTTTCCCTGTAAACCTATAAGGCCTATCGCTTTTACCACTGGCTACACCATAATCAACACAGGCCTGTTCAAGTGCACATAAACTGGCAACCATTAGAGTGCTGGGACCGTAAAATAGCAATGTATTCCTCATCCCATCTGTGTTGCTGCAAGAGAAAAAAAAATGTTAACTATCCACTTATCTATGATACTTTAATGGCATTACAGTGCCATGTGTTCCCCTGAAAGGAGGTTAAGCTAAATCCATGCCATTTAAACTCAATGCTTCATGCTTGTTATTGAGCGTTCTGTAGGCACCCATAATGCTTCTGGCTCAGGCAGCGGGATAACCAAAATATTCACAGCTGTGTGGTGGGGATGCTCTATTTCTATGGAAGCACACAACTTCTCCCCAGTCACAACCTGTACTGCTGTTCACCAACTTGTGGGTGGAGCCACAGCTCCTATCTGTAGTACTCCTGAAAGTTCTTTTTAGGTTGAACACATGAGGCCTGTCAACAGCTCTGCTGTCAAACCAGACCTAAAAAGAGTACACACGCCTAGGTGTGGTTCACTTGACTGTCTTGGAAATGTGGCCTGAAATTAAAAATATGCTAAGACGTGTAACATTATTTTATTAGTACCCCTTTCTCAAAAGATTAAAAACGGGAACCACGTTGATTATGACCTCAGCTGTGTCTAGAAGCCAACATATTTCTGCTGTCCATTTAGCCCCTACAGTAGAGTCTGAGTCATTCATCAAGACGAAAGGCCCCTATATCTGACACAGTCTTTTGTTGATTGATGCCATGACCCTGTTTGTGTGAATGTAAAAGGGTACAAATTACTGACCCCGGTAATTGTTTTTTTAGTAGCCTTTAGTTGGACAGATTCCTGATACGTTTTGGTGAAATAAAGACAAATCATACATTTGGTTTAAAAATAACCACTTCCCTTTAAACATTCAAGGCAGACAGTTATGGTACCTAAAATTAAACTTTTTTTTTTTAAACATTTTGACCAAAAAATGATGGGGTAGAGTTCACATTACACAACCTATCCCTACACCACTAACACACACTGTTAAGTCAACATTATTTGAATAAAAACATGTAAAAACTATGTTCAGTCATTCTCAAAGTCTCCTGAGTCACCTGTCTATTCTAAACTCATTGGTAGCAGTGACGGAGGCGGGATCATTTTAACGCAGGTGAAATGGAGGCCAAGCTGAAAGATTTATAGAAAATAGTTCTGACCAGGTGGATCCCAATAAAATACATCCTCAGAGACTCGTATTTCTTTCACTAATGCATATTCACACCTGAAACAGGCCCAACTACTTTGCGCCTAGTTTCCTACACACTGTCTTATGTTGTGATGCGCAAGTCAGAATGAATGTGAACTTTTAAGCTTTTCTAGTCTTACAGACAGAGGCAGTACAATAGCCTTTCGATTGACATCAGCAAAACAATGCAGAGCGTTGCTGTGTGTGATGAGGTTACATGTGGGAGTGAATGTTGATCCTTCCAGACAAGTGTTTATGGGATATGAAACCCATTATATGTAACCTAATGTAATGAGGTTTGCAATTGTGCACTGCAGCGCACAGTGACATCCACCTCGAAGTGGTGTATAACTTCTTAACTGGAAATGGCCATTGTGTGACATATAGGCAGAAGGGTATGCATAATAAAATAAACATAATTGGTATAGAATTGTGTTTGATATTAAGTCAGAGTAGCTGCTCAAGGAGTATCTTTGTGTTGCTATAAGTCACTTTTTACCCTAGTGCAGCAAATGAGAAAACTCTGATTGCATGTATCAATGTTCTAAGTAAGTGAGGGGACAATTTCAGTTATAATAGTCAATACTACTATACTGGGTGTTATAAATGAAACTGGAACAGGGACTCTGCACTTAATATCTATATGGCCTTCCATTTGATCTTATCTGCTGTCAGTTCTGGCCTGGACCTTGACTTCAGCCTTGCCTTTGGAGCTGCCTACAGTAGCACGAGTCCTTCCTGTAGCTATGAACCCCAGTATACATAGCAAAAGAATGTGTGCTAAGGAGGATCTCTAAGAAAGTTGCAAGGGAGGAAAAGCCCTGATGGCAAAAAACCTCCAAAGGTAGATGGAAGAAGGTGTTTGGAGAAACCGATCGAAAAGCATATGTCGTGTGTGTGTGTGTGTAGTACATAATCCCTTGAGTCATTGTCCATTGTGAAGGAAAAATATTCTTGTTCCAGGCTATTTTGTCCAATACTCGATGTTTATTCACTATTCATTTCACCCAGTTGGGAAAGGATCTAATTGTAGTTACACTTGTGAGTCTAGGAATGTTGAACCTTGCATGAATTTCGAGAAACACATCTTGATTATAATTTATGGCTCTGCAGATATTATTTCTTGTTTTTCCTTCCTTAATTTAGTTTCTAAGGCATCTGCTTTTCTCTCAAAACCTCTAAATAGTTGCTTTAATTTCTCAAAAAATGGGAGAAAAGTGGATTTCTTGGAAAGCTGTAAGATGATGGCTACCAAACATTAGTAATCAGCCTCTGTAGGTTTGTGGGAAACCTCACCCTGGAGCTGGCTGTCCTTTGCTATGAATAAGAGATCCAGGAATTAAATACTGTTGTTGTCCACGATCAGTGTAAACCCAAAGTTGCCCTGCATTTTCTGTTTGTTATTGTAATTCCCACTTTGTCACTGCAGCCAATTAATTTACATGGGTGGCTTAGTCAGATGACTTTAAGAACGACTAAACACACTTGACAAATTTGTATCCAACACGTGTGGATTTCAGTAAACATAATATATGTTACGGGGGTACTGATAGCTTGTGTAGTGCCGATTCAGTGAGTCCACCACTTAATTTTTGTTAACCTGACCAAAAATGTGGGCCAGGATTTTCAAAAAATTCCAAAAAAAATTCCTAGGTAGCACAGCTGCCTCTCATTAAAGCTTACTCGTTTAACCAACTGCATGACTTTAGTTCCCAGAAGGTGTTAAGAAACTTCCCAACTGAGAGAGCAGCAATAACCAAATTGCGTGTATCTGTAATTTTTTACCCTGTTATAGTCCCAAAAATACAAATATAACAGCCATGTGATGGAGCATGACTCTTTGGGTAGGTGAGAGCATGCTATCCTTATTAACAAAAGTCACCCTGATGAACCATACTCTCATCTTTGTGATGATTGTCTACTACCTTCTGGATGACACTCAGTGTCATGCTGTGACTGTACATGGGTTTCTTAGCAGCAATGAAGGCAGCTTTCTGTAGTACTGATGCTAATGCCTTACTGTACTGGTGACTGTGTGCTCCTCCAGAGTACCCTTACTAAACTCTTTTCTGACTGACTAATAGTTGTTGCTGCTGCACTCCCTTGTGATATAGGGTAGTCATTCTTTAACTAATGTTTGCCTTCACCTTCCCAGACTTCAGCCAATGAAGTGTACTCCTTCCTGAAAAAACAATCCTCACCCATTACCTGTGTTAGTGTTGTACATATTATTTGCATCTCTTTTACTCCAGTGCATCGTGGGAGTGGCTGGTGGTGCCACACGTGCAGCGCTCACCATGCACCAGGCACGGCGGGACAACATGGCAGATGTGTCGGCTAAAGATGGCAGCCAGGTGAGCATTTCAAACAGTGACGGGATATAACATAACAAATCAGGTTAGTTTGCTTGCTTTAGAGATCTGTGAGTAACTAGCACATAAGTGGTTTATATCCCTGCTGGATCTATGTAGGGGTCATTTAGAAGTAGGCAGATGTCAGTACCATCACACTTCCCCAGCCCTATTTAGTGGTGAGGAATGGCTTGGTTTCTGTGGGTTGGTCCTCGGCCATCTCTGTTGGCGGAAACCCTTGAACATTGACAAAAATGCCTGCGCTGTGCTGTGCTGACAGATGCACTTTCATAAGAGAGATGCCTGCCAGGCAGGTGGGGATCTCCAAATATGGTTAACTTTTGTCCACCAAGGGAGTGGAGACTAGAGCCTCTGGTGGCCACCCACCAAACTATAACCTAACCCCTTAGTCTTTTATCCTTTAGAAGTCAATAAAGAAGTACTATTGGTATGTTTGATGATGTCACTATTTATTGAAGCAGAAAGAACATATTCAGTTTGTGTGCTATATTATGGAGCAATATTCTAGTTAACATTTCGGTGAGGTGTTGGGTTGCACACTTACAAAACAAGAGCAGTTCATCACAAGTGTTTACAATGACACTATACCTCTAGGACAGTACAGCAGGAGTAGAAGAAGTTAAATTGGTCAACCGTGAACAGCCTACCCAGGACAAAACTAATACTAGATGCAATATGCATGTCTATAAATTAAGATTCATAACAAGATGCACTATGGGAAGTAAAACCATTTTCCCTAGTTTCCAAAAACACTTGGATATCCTGAGACTGGATAAGGATTTGAGAAAAAACATTTAACCACAAATGTTATTTTGCATACTGTACATCAAAAGGGCTTAAGAATGTACATAGCAAAAGTGATACAATTTTGAATTAAATAGGAAACAATACATAAAAATGGATGTCCAATGTACCTAGCAAAAGTGATACAATTTTGAATTAAATAGGAAACAATACATAAAAATGGATGTCCAATGTACCTTTCAGCTGTGGACTTTGTATGTGTGGCAGACATTTTTTAAAAGGTTGTTAAATTTGAAAATGACAAAATTTTAAAGGATTAAATATTTTCAGAATTCATACATTTTAGAATGCCTTATTGTGTTTACATAATGAGACATATTTTCTAAACAAAATGTTTTCTACTGAGCAAAATTATTGGTAAATGATGGTCAAGAATATCAATTTATTGAGTGTGTCTCACGTTCCATTAATTTGAAGAGGAGGAGATGGAGAATGCCAATTACGAGAGAGAGAAGCATTGTGGATTCTTATCCTTTACAGTGTTTCACGTGGTTTGAGTAAAGGCAACAAATTCACTACCTTCTTTTAAACAAATGGTGTTGAGGATAGTTGATATACATTATTCTTTGTTACATTAGCTAAGTTGATGAATCTTTGTGCGTCAGTTCATATCTTCATGAATTGTGATATTTGGTAGTCATTTATATCACAGCATGTGATTTTGTAGGAAGGTTAGTTCAATAGAGATGGCACTGCATCCTGAGTTGAAGGTTCAGGTTGGGGGGGAGAGGCTGGTTTATAATAAGAAAAGGATGTCAGTGATGAAGATGGTTTCAGAAATGGATAGCTCCCTTAGGAACAGGAGAGGCCATCTGCATACTGATCGTCTTCCAGGGCAGAGGAGAGGGAAGGTCATTCACACCTTACATGTGAATAGGCCGTGCCCTGCCCTCACACAATGGACTGATTAACCCCTACTGATGTCTAGAGACCGTGCTGGATTGAAAGGGTGTTGTGCTTGACTTCAAAGGACTCCTTTTGCAGTTACCCCCTGAACAAAGGCATTTAAGAGTATAAGTAGAAGGGCTCTTGCAAAGCACTTTTGGAACTGGGACCGAACCTTTGCCAGAGGGGCTGCTGGACTGCACTGAGGATTCATCCAGACTGCTTTTCTTTTGTTGTCCTGCTGCCAGCCTGCTCCCTGACTCTGTCCCAGTTGAAACACTGATGGACACTATATGGACTGGATACCAGATGCTGTTGCAAGGACTTGCCAGGAACCACCATTAGGACTGCCCTGCTGATGTGCCACTCTGGGGCCTGTTAGGTTGCCTGAAGGACTGCGACTTCAGTACCACGGCCCTATTGTGCTGGCTTGCTACTGTTCCCTGTGCTGTGCTCCTCAGGTGTCTACAGGGGCTGGGTGGTGTGTCCCCTTTCCCCCCTGTTTCTGTTTATCAGCACTTGGAGAGTGCTGTTCTGGGGTCCAGGAGGATTCCTTGGAGGTTCAGCCTGTGGTGTGCACTGCGATCGACAGTGCCTGGTAAGCGCTATATTTAGAAGGAGCCATTGTGAGGAGCGCTCCCCCGGTTACAAATAGCTGGTGTTGTATTGTCTTTGTGAAAAACTGTTTCCCAATAGCCTGGACAAAGTGCACCCTTCAGTGCTCTCTGGGCATAAGCAAGGCGCCTTCTTTAGTATAATCACTGCAGCGACCCGACCAAAGCAAAGGGGAGAGCACCGCAGGCCTTCAGAGTGTATGAGGATGGTTGTGTTTCCCCACCCCATTTTCCTGCCTTTGACCCAAAATGAGTGTGCTGGCTTTGTGAGGGGTGGGGGGTTCACTTCTTTGGCACAAAGGGTAGTACCTAGTGAGGCTTCCCCGTACGCTCTACAGCAGAAGGGTGCTGTACCTCGATCTGCTCACTCCCTTGGAGAGGGTAGCGTGGCCGAGCGCGGGAGTTTGAGGAGACTCAAGGTCTCCTTTTTGCAGGCTGATTGTCATATCTCACGACCACATGACATCAGGGGTAGGCGCTCTGAGTCCACACAGAAGCCCAGATTCAGATTTTCCGCTAGGTACTGGAGGTACCGTAGTACCTGGAATAGATGTGCAGCAGGTTTGGAGCCTGCCAGTTGTTGTGGTTTACCGCATATTGTATAGTAGGAGTGCAAGCGCCCCGCCTCCTACTGGGAACACACAAAATACCACATACCATGTAACAGAGATGCATGTGCACCATGCCTATGTATTTAGGAGGATAATTGATAACCCTGATGTATGTTTAGTGGGGGGTGACCATGGCAGTGCTTTACCTGTGACCAGGGGTGTGTAATAATACTTGTGTTTCTTTCACTGCTGTATTTTCATGACCTGATGTGATGATATGACGTGCCTGCCATGTGGGGGCGACATACATATTTTCAGGGTCTGCTTTGTGTGCAGTGGGAGGATGTGTTTTATGACATATGCATTATAGGTAGTGTGTCTTATATTCGCGTTCATGGTGCTAATGATTTGACAACTGCCTGTTTGGCAACGTATTATTGACTTAAGTCATTTTGGTCTATTGTCTATCTTTTATGTGCAATACAGATTATTTATATATAGCCTGGTGTGAAGTTCCTTGTCTGGTGTATTTATTGTGTCACTGGGTTGTGGGTGTTGTGCAGACGCTTTACACATTGCCTCTTGGATAAGCCCAACTACTCGTGTCAATCTACGAAGGGGTGAGCAGGGGTTATCTTGGGTGTGTAGCTCTCTTGCCATGACTAGAGTAGTGGTCCTTGCCTGGCTGAGGTGCCTACCCTAGCCAACCAGGAAGCCAATTTCTAACAATCATTTACTTTAAAACAGAGGTTTTCTTATTTTCTTTTCTTTCTTATTGGCAGCAATGCTAATTGAATGGAATTGTTTTGAAAATCATAATTGGACGTTTATATAAAAGAATATGAAGAACAGAAAATATGTGAATGGAATTATTGTCAAGAAAGCATTTGAAATCAACATCAGGTAGTGAACTGAATGTTGTGTCCTCGCAGATTTCATTTTTTTTTTTCATAGACCTTTAATTTCACAAAGTGGGGTATTGGTGCTTATTGAAGAGCACTTGCTCTGGGCTCATTATTTGCTTCTCAGAGATTTTCAAATAAGCAATCCAGTATCAGATATGTCATCCCTGTTTGTGCTGCTATTACCTCCTGAAGGCCAGTATTATTATCATAGAAACCTTTACCAAACTGTTCACCTGCTCTTAAGTAGCTATCAGACTACCCAAAGACACAAGCTTGATTGTCTTTAAATGCCTTGATTTGTACCATTTGCCATAGCAACATTTCACTATTCCTGTTTGTATGAATTTGATTTGGGAATTTGTCTTTGCACATAACATTTCCTACGCACATCTGTTTTAGAAAAATGTGTGGGAACTGGACCCCTTATTGATGATTAATAGTGGATTATTTATTATTTTACTTTATACAATTTCAATGTTTTTTCCCTATATCTTGAAAGCTTGGAACATCTTCAGAGCATGTAAAATAGGTTGCTTATAGCTTGTTGGCATATTGGACATGTCTGGGATTTTGCATTTTGTAACCTAATGAAACACTTATATGTATGGTATACCTCTCTCAAGTCTTAACATAAACAGATGGAACGGATAGATTTATTACTTCTGATTAATTTTATCCATCTTCCTATCTGTTGCCCAGAGTGTTTGCAAGTTTTGTTTATTAAGCAGAGGCACAGTACTCTTTTACCTCCACTGTTAGGGTGGATAAATGCCTCTGCATGGTAATGGACATGCACCCCTGCCATGAGTGCCCGAACTCTATAGGTGTCTGAATACCTAATACTGATTTTTGCAGTCATAGTCAAACATGGATCATGCAGGGGCATCATGACAGAGGCCTGTCTTACAGATGTGGTCGTGTTGGACTGGAAGGGCTACACCAAGCGCTACCCTTATAGTGGTGGAAGGCTATTGCCTTCACCACGACTTAAACAGCACAAGCGCAGTGTTGGTAGCATACCATGTAGGATCAGTAGGAGTGAGCGTATCATCTGGCCTACAGGCTCACTAAGTTAAAGTTCCGCTGCTGTGTGCTTAAGTCACCATTGGCCTGCACTGGGTTGGTGTGTAGTGCTGCGCAGCATGAGTGGTGGATCTGTTCTGGGTGTACGTGTGTCTGGGAAGGGTAGTGAATGGCAAAATACAAAGAGGACACTGGCCTCCATGGTCAAACATGGAAAAGAGATAGAGGAATTCCCCCCAGACATATTTGTGTATTGCAGCATTTCAGTAATCTGGGTTGCACACACACACACTGGAGAGGGGAGATCCAGGCATCCCTTATATACTTCAAAGGGTGCATTTTGATTCAGTGGGCCTAGGCACAACTCAGGAAGAAGATTGGGTTGATAAGAGAATCATAAAGAGGAGGGCCGGGGCCCTCGGCTAACCTTTTGATAAACATCACTATGGTTGACGTCTAGCTGCAGACTCTAGTCACTCCCATGGCCTGTGTTGTGGGGCTATCAGCTTTGGAGTCACTTCTGCTGTAAAAGGATGCTTTTAAGGGGAAGAAGGGGCAAAGAATGCAGCAATTTAAAAGAAAAAGACCCCTAACTTACACTTCAAAGACTCTGACTCTATATCACATTTGGTGTTTGGCAACGGACTATAAGAAGGCGAGTTTGAGACCCCAAAAATTGTCATCTTCCAAACAGCCAGATGAGACGTGTGAGGAGGGGATGTCATGCAAGACTTCTGCCTGTGACCAGGACTGGAGGTCAAGGCCTGCTTATGTCCCTGGTGGGTGAGGAACATCACCCATAAAATCCAAGACCGCCTGCCCTGGAGCCTGGTGCACCAGCACCTGCAGCTTGTCAAGACCAGTGTGACCTGTGAGGAAGAGGAGGACATTGGAAGGAGTGAGGTCCAGTGGAGAGCCCTATTGAGAGGACTTCCTGTGTGAGGAGATGGCTGCTGCACCAGTCGGGTTGTTGCCTTTGTGCAGAAAGAATTCAGTGACCCTTATATGCCAGATGAGGGCTTCTGTGAATTAAACCATGGTCGCTCCACTGATTAGTCGGATCCCATGTGTAGTGAGGAGCTGCGACCCCCATATGCCAGAAGGGGCTTCTCAAAGCAGATTGAAGCGCTGTGAGGGCCGTAACCTGTGTGACGCGATGAGCTGTGACCATATATGCCAGGAGAGGACACTATGGTGACTAAGGGGTCAGAGCATTTGTACAGAGAGAATATAGTGACCCCGTACGTCAGAGGAGGTCACTGTGAGCAACATGACCTGCAACCAAATCAACACCAGCCGGATAAGGGAAGTCGCAGTGGAAGTATCTGCACACCCTCATTAAGGCAAGGGACCCACTTCAGGATTATTGCATTGACCCAGCCCATTCACCACATTCCCCGCCCACCACCCCTCACCCGTTCCTCACTGTTGGGTTGGATCAGACACTAACCATGCACAGATGCGCAACAGAAATCCAAAGGAGGAACTCTGTGCCCATTGATTGAAGCCCACCTATGATGCTTGGTGCGCACTCACCTAATTCAGCGGGTGCTGTTCAAAGTGCCCTTGGACACTGGGTGCTCAGGAACTCTGGACGCTCCAAGCCTGCAGATACGTGTAAGGCGGATTTTGGGCCATTCCGCCCCGGTAAACTTGCGTGCTTTATATTTACTTTAAAATGGAGTCAAAATGAACTCTTGAGATTGACTACTAGTAGGACTCTCCCCAGATTTTGCCTATAGTGAATGTGGAAGGACCACTATCGGTAGGAGTTGGGCGGGATTGGGACCCGGGGACCACCTAAAGAAATTTTAGAGCCCTGACCTCAAGCACCTGTGTACATGTTGGTTAAATCCTTGGTGTCATGCTTTTTTATTTGATAGTGATCATGTTGTTTCAGATAGGAAAAATGTGAGAAAAGGCCTATTTTTGACATGGTTAGTGCCCACTTTTTGCCTGGTATATGATGTAGCCTAGAAGTTGTTAGTGCCCAGGGCCCCTGCTAACCAGGTTCCCTGGGTCAGAACTCTTCCTAAACTGTTGTGATACATTGGCACAATTGGAAACACCTTTAGCTGCCCTATATGTCCCTAATAAATAGTACTTAGGTGCCCAGGGCAGAAGGTACTAAGGGTAGGCCCCTGAGGGTAGCAGTGTTGATTGTGCCACCCGGTAGGGCTTTGCATCCAGGTGCACCCAGCACTACCATTGCAGGCTGAGTGCCCTGATGCAAACCTAAAATGCAAACTCGACATTGCACACTGCCTGTGTGCTCTGTCCGCTACACACTGCATGCAGTATAGATAAGTCACCCCTCTAGCAGGTCTTGCAGCCTTAAGGCAGGGTGCACTATACTGTATGTGAGGGCATAGCTGCATGAGCAATATGCCCCCACTGTGTCCTTGCCAAACCTGGGACATAGTGAGTGAACAGAGCTGCCATTTTAATACATGTGCTGGACACTGGTCAATGTGAGTTTCATAGCTACATGATGGCCACTGAACCCTGGGTTGTTTGGAATCAAACAACTCAGAATGATAAATCCAAACTGGTGCCTGTTTTGGGTTTATTATAAAATGTACTGAGGGGTCACCCTAGAGGTGCCCCCTGCAAAAGCTAACTACCCTGGCATGGTTGCTGGGCGGTCACATTCAGCCTGCCACCTCCAGACACAAATCTGCACTCTTGGGGTGAGAGCCTCTGGCATGTAGAACAAAGCCCTTTATGGGTGGAGGTGCTAACACCCCCTTCCTCAAGAATGTGCCCTGGCGGCAAGCATCAAAGGGCTTACCACCTTTGAAACTCGACATGCAGGCATGCTGCTAGCAGCTGATGGCCACCCCTGTTGTAAACGCCCACTTTTGGCAGGAGCAATGGCAGGAAACTCAAACTAAGGACAGGAGGAGTGGCCCTTTCTGGCATGCACCACCCCTAGGGTGTTGCATGCGAGGTGGACTCTCCATTTCACTTTCATCCATCTTGGATGGAAGAAAAATAGCCAATCAGGTGTAGGAAAGTGACCCCTGACCACAGGAAGTGGTCACTTAGTGGGTGTAGCCACCCTAAGGTAGATTACCCATTGGTCACTACTAGGTTCCCCCTAAAATGCCCGCTAAATACTGTATTTAGTGGGCATCCCTAGACCAAGAACTCAGATTCGACAGATAGAAGAAAACCAGCACCACCAAGAAGATCCAAGGCACAAGAATTGTGGACCTGCTGCACCAACGAAAAGGTGCCAAATCCTGCCTGCTGCACCCAGTACCGATAAACGCCACTGAGGAGCTGCTGGACAACTGGAAAAACTCTAAAGAACCCCAGAGGACCTCCAGGCTTCACAAATTGCTAGAAAACTCCCTCCAGAATGGATGTACCACTCTAAACCCACAAGGAACCAACAAGCCAGTGAGGTCCACTTCACTGACCGGTGCTAACTCTAGAACTGGACTCTGCAGCTGGACCAAACTTCACACTGACAACCGTGAAGACAAGCCCTGACAGTCTGCCAAGTTTGGTGGAACAGCGACCTCTAGCGGCTGAAACGTACCAATACCCTGGGTATTGGTCACCTGACTTGGGACACCAACAAAAACAGTCCACCTGTGACTGAAAAAGGCAAGGAGGAAGTCCCAGTCAAGTGACTTGAGAAACAACCTGGACCTCCTGCCAGAGTGCCTTTGTTGTCCTGCAAACGACCCTTGAAGCGACTTACCTCCTGCTTCTGAGGGCATCCTTGCGTACAGCTCCTGGATCACTGATTTGCTCTGCACCCGGCCGCCCTGTGCCCTGCTCCAAAGAACCTGCTGGGCCCTAAGGGTCCCCCACCCCTTGCAACCGCGACAATCCAAGGGGACCCCTAGGATTCACCTTTAAACTTACCTGTGCAGTGCTTTTCCAAGTGGTCCCCAGCAGTGCCCCTGCACCAGCTCGGGGAACTTTTCCCCGCTGGTCCCGCCGGAATCGGGAGCCGCCTGAACTTCTCTAGCTGGCACAGTATGCTCACTGACCACCTTGACAAACCTGCAAAAGAAAAGCTTGGTAAACCTACTGTATGATCTTATATATATTTTTAAGGTTATCCTCCATTGATTCCTGTGGTGGGTAATTATGCACAAAAAGACTATTTGTAATTAAAAAAAAATCCATGTCTCAGAAAGTACTTGAACAATTCTAATGATCTTGGTCTTAAAGTTTATATACAAATCTGAAGTATCTTTATACATTGGTCTCGAGTTATTCCTTTGAGTGTATGAGTTGCAAGATTGGTGCTGGGAGTACAACAAATGCTTTACACTTCTCCAAGATTGGCCTAACTGCTCAACTAAGCTACCCTAAAAAATTAGAGCATTAAGTGGTCTAGTTTATGGCCCTGTAAACCAACGTATGGTTGCCTGGACACCGTGCACAGTGTGTCTAGCTTTGCACGCTACATAGAGAGCCAGTTTCCTACAAAAAATAAAAGCAGAATCTTTAGAATGAAATTAAACACACCAGAAATGGCTAGTAATTTGTTAGTAAAGGTATTAGTTTTTAATGTAAATCAGATTAAAAACACGGTAGCTCAGAATGAATAGAAAGATGTTGAGTGATTCTATCTTTCCTTTAATGATCTGTAGTGCAGAACATAAACATGTTGTTCGAATAATCTTCTTTTTGGTGATCATTGTTAAATTTTATGGAAAGTCAGTAATTTTTTGTTGTTAAAACTGCAACTGTAGTTGTGCTCTCCGACACGTCTTTCACCTTAGCTACTGGTTTAGTAAGGTGCATTGTGATGCCACAACTAAACTTTAATAAGTTGGTACAGTTGAGTAGCTCTGTCCTATAGTTATTACAGGTGATTAGAGATTTCTCAACTGTAATAAGGAAATTAGAGATGTGCTTTTATGCAGAGATTGTAAGCTCTCATGCGTTATAATGCTATAGTGCACCTTTTAAAACTATTCAAAATCTTCTGATTACGCCCTGTGATTTCACCATTGTGAAGATTATCTCATTTTAATTTTTTTAAGTGCAAGATTTCTTTGCACCTTTCCCAGATAGCCTGGCTTCCTATCTCTCATAACCCTACCAGCACACATGGTAATATTTTCTATAGTCTTTTCCAGGGTCTGGATGTTGGTTATATATGATGTGTGCATAGACATTGACATTCGCATAGCTTTTCCTTCGGGATATGTTTTCTTTTGCTCAGCTGAGCCTATGAAGTCCTTTTTGTCTTTCCACCCAGGGGGTTCTAGTTCAGGCTTCCACATCTCTGCCCCATATGTCCACTGCCTCCCCTCATAGCTTTGTTGCATTATTAAACAATCCACTCTGTAAATTGTGTTGCAGCTTTGGCTCTTACCATTTAACATTACTCTAGGATTTCCTGAAGGGACATCATCCCCACTCTCTGCTAAATCTACTCGTTCCAGTAGATTGGCTTCCTTTTGTGGTTAAGTAGTGATGGCTAGTTACATAAATCTTCAGTTGTAATAGGTGTTGAACCACCTTTACCATTTTACTAATTCCAGCTTCCTTGCTCACTTTATTTTGCTTGTGCTCTCCTTTATTCTACAGCACTCCATTACTTTGTATCTGGCTTTGTGCTGCACATACGTGTAATTACTCAAAGGACATTGTTTCTGTTGTAGCAGTTACTCTCATTTTATCTTTCCCACTCTTTCTCTGAACGTCCATTCCTCTGCTGGAGCTTATTTCTCCACTTTCTCTGTCCCTTGAAATCTCTTTATCTCTCTCTCTCTTGATCTTAGTCTTGCCCTTGTCAATATTTCCCCATATCTTCAACTTTCTCTTTCCCTACAATTCTCCATCTTTCATCTTCTGGGTCCTCTTATCTTTCACCTTCATCTTCTACTGTCACATGCTTTCTCAGTTCTCACACTCTTTATTCCTTGTCTTTGTAGGAGACCCTGGTCAATCTCGCCGGTCTGCTCGTCAGCCTCCTCCTGATCCCTTTGGTCACAGATAATCTTTTGTGAGTGAGGGGTAATGTGTGCCGGTTTCTGTAGGGGATTGTGTGCCACTGGTTGTGTAACTGATCTATGTTGGCATTAGTTGCTTGTTGATGCATGCTTGTATTTGGTTTGATTAGCTGTTTATTAATTATCCCCTTTTCTCTTGCCCCCTCAGTCTTGTTTATGTCCTTTTCTTCTTCTTCACTGGCCTTCATCTCTACGCCAACTACCGAGCAGTCCGGGGCATTGTTATGGATACATTGAACCAAGCGAGGTTGACCATCCTGGTGCACCACTTCCTGCAGGATGGATGTGTCTTAACACCATCCGCTGCAAATCCTGAGGAGCCACTGTTTCCAGGTGAGGCATTGGGTGTCTCCGGGAGCTAGTGCTTCTCTGGGGACGCTGTGATGTTGGATAGACTTTACTATAGGAATTTACCTTGTTGTGCAGGCAGGACAAGTTACTTCTTAGTGGAGGCAGATCACCACTTATATTTGAATCGATGCAGAACAATATTTCTAGAAGAACCTGTTTTTTTTTTTTTTTTACAATGTTTATCTTCACCTCCCAGTTTGCTTTTATCACCTAAAGGATAATTGTTGATTTAGCTTATTCCACCTCTACCATTGATTGATAGTTTGAAAAGTGGTCACTAGCTTAAACTGATGATCTGAACAGAAATTGTGATTTACATGATTTGGACTGAGAGGTTAATGTGGAAGCTCGCAGTTAGAAACCTGTCTTCTTTGTTTATGTATTTATTTGGTAAAAAATGAGTCCAAAATGCCTACCAAAGAAGGTCACTCATAAGCTATGCACCATGTATCATATAATACTCTCAATCATGACCCAGGCTATCTCCAGCAAATTGGAGAATTGCTCGAACTCTGGAAAAAATGGAGAAAAAAGATCATTTACCTAAATTGGAGTTGTGCCCAGAGCTTCTCCAGAGGGTTCCTGGGTTCTGCTATTTTGATTCCAAGGTTGGTAGAGAACTCTGGGAGCATCTGAGTGGCCGGGCCAGGCAGGTGACATCAGAGCCCTCTCTTGATAGATGCTTACCTTACCTGGTTAGGATACCAGTCCCCCTTTCAGGGCTATTTAGGGTCTTCCTCTGGGATGGGTCCTCAGATTTGGCTTGTAAGATTTCAACAAGATTCCTGCAACCTTCACTTTGACTTCTGGCCACTGGAACCACGACTGGACCTCCCAGGAACCGATAAAGCTGCAGATCCACGTGGAAGACTCGTCTGTAACATTGTTTCCAAGACTCTTGCCGACTCTGCTACATTTCCCCGGGCGTGCATCCTCAGAAGACTGCAGCTGTTCAGTCTGCACAGGAAGGAAGAAGGAATATCCCTTGGAGTGAAGGAGTCACTCCCCTGCATCCGCAGCCACCTACAGCAACAACGACTGTCTGCATGGATCCCCTCTCCTGCTGAGCTGCGTGGATGCTGCATCATGGGTTGGGGTCTGAAGTGGTCCCCTTGGTCCTCTCTACCAGCCGTCCAACTTGGGTGGCGGTAAGCCCTTGCTTTCCCACGCCAGACAATACCCCCTTAGACTGCGTCTCTAGCAGCTGCCAAGCCTTGTTTGCATCGCCTCCAAGGGATCTTCAGGTGACGTGCAGCTCCTGCCCCTGGCACTCCACGTAGTTCTCCTGTGGCGTGGGATTTCCTTTTGTAGTGCTGCGTGGGCTTCTTCTTGCACCTTCTGTGTCCTCGTCCTGTGGGACTCCTATGGGCGCTGCCTGGGCTTCTGTGGGCTCTTGATTGCTGAGGGTCCCTTGTGATTCCCCCTCCTAAGTTGAGTCCTCCTGTACCCTGCTGGCCCCCAGCAGCTCCACTTTCCTCCAACTGCAAAAATTGCCTTTGCAAAGGCTTGTTGGAGGAATCTGGACATGCAACCCAGTCTGCAATCTTCTACCCAGTGTGGAACATCACCTACATGCTCCAAGAATTCGGCTCCGTCCCCAGGGGTGCAGTGCTGACCATCCTGTGTTCACCGGTAACCGACTCCTGCATCTTATGTGTGGTGAGTAGGGGCTCCTGCCCCCACTGGACTCTGTTTTGCCTTCTAGACCTGGTCCCCTCTCTCCACAGGTCTTCCTTCACAGGAATCCACCGCTGGGGTCTTGCAGTCTCTTCTGGGTCTTGCATTCCTTCTCTTTTCTTCTTTGTGGGTAGTTTAGGGGAAATCCATTGGTTTACTCCTTTCTTCCTGGTCGCTGAGGAGCGTTGTGGTACTTACCTCTGTGATTTCCTGGGAACCCTCAGCTTCCCTCTACACATTCCACTTACATGGGTGGGAGTCCCATATTCGCATTCCAATTTTTTATATGGTTTGGGCTCGCCCTAGGGTCACTATTCACTATTGTGATTTGCACTCATAATAAAGTACCATTATTTGTGTAACACTGTGTGGTTTCTTTCATGTGTGTAAGTGCTGTGTGACTACAGTGGTATTGCATGAGCTTCACATGTCTTCTAGATAAGCTTTGGTTACTCATCCACAGCCATCTCTTGAGAACCTGGCTTCTAGACACTGCCTACACTACACTAATAGTGGATACCTGGACCTGGTATAAGGTGTAAGTACCCACCACACACCTGGCCAGCTTCCTACATTGGTGGCAGTGGTGGGATAGGCACTTACAATTGCCTTATCACTCTGTCACCTGGTACTTTCCACAGGAAAGACCACTCCTTACTTAGAGGTACACATAGTACCTAGTGTTGGGAATCTAGTTTCTAAGGTTTGGGTAAGCTAGGGGTCTAGGCATAGCCCTTGCTCTAAACCTCTTTTAGAGAGACTAAGCGTTAGGTAGGTTAGGTACACCCTACACCATGCTAACACATACCATGTCTTCAGTTGAGCACACAGCTCAGGCCATGGATTCCCCCTATAGGGATCTATCCTTCAGGGAACTGACAGAGGTGTGTGTTGCTAGGAAGCTGAAGATGGGGAAGAATCCCAACAAGGGTCTGCTCTTGGGCCTGCTCCTCCAGGATGACCAGGACAAAACTGGTAGCCAGGGGGAGGAGGAGGAAGGAGAAGATTCTAACACCCCAATGCTAGAAAAATAATATTTAGCTATTGGGAGGGGTCAGCAGGGTTCTTCAGAGGTTCACAAAGTCCCTAGCAGACCGACTAGTACCACTGGCAGCTCTTCGGGACATACAAGATGTAGTTATACTAGTAGGGCTCACGTTGTGCCCAGGGGACTAGTTTAGAGGGTTAGTCAGCCTAGAGACAGATCCCCCCTCTGCCAACTCTCATGTCACCTCTGTGTCTGAGGGGACACACTGCTCAAGTCCAGGAGAAGATTCTCTAGATAGGGAACTCAGGAAGCTGAGACTGGAGGAGGTGAGGCTGAGGATGCAGCAGCAACAGCTAGCCCTGGATAGAGAGGCCGTGGCAGTTCAGATGGAAAGGCAGGGGTTGGGGCTAACACCCCATGGTGGCAGCAGCTCAGGTTTCAGGGAACGCGGGGTCAGGGAGGTCTCTTGACTCTAGAAACCTGCACAAACTTGTTCCCTCCAAGGTAGGGGATGATATTTACAAGTGGTTTGCTGCACTTGAGAGGGTCTGTAAAGTTCAGAGGGTCCCTCAAAGGCAGGGGGCTGCTATCCTCTGGTTGTCCTTCTCTGACAAGGGGAGGGATAGACTTCTCACTGTCAGAGAAGAGGATGCAGATAACTACAATATCCTTAAGTCTGCACTCTTAGATGGTTTTGGTCTTGCCACTGAACAATACAAGATAAAATTCAGGGAGACCAGAAAAGAGTCCTCACAAGATTGGGTATACTTTGTGGACTGTTCTGTTAAAGCTTTGGAAGGCTGGTTACATGGCGGCAAAGTGTCTGATTATGAGGGCTTATACAACCTAATTCTGAGAGAGCATATGCTTAATAATTGTGTGTCTGATTTGTTGCACCAGTGTCTAGTGGACTCCGATCTGATCTCGCCCCAAGAATTGGGTAAGAAAGCAGACAAATGGGTCAGAACTAGGGTGAGCAGAAAGGTTTCACATAGGGGGTGACAAAGACAAGAAAAGGGAAGCAGGTAAGTCACATGACAAAGATAAAAAAAGAGTTATCATCTGGCCCACAAAATCCCTCTGGGGGTGGGTCTAAAAAATCTTCCTCTAACAATCAGGTGAAAAAGCCTTGGTGTTATTTGTGTAAACACAAAGGCCACAGGCCAGGAGCTGTCTCCTGGCCTAAGAAAAACACAAAGCCACCCATCACTACAACCCTCACTCCTACCTCTAGTGCCCCTAATAATATCAGTAGTGGTGGGAATAATAATAACCAATCCAAGGGTGTAGCAGGGCTAACTCTGGGAAGTGTAGTGCAGGCTGGACTAGTTAGGGAAACAACTGAGGCGGTTTCAGTCTCTAATGGGGTATTTGACTTTGACACCCTTTCTGCCTGACCCATTATTATGAGTAAGTACAGGCAGCAGCCCTTGATAAATGATGTCCAGGCAGAGGACTACAGGGACACAGGTGCCAGTGTCACCATGGTGACTGAAAAACAGGTGTCCCCTGAGCAACACCTGCTTGGTCACCAGTACCAAGTGACTGACGCCCACAACAACACTGTGAGCCTCCCCATGGCTGTTGTTGATCTCAGCTGGGGGCTTTACCGGTCCTAAAAGCGTTGTAGCATCCCCAGACCTACCTGTAGAATTCATCCTGGGCTGAAGTGGAGTTGAAGGCCCGTGCAGCAGTGCTGGGCATTCCAGGGCATATTTTTGCTTTGACAAGGGCTCAGGCCAGAAAGCAAAAAGAACAAGGAAACTTGGAGCCTGAAATAATGACCCAAGACCTTCCTCAAAGCAAGGGTAGGAAGGGTAAGAAAGTGTTCTCTACCTCACCCTCCACTGAGGATTCCTCCCTGGACAGAACCTACACCTGAAGAACTCAACGCTGGCACAGCTGAGCTCTTAGGTGCAGGGGGGCCTGCCAGGGAGGAGTTAAGTGTGGCTCTAAAGACTTGTCCCACACTGGAGGGTTTAAGACAGCAAACTGTCCAACAGGGGATGTCAGTGGCACCCACAAGGTGTACTGAGAAGACAGCCTCTTGTATTCAGAGTCAAGAGAACCCACACCTGAAGCCACCAGGAGATTGGTAGTACTGCTGCAATACAGATAATTTTTGTTAGCCCTGGCACATGACCTTCCTCTAGCTGGTCACCTAGGGCAAAGCAAGACTTCAGATGGACTGGTCCCTCACTTTGACTGGCCCCATATGTCTGAAGACACAAAGGAGTTTTGTCTCTCCTGTGTCACCTGTCAAGCCAGTGGCAAGACAGGTGGTACCTTAGAGGCCCCCTTAATTCCAGAGTGAGCAAGGCACCATCTTGCCTGCCATTTGTCTCTCTTATAGTCTTTTTTCCCTTAAAGAATACATCCAGTTAGCTAAATTGATAATAAAATACACGTGGCTAAACCTCCTTTGTTATACATATTTCAAAGCCAAAAACTAAAGGGAAAAGAGTGACTCCAAAAAGCTATATGCCAACTGATACTGTATCTTTAAGAATTTGTTTCTGCCAGCTTTACCATCACTCAGGTAGGGCCAATGAGATTTTTGTTGCCAGAAGATACAGTAGAAGGTTTCAAGATTCCCTTACATTTCCCAAATTGTCTTTGGAATACGGGGATGTGGGAGGGTTATTCATGGATTATGAGAGAAGTTCCTTGACAGAGAACTAAGATTATAGGTAAATGACTTTTCCTTCCCTCTATTTGGCTTCGCTCTGATAACAAATAACATGAGATGAGGTTAGAGTCCCAAGCACAATAACGATCTGAAAAGCTGGATGGAAAGAAGAGCCCTAATCTAAGCAAACAAGGGTTAGAGGTCTGACCCACTAGAATATCTTGTCTGCAGTTAGAATCAAGGCAATAGTGCTTAGCAGAAGTATGCACTGATCTCCAGATTGCTACTCTGCAAATGTCTACAGTAGGAAGATTACTCATGAGAACAGTAGTAGTTGCCTTACTCCTCGTTTTTTTAAGTTGCAGTGAGCCTTAGGCCTATCTGGTAAAGGCATGTTTGCCTTTTGATAGCCCATGATAAAGCAGGAGATGGCCTTCCTAGCCATGGATATTACATTGATTATATTGCGATGTGGGCCACTCATTGTTAGTAAAAGACTGCTTAGTTTGCCTGAGATGTTTGGTCTTATTTAGGTAAAGTTGCAAGGCAGAAATAGCTTTGTTTTTTATAGGGAAAAGTCCTCTCTGCCAGAGAGGAAAGGTCCAGAAAATAAGACTTAGAGGGGCATAGTTTGGGAAGTAAAGTTTTGCAGTAATAAACAATATGTTCCCTCCATGCAAAGGGTTTGAGACTCACCCTTTTGGGTGAAGGTACCGGGATGGCTACAATCCATGACAAGTGCTGGAGATCTACATTGTGCACGAGTTCAAAAGAGGGCCAATAATTTTTGTAAAGACACTGTTGAGTTCCCAGGTAGAGGAGGAGCACCTTCTTTGCAGATATAATTTCATAAGAGCTTTGAGGACATTCGTTATCACAGGGTATAGTGAAATAAGATGTCTGAGTAGGATTTTCCTATAGGTAGAGGTAGTTGTCAAGTATACTTTAATAAAGGAGAGTTTGTGAAGTATAGATTTTTAACTCCTCACACAGAATATCGTCAAAATAATGCTCTAGAACGAGTAGGTGTAATAACTTTTTTGCTTTAAAAAAACGATGAAAATGTACGTTACGCCAAATGTATTTTACAATTCATGTGTCTGAAAGAATGTATGTTTTAATAAACGAAAAATATATTAAAAAGTATTGCCTCTTAAAGGCATGTTTTCTTTTACATAATATTTTTTCATTCGAAATGTGCTGTTTAGAACGTGCTCCTGAGACCCTGTAGAGAGAATACCCATATTTAAGAATATGAAGTAAGAAAATAACCACAAGAATGAAAAAGGATTCTAACCAAGTACATTTTCTTTCCTGTGTCTTAAAACTGTAGACATGGATCTTGCACTCTGAAGGGGGTTCTTCTGGTTCTAGGTCTCCCAAATGCTACTTTCAACGGTCTCGATTCTGTTTGTTAAAGCACAGATCTCAGAACAACACTCTGTAAGACAAATGATTCTGATAGTAAGGTGACCCAGCAAATCAAAATGTATTAAAATCATATTAAATATACCTAATTCCAGGGCAGTCGTACTGGACCAGTCACCAAGGACCTTATTTAAAATTTGGTGGAGGTCATACTCTGTTACAAACTCGGAAGATGTCCTGTACGCCTTATTAGAAATGCATTATAGCCTATGGCACTCGTAATATGGTGGATGGAGTTTCCCATCTGCCAAACTTTAAATAAGACTCTTAGTAATGTCACGTTTTAGAATGTATTGCATTTGCTCGATGTGAAGTTCTACTTAGGTAGATAGTTTGCAGTTGTCATGACTAATCACCTTGCAGCATCAGACACCACACACTTCAGCTTTAAGATTTTCCACTTTGGTCCATGGACTTTTGAAGGCTAATGACAGAATACTACATCAGTCACACTTGAGTGTAGGGAATGAAAACTGGGTTTTGGCTATCTACCAAAAACATGTTAAGCTCGATGACCAACACACTCCTTGGTGGCACAGTATACCCTCTCTGAATTTTGGAACACTACTCAGAGTGGTGTAAGAGTGGGAAAGCTTCCTTGACCACTTGGTAGTTTGACCTATAGCCAGACAGCAGTCAGTCTCCTTATTAGTCCATAATGCAGCAACAACCAACAGCCCAGCAAACTCTCTAATCATTTGTAGTCTGTATCTTTGCCGTTTACCTGTACAGTGCTCCACTGCCTTTTGACTAGGTTTACACTATACAAATGTCACCTACAAACATACACATCCTCTATCATCCTCTTGGAGCCCAGGCAGACACCATCAATCAATCAATCAAAGAATGTATAAAGCACGCTACTCACCCGTGAGGGTCTCAAGGTGCTTGGGGGTGGGGGGAGGGGTTGGAGGGTCACTGTTCGAACAACCATGTTTTGGGGTTTTTTCTGAAGAGCAGGAGGTCTTTGGTTTTGTGGAGGTTGGTGGGGAGGGAGTTCCAGGTTTTGGGGGCGAGGTAGGAGAAGGACCTGCCTCCTGTGGTGGTGCGTTGGATGCGAGGGACTGTGGCTAGGGCGGTGTTGGCTGATCGGAGGTTGCAGGTGGGAGTGTGAAAGTTCACTCTTTCGTTGAGGTATGTTGGGCCGGTGTTGTGGAGGGATACATGAGGCTGCTCAGTAGAATTTAAGGCATAGAGTGGCTCCCTGAGCACCGTCTTTCCTTTAAGTTACATAGCACACCACCCTCTACTGCTTCCAAAGCACGACAAAGCAGTACTGCATGTTTTCTCACACATAACCCCAAACACACCTCAATTTCTGTTATACTGTATGTCATATTTGCCATTGCTCTGAAATAGCACTGATATAGCTCAGAACAGGCATTCATTGCCGTGTGCTCCAGACATGTCCACACAGAAGAGAAGAACTGAACTGAATCCCCTAACATCAGGCGGGTTAATATTGAGGAAATGTTTACACAATTGTGGGACCAAATCTGCAGCAGTGTTTATATCCAGTGTTTGGTTGCTGCTAACCTACTCTCCTTCTTTTTGTAGTGTTATACCGAAGGCTTAATGTAAAACTGGGTGCTCCGCTACACATGCTGGTGACGAGGTGAGTGCGCTGTGTGTTGCTGTATTTTACAATAGCAGACATATTTGTAGCTCTTTTGGCATAGGGTTCCGGATGGGCTGAATGTTATGTCTGTGTGTTCTGCATTATTTGAAAACTTCCCAGCTTGGCTTAGGAAGAGGAGTGAGAGGTTTCTTCTGCAACCCTTTGATTAAGGATATTAAGCCCTCATTAGTGTCTGCCCTCAAATGACAAGAAAAGGTTGTATTAGCAGTGTTTTTATTGTTTGCAGTTCGCTTTTGGATCTTTGTAAATAACCTTCCATTGCTGCTGCAACTTTAAAGTCTGCTGTCTTCGATTATCACTGATTAACATTCGGCCTGGTGAACCCTTTTAGTCTGAGTGATTGCAGTAGGGAAGGCTTGTAAAAGTGTGGATTGGCAATTAAAGTGCCTCTGCGTTGTCGCAACTCAGAAGTGTGAGCTGATCAGAGGGTCTTTCTGAGATTTTGATGTGGAGATGGGTGGTGATCTTGATTTGGTGCTCTCACATCTCTGATGCACTTATTTATAAAAAAATGATTAAGTAGCACTTTTAGACATTTTAGAAGGGCTGGTCTAAAATGTCATTGAAATACACTTTAACAGGGGGTGCATCCTTGTGACTCACTAACATTGTCTGTCCGCCCACATCTCTTTCTTCCTGTACTAGAACGTCAGACTTGGAAAGGGCTCAAGATAGGAACAAGAAAAATTATCTTCTGACCTGGAACCGAGATGCAGGTAAGACCTTACTGTAGAGACTAAGTTAAAACTGCAAAAGAATGTGGGTGAGACAGCATGGGTGCAATTTTGGGGTTACATTTGATTGTGTAGTTGAGTCTCTGGGTGTGTCAGCCTATGTGGTAAGTGATGGATGTAGTTGGATTTGGGAGGCTTGTAGTGGAGAGGATGGATTAGATCAATACTAGAGCGTGCAGCGAGCTTGAGGAGTCCAGCATGTGGTATGAGTGACAGACCGCCAACTCTTATTTGCCTCAGCTTTTTTTCTCTTTTATCTTTCCAGAGACTGCCTGTGTTGCCCTCCATGAAGTGGCTGGGACTCTGGACATGATCCAGGCCTGTGTGCATGTGGAGCTTCTGAACACGGTTCTCCACAGTGAGCTTGAGCAGTACAGAGTGCAAGTCAGCACACTCAAAGCAATACAGAATAAAGCCTTTGAAGGTAAGCTAGAGCTTTACATAGGTAATAAAAACGAGGGACATTGCAAGAGCTACAGAGGAAGGTTCTCGTATGTGAGACAGAACATGAGGTTAGAAGAAATAAAAGCAAAATTTAATCTGGGGTGACATTGGGAGACACACAAATACATGCATCATAACACCCTCAACACTCAAAAAGTACACCTATTAGGCACCACACACTTCACTTATTACACGCAATCACCATGCACAGTAGTACGCTAACTACACACACTGCATGCATTTCCCTGCTCAAGCCTGTGACAGGTAAGACGTTTCACTGCACTTTCCCTTTTACAGAACATAAGTATGTTATTATTAGTAGCCGTGGTCTTAATAGTATTAGTATTGTTAGTCTTTTTGTTATTTAGTTGGCTGTAGAGGACTCAAACTCCAGAGAAACTCTCAGTACCCGTTTGTCCACTCTTGGCTGTCTGATGCTCAGGTGTGCTTTCATGTCTCTGTGGCTCCTCTGTCCATTCTTGTTAGCAAAAATTGGCCTGTGGTTGATACTCGTTCTCACGCAGAATCAAACGTAAGGCCTCTCTCTAAGGCACGTGTCTTCTACACTGACTGCCCAAAGATTACAGTACAAGCTCTGAACCATCCAGTTGAATGTTTAAAAACATTAGTTTTTAAGAACAGGTAAACTAAACCATACAATTTATTGAAATGAAATATATTTATACATTGTGCGCCTTGATAATTGAAGTCCAGATGTCATAAGTAATAGGTACATATTTTTGTGTAAATCACACGATTCAATGGTGCATTTTTAGTAGGAATAGGTAGTCATGCATCCATAATATTTTGATATTGCCTGCAAACAAACGTGTTTGCAACCATTAAGGCCAGGAGTACATCAGTTGATAGCACCCACGCACTACAATACACCTTTTTTTTATTCTATACTGTAGTAGACTTTTTTTCATCAGTCTGATAAGATGATGTATTATGGCATAGTAGGATTGTTGTATTTTTTTTTAACAAAGTTGAATGACTATTTACACTTATTTGGTTTTATCATTAAAAAAACACTTATTTCTAATAACTGGAACCCCTCAATCACTGCATCACTGCATACCACAAACGTAATTAACCACAAGTCTTCATCACTTATAGTATATCAGTTTGTCTTTACTTTAATCTGGTGAAGGAAACTCTTGAGCTTGTCTGTTGTGCCACTGAACTCTGCAGGGAGCTCCAATGCCACACTGTCACCACTAGAGCGATCAATTATCACTCCCATCACTAAGCCTCTGTACTATGGTGATCTAACCTTATCCTTGATTCCTCCCCACGCCTAACCCCAATTTAATCCTCCCCCCCTCCCACCCATAGTCTAACACAGTCACTTCTTGCTATGAGTAATGCCTGACTTGGCTCTCTTCCCTTTGACACAAAATTTTGTGCCAGTAGTTTAACATGTATGGACATCTAAATGTAACTATCTGCATATCTGTGGGACTTTGTTCCTTGCACAATGATTTGAAAACGTCTCTCTCTGTGTCTTCTCAGAAAAGTGTGTCAGTTACTCTATTTCTGTTGACAGCCCTTATGTTAAAGGCATACGAGGCTGTAGACCCACACATGCTGTACATATTGCCACCATCTAGTGATGGTCCCGGATATGTGCAAGTTGTTTTTCTTTGAAGATGTCTTGAGATTCTCGCAGTTCTGTGACGACTGGTCATGTGCATGGTCATAGACTCCATTGTTCGATCGCTTTCTTTCTGCCATCGGATTTGGATGTGTGCTCTTGTGCTCCGGTTCAACACAGTCACGGTGCTCTGTTTGGTCGCCATGGTTCCTCCATCGGTATTATATTGAATGTGTTTTTCTTTTCTTTCTCGTCTTGATTTTTTTAGCTGACTTTGGCTGATGTGGGTCTTCCCCCTTCGGAGCCTCCTTTCCTCCGTTTTGCATCTCTCCACCATGTCTTAAGGGTGATGCAAAAGTACCCTCAGGCTGATTTCCATTAGGTCTATAATTTGTTTGTCTCCAGATCACATTGAGGTCACCTGTGAAGCCTGCCGTTCCTTTTGCTCCAAGAAGACTCTCTGTCACCAGTTGTTGGAAAAAATAAAAAAGGATACAGAGAAGGTGAAGGCTATGGGTGCCCTTCAAATGCCTGTTAATAGCGGTTCCTTTTGCTGCACTCTTTTGCGCGTAGGCTTGAAGTCCACCTCCCCAGATGATGACACGTCCTACCAGCATCAGCAGACCCAGCACTCCACTCCCCGGGGCTACGTCAGAGGTTTCTACAGGGGTAACAACTCCAAAGGCAGAGGGAATAGTGGCTGTCTCAAAGGAGCTGCCACAACCACAAAACCTGATTTATCTCTTCCACCCCCGACTGTGGGAGGCTGGCTCCAAAGGTTCTTTCCTGCTTGGCAGATTTTACTTCTGATCAGAGGGTGTTGGATATTATCCAGTATGGTTAATGTCTGGAGCTCACTTCTACATCTTTCACCATTCCACCTTGCTAACACAAACTATCTCCACAACATCAAAAGTACTCAGGGAAGAGGTTCAAGCCCTCCTTTTCAACGCAGCCATAGACCCTGTCCCCATTCAACAACAGGATGCGGGGTATACACTCTCTACTTCCTAATCCCCCAAAAAGATGGGTCCCTCAGACCAATTCTGGACCTCAGGCCCCTAAACGAATACATTCTAGAGCATTTCCACATGGTTACTCTTCAGGATGTCATCCTGCTACCACAACAAGGCGAGTTCATGGCCTTTGTGGACTTAAAGGATGGCTATTTTCACATTCCAATCCATCTGGCACATCGCTCGTACCTCAGGTTTGTAGCCCGCGATCATCATTACCAATTCAAGGCTATTCCCTTTGGAGTCACCACTGCGCCAACAGTGTTCACCAAGTGCCTCCGGTAGTGGCCGCTCCCCAGCTCTCACCTAGCCCAGAGCATTTGGCTGTGGGCTCTCTGGAACAAGATTCATCTGCTAGCAGAGTACTTTCAGGGGGTGACCTCCTCAACAGGATGCTTCAACATGTCCACGAGTGGGAACTCCACCCACATGTCCTCCTCCAGTACTTCTGCTGATGGGGCTTCCCAGAGATGGACCTATTCGCCATGGCAGAAAACTCCAAATGTCCAAGCTTCACCTTCAGGTTTCCACACCCACAGAAACAATGTACTATGGATGAGTTGATCAGGGATATTTTCCTATGCTTTTCTTCCTCTCCTGCTACTTCCCTTTGTGGTTCTGAGGTTTCTGCAAATGTCTCTTACCCTTATTCTAGCGGCTCCCACGTGGGCTTGCTAGTCCTGGTTCACTACTCTGCTTGAAATATCACTGGTCCTACAACAGAGGATACCCACCAGGCATGGCCATCTCACGCCGAACCATGGAGAAATCAGGCACCCGGACCCCAGGTCTCTCAATCTTGCAGTCTGGTTCATGAGGTCCTAGATTTTGGATACCTACATCTTCCACCTGACTTTATAACCATTCTCAAGGGGGCACGCAGGCTTACCACCCATGCCTATTATGCTGCCAAGTGGAAAAGATTTGTGTACTACAACCAGTCAAACCGCATCAACTCTCTAGCAGCCAAAATGCAGGCTGTTGTCTATTACCTACTTCACTTGAAGGTATTGGGTTTGCTCTTCACTTCTATACAGGTACACTTAGCTGCTGTGGCCGCCTATCTTCAGAACAGACAGCACATTGTGCTTCTCAGAATTCCAGTCATCAGGGCTTTCATGGAGGGTTAAAAGTGTTATTCCTCCTTGGATTCCACCAACCCCCACCTGAAACCTCAACATTGTCATGACAAGACTTATAAGTACGCCATTTGAACCCCTCCATTCCTGCTTCCTTCAGTTTCTGTCTTGGAAGGTGGCATTTCTGGTTGCCATCACTTCACTCAGGCATGTTAGAGAGCTTCACCCATTAACCTTCGAAGAACCTTGTTCCCAGATCCATAGGGATAGGGTTGTCCTCTGCACCTGCCCTAAGTTCCTCCCTAAGGCGGTCTTTTAGTTCCACCTTAACCAATCTTAGAACGCCCTGTTTTTAACCCCCACAACCTGAATCTGTTGCGGATCGGCCTTTCCATACTTTGGATGTTAAGAATGCCTCCATGTACTACATTGATAGGACTAAGCCCTTTAGAAGTGACACCACAGTTTTTTTTGCCTTCTCCAAACCCCACAGAGGGAAAACAATCCAACCACAGAGTTGACGACCCTGCGCCTTACCATCAAGAGGAGAATTACAAGTACCTCGTGGCTCTAAAGACTTCTTTGAAGAAATCAACTTGCATTCATCCGGGCTCAACACTTGTCAGGAGGAGCATGCACATGATGTGAATCTACATCACTAGATGCCATGAACAGATGTCTACTGAGTAAGAAACATTCTCCTACATCACACACTCAGATCTTTTTTCCAGCATTTCATTTCCTTTGATATCCAGTAAAAAGTTACACCTATTGCTTTTCTTTTCTACCCTCCATACTTCCATGTTGCATTTCTTATTTTTTATGCATATGTGTAAAAAGATCATGATCTGGCAGTTCATACACTTGGCATTTCCTTCTGATGTACTGTATGTGGGCACAACCTCCATTAACAGTAGCGTCTTAAAGAATACTTCTATAACATTCCTGTTTTGTCCTCACTACTTAAAAAAAAACAAAAAAAAACGTATTAAATTCCTATAATTTTACTCACTTTATGGGCATCATCAGAACAAATAAGATTCCCTTTCTTTTCTCCCTTGATCATTTGGCATGTATCCCATTTAGTTCTGGGTTCCTTAAAAAAGCTGGGGCTTCCTGTAACCTGCACCTTCTTTAACCCACAGCCCTTATTTGTACTCCCTCTGTTTGTGTGCATCAGTTTCTATTCTCTGGTACACTCTTCCTAAAAAGCTTTATGGATTCAACTAGCAGTAGGTGTTCTAAGTGTTAGCCCGTTCCTTCACCTTTTTTTAGGAATATAGCTCAATGTAATATGCACTGCGACACTGCTCCCTTCTCACAACTATTTAGTTAATTTGCTCCTTCAAATTACAATCTTTCTCTCTCTCTCTTGTGAGTTCTTCAGGATCACAATAATGCAGGAATATGGCTTTTTTATACGCATCAGATGTCATCCTTGGCAATAATTATAATTTATTAAGAAGTCCTTAATTTGGCTCCAGTCCAACATTGGCGTTCTTAGTCTGGCAAGAAATAGTTGAGTAGGTCTGAGTGATAATCCTGGAATGTCCCTGGACAGAGAAGTTTCAAATTGCACAGTGTTTTCTTCACTTTATTGGACATTGTTTGGTGTTAGTATCTCACCAGAGTCCACTGCATGGAGGGTTTTGGACTGATGCACCCTTTTTCATTATGTGGTCCCCTTCCCCCTCTTCAGGCTCATCACATTAGTTCTTTAAACCTCAGGTATAGCAGTACATGTGCTCAAATCCATGAGAGCCATCACTGCCAATGTTCATACTACTTGCCATAATGGCTCTTGCTTCCTTGCTGTAGTGCTGTGCTTGTGACTCATTAGTTAAATGACCACAGAGCCAATAATAGGACGGCAAGGATTCCTGTAAAATGTACATGTGCTCATAAACACAGTGTCATATGCAGGGTCACTGTGTAGTTCAGGTATGAAATACCCTTTCAGGGAAGGCAAAACTTCACCCTTTTAACTCCTGTTACAATGTAGTCACCAGATTGTATGCAAGATATAAAGCTTCTCCATGCTGCCAATCTGAAGAATACTCTTGGGAGGAAAAAGTAAGTACAAGAACTTTGAGAACTAACCCTAGCACCTTCAGTATTACACCACTGATCCAGTAATAATGAAGTGGTTTCCATTATATATTGGCACACCAAAGCCTAAGACTGTTTCTGAGGAAACGGAGTGTTTTATAGTGGTAGTGCAGCCTCAACATGTAATGCCTTACCAACCTCTCTAGGTTTCATCTGTTGATCCTTCAGCTCAGCCCTGTGTAGCTGTGGCACTGAGCAGCAAGGCTTACACAGAGGAACTAAACAGGCTTCTAAACAGCACCAAAACAATTGAAGAAGAAATCGGCACAACACTCACGAAATCCAACACAAATTTATAAAATTTTAATGTATTTTTTTAAAAGAATTTAGACACTAGGATGAAAAAGATGCACCAGGGGGCTCCAGAAATTTAGATTTTACATTGCTGTGATAAATGCAACTTCACGGAACTGCGAACAAGTCTTGGCAAAGTCAACGAACTGGACTCTTAAAAACTGTCCTGTTTACAGGGTTGACATACCACGAAGTCCAGTCACTACTGGACTACTAGTCGCCCGCTTTCGCGGTCACAGGCCAATCCTTCCTCAGTCGATAACTCGCCTTCTGAGGGTCCCAGCAACTCTCTGACCGCACTCTTTGGGTCAGCCAATTTGTGTGCAACTCTTTGCTGCAGCTTTTGGTCTTTGCTGCTGCACAGCGGCGGTGGTAGCAGTTTGAGGAGTTCGGGCTACCAACTTGCCTCAGCAGACTTCTTCAACTGTTGTGTCCCTGTTGCTGTGAACAGGAGGTCAGTCAGCTGGCGCTTGGAGTTCTCTTGGCTTGACTGTGCTCTGGCGAAAGCTTCTGCCTGAGTAGGACATGCAGGCACGGTCCCTATTCTTCGCTAGCCACCAGGTGCAGCAGGTGCAGCCCTCTCCGGTGCAGTCTTTCTTTGCTAGTCCTTCAGTGCAGCAAGTCAGTCCTCCTTCAGCTCTTCTTCAAAGTTGGTCAAGATCTGAGGTCTTTGTGCCAAGGGTCCCTGTCTTATGCTCAGAAAGTACTTTCAGGGCAGGATGGGGTTGGTAGCCAATATGCTACCAGGTTCCCTCCTTCCTGGTAAGTGTGGCTATCCCAGGATGCGCCATTCTGCCCACTCTCAAGCTGATGAGATGCATCTCCTGGTGTACAGACCACACTGGCCCACCCCTGAGGTTTGGCAATTGGTTTTCTATTTCTGCCTCCTTTGTCAATCTGTCTACCTCAATAAGGCAGCCCCCCTGTGCTACACATCTGCCCTTTAAAGGCTGATTCACCATTGAAGCCTTCCTTTTGGGGCTAACACCTAGGTGGCTTCCGGCAGGAGGAAGGTGAAACCTCCCTGGCTTGCAGTCCCTAATTGTTCTCTAGGAGGCCAGAAAACTGTCTTGTGGAGCCTGCTCCATGTGTGCCCGGGATGGCACAGGAGTTTTAAAGACAACAAAGTGGCAGCTTTGCTAAAGCTGCACACTGCAACATGTTAAATTAATTTGAACTTGAGATACAAGTCGGGCTTAATGTAACAAGTTATTTGATACCTTGGCATGCCTACTTTGGTCGCACCGTGCACGCATTAGCCTAGCTGAGATGTTGGCTCATAAACCTGTACTTGCCAAGTAGGCAACCAAGTCTTTCCACAGTAAATACTGTAGTTTTGTGTATTTTACTGCCAGTACATGTCCTTTCTGTGTTGTCTGTTCTACCCTGCCTATAGGACTGTAGGCTTGCCAAAGGGGTGACTTATACACATGTACTGGGGGAGTGATGGCAAAGTCGGGCTAGCAGTGCGGGGGCTGCTCTCCGAGTCTGCAGTGGTTGACTGGGGGGCTCATTTAACTTGGGGAACCTTCAGCCCTGGGGTCCCCCCTAACTCAAATGCCCTGAGTACCAGGATATGACTTACTAGGGACTTACAGTTAAGTTAGTCATTTCCAATTGGGTACAGCCAATTCAACATAAACTTTAGGGTCAGGACACAGGCACTGGGGTCTGGTTAACAGGCCTCTGTGCACCCTGAGTCGAAAAACCAGCAGAATCAGTTAAAAAAACATGGGGGTGAAATGCAAAAAGAGGCATTTCCCTACACTCTTCAAAGCATTTTTTCAGAACACATCACACTTACACACTTCCTTGACCATTAAGATCCTACACATCTTCAAAACATGTTTGTTTCTGTGTCAACAGAGGCTTAGTACCTTAATAGGGAGAGTTTGAAAGCTATCACTTATTCTTTTAATCTTATTTACTGACAGTTGACAAAAGACCTTGTTGCAATATCTGAAAGAGCTGATTGAAGAGCTATGTAGGCTCTACTTCAGATATGCATGTTTTGCTGTTAGCTAAGATGCTTGAGGATGCGGTTCCTGGAGTGGATGCTGCATGATCACGGGAGAGGCCAGGATGCTGTTCCTCCCCTCTGTTCTGATGTTCTGTACCAGCTTTCTCAGACTTTATTTTCTTTGCCCCTCAGTGCCGATTGATCGGGTGTGGGAGACGGTAAAACAGACACACCTTCTTATGGACCAGATATTTCCAGAGTTTCTGAAAGGTAAGAAACATTTACTCCAGTCCCAAGCTGCTGCAATATTAAATGTCTTAATAGAATGCTTCTCAGCCAGTTGCAGACACAGGCTTCCGGGACATATTGATTCTGCTCATGGATGGTTATTCAAGTGCCTCTGGGGACAGCCTAGGGAACACTAATATTATGAGAGTGAAAACTAGAGGTAGCACCAATCACACTGGGGTACGCTTTGTGAACATTGCGTCACGATGGGAACTCTGGGGGCAGCCATTTGAAAACTGGATACTGAGAAAACTTGAGCTGTGCTAGGAATACTGTGGTTAATTTTGGAAGCACAATTAAAGACAATGAGTTTTTTACTGGGCACACTGGTATAATTTTTAGGTTTGCAGAGATCATCACTGAGCACAGTATGTTTGTTATTGGGCACACTGTACTGACCACAGTGGATAAGTGTCATGAGAGATCTCCCTGTCTGACTACAAGTCCCTCATTTCCAGACACTCTGTCTTTAAGACCTCTCTTCAACACGACAGACAGTTGCACAGTTGCATTATTTATATTCCCAAAGCCAAGATGTTGTATTCTTCCACCCTCTTGGAACTCTACTCATTGCAAAAATGTTTATTTAAAAAAAAAATCTTTTATATCCTTTCATATCTTCTCTCCCAGCCTTATAGCAGAGAAGGACAGCATTAGGGGAGTGATTGGCAAGGAAGAAAAACAAATATCCCTCCTGTACTGTGACTACATTTACCCTGTGGTTAAACATTCCCTCAACCGTGGCATTCTCAACTCTGGCATGAAACATGTCCCTGCTTATTCTAGTCATTACATGATCTGCTCAAGCATGACATACCTGCTGCCCTATAATCCTTGTTCCACTCTGTATTTTTGATTTACCTAAATGAAGCAGTGAACATGGTGCACAAAAAAGTGCAAGGAGTTGTACAGTTTACAACAGCACTCGAAGAAAGACATTAAAAGGTGGGGTTATAAATAATATCCAATTGTGAGTTAGTAATCCACAAGTCAATAGTCTACCTAGCACTTTGTTCTCTGCATCTTTTGCACTTTTTATATCTGCCACCATAGTACGTTATTGTGATCTGAAATACATATTAAATTTTTGATTGCAAGGCTCCGAGTTACAAGCCCTTAACAGATAGAGACTTCTTGTTGCAGATTCCTTACTTTAGAATTTCTCCCAGGTATCAGTCTGGATCTGGAGATTTTTCTTAGAGTAGTACCCTTGCGCGTCGTTAGGTGGCGTCTTTCGACTGTGTCTGTCGTTGGCATCGTGGTCGCCGGATATGATGTCTTGGGTCATATATAGGCGCCACCCCGGCGCACTGATGTCAGCTCTTTTCTTTCCACGCCAGCCTATGCGTAGATCCAGAGAGAGCTACCCTTACAGTCACTTTTTGACTGGCCTTTCAACTTTTTGTCAATTCTTTTTTACTTCTTGTGCATCGCGATGTCGTCACGGAAGACCGACTTCAAGCCCTGCGACTCCTGTCACTGCATGATGTCTGTGATGGATCTGCACTTGGTGTGTCTGTGGGACTTGGAGCATGACCACAACCCAAAGTCGTGCTCTGACTGCCAGGCCATGAACAAAAATGCTTTGAGGGAGCAGTCCCTAAAGCTATTTGCGGCCCGGCATCTGGCTCCGTCTCAATCCAGAGACTACTCGTGGAGCCATCACTACTCCTCCTCGTCCCAATCGAAATCATCAGATTATTCCGGTAAGCACAAAAAGAAGTCAAAGAAGCACAAGCGTTCTTCAACTTCACCTCGCTCTGGGCCTCCGTCTTTGGAGCCTGTTTCTGGGTCTGCTCCTCGCCTCCCCGAGTTTCCCACCTGCCCAATTAAAGGAAATATATGAGGCCATGCACCTCATCTTTGGGCAGTCCGGCCCTGTCAGGTAGCCTTCAGGCCCTGCAGGGTTGGAAGATGCCCCTTCAAGTACGGTGCCAGTAGCTTTGGCCTCTGCTCCTAGGGGCACCCAGGGATCCGCTTCCAGATCCGGTCTGGCGTTGGTTGTACCTTTGCGCCCTTCACCGATGATGGTTCCTGCGTCAACGCTCCTTATGTCGCCTGGGCATGCGGGTGGCATCTATCCTATACTCATCGACGACTCCGACATGGAGCCAGAGCGGCGCCGCTTGACATAGATTCTGACTTCAGCAGGAACGTTGGTCCCTAGATCGGATTTCTGACCATTAATCTTCTGGGTATGGATTTGGTGAGAGTATGGAGGAGTCGCTAGACTCTAGAATTCCAGTTTGAAGACCCTATGGACTGGGCTCAGGAACTTGGTGAAGCCAGCGGTCTGTATACCTCCCTGATGCTGGAATGCTTTTTCGCCCTACCATGGCTACAGAGGAGGTGGCTTTCCTACTCCATGGTGGTGTGGAGAGAGCTGAGGTCTTGGGTCTCGAGCTGCCTTCAGTGGGTGCCAGGACCAATCTCCTGACAGATGTGCTCCAGCCTGGGGTTTCCACATCAGAACCCCTTTTGCCATTCGATGAAGCCCTCACGGATTGCCTGCTGGGGACCTGGTCCTAACGCAGCTTGGGGGTTCCTTTTAATAGGACAATAGCCTGCCGCAATAGGCCAGCACCTAACAAACGGGCTTTCCTGACCCAACATCCCACCCCAAGAGCTTGGTCATAAAAGCCTCAACGTCCCATGGTGTGTTTCCTTCCGCTCCTCTAGATAGGGAATCAGAGACTGGACCACCTTGAGAAGAAGTTGTTTTCTTCCTCCAGCCTGGCATTGCAGTCCGTGAACACCTCATGCCTTTTAGGCTGTTACACCCATATTTTATTGGGACACGGTCGCACAAGTGCTGCCACAGGTCCCAGAAGAGGCCCGGGCCATTCTTTCCCAGGCTGATGCTGATGGGAGAGATGCATTCAAGTCCACAATCAGATGTGGGCTGGATACGACCAACTCTCTGGGCACATGGGTTGCTTCGATGGTGGCCCTGAGGCACTACACCTGGTTGCGGACATCTGGCTTTTCATGGGATGTCCAATCTACACTGATGGACATGCACTTTGATGGCACCTGTTTCTTCTGGGACAAAGCAGACTCTGTGCTTGAGTGCTTTAAGGAGTCCTGGGCTATGGCCCGGTCCCTTGGCCTCGCTGCTGCCCCTTACCCCTCAGTCTGCTTTTCACCCCTTTTCTGGCTACATAAAGGGCGCCCAACCACATCCGTTCCCCAACAGCCCCAGCGCATCCTGCTTGACCTATGCGTGACCAGAGAGGTGAATCCAGCTCCGTGTGGATCAGCGAGCCAGCAGTCTAACCAGTCAGTTGCCCCCGTCCCCATCAGCTGCAGCCTCTAAATCTTCCTAGTCTGGTGTTTTCCCACCAGGGACCAGTTGGTGGCTGGACTTGCCATCACCTGCCCTGCTGGAATACCATCAAGTCAGACAGGTGGGTTTTGCAAATAGTCAGAAGGAGCTTATCCCTCCTCTTCAAGACTACCCTTCCCGTCATGCCACCATCCTACGATCGGATGATGGGGGGATCGCATGGCACATCTCCACGAGGAGGTTACTGGCCATAGAGGGGGTCCCTGTGCCAGAAGTAGGTCATAGTTGTTAATCACACTGCTTTCTGGTGCCCCAAAAGGACAAGGGCCTCCACCCTCTCCTCAACCTCCGGTCCCTCAGTCCCTTCTTCAGGAAGGAGAATTTAAAAATGCTCACTCTGGCTCAGGTCCTGTCTGCCCAGGAGACCGGATGGTAGCGTTGAACTTCCATGATGCTTATTTCTATATTCCCGTCCTGCCTGCCCATAGACATTACTTGCGGTTTGTGGTAGGTCACGAGTATTTTCAATTCCTCATGCTCCCTTTTGGTCTTAACAGAGCACCTCGGGTGTTCACCAAAATGATGGTGGTGGTTGCAGCTCATCTGCACATGTTATGGGTTTCAGTCTTTCCCTACCTCCCTGACTGGCTGTTGAAGGCGAGGCCACCCCAGACTGTTGTCTCCCACCTCCAGAGTATGGCGGACCTCCTGCATTCACTGGCGTTCACTATAAACGTGCCGTAGTCGCACCGGACTCCCTCTCAGACGCTACCTTTCATCTGAGCTGTTCTGTACACAGTGAGTTTTGGTCCTATCCTCTTGAGTGGCAGTCCAGGATATTTGTGCTATGATACCGATATTTCAGCCACTATCCTGGATTTTGGTGAGAAGGACTCTGAGGCTGATGGTGACACAAGCCACATGGCATATGCTGGCTCTGCAGTGGAACCGTAAGTTCCAGTGGGCGTAGCATCTGGGAAATCTCTCTGACATGGTCCAGATCTCGGAAGAGACTGTGCAAGATCTGCCACACAGATCAGCAGTGGTGACTTTTGAACTGCGATTGGGTCAGAGGCAGATCCCTCTCCTGTCCCCAACCAGATGCAATTGTAGTAACAGATGCATAACTCCTGGGATGGGGCGGCTACATGGGAGAGGTGGAGATCAGTGACGTCTGGTCTCTGGGGGAGTCTTAGCTCCATATAAACTTTTTGGAGCTTGGGGCAATCAGACTAGCATTGAAAGCATTCCTTCCCTCTCGCAAAGGGAAAGTGGTGCAGGTGTTCACGGACAACACCACTCACATGTGGTACTGCAACAAAAAGGGGGCAGGGAGCGGTCGTTGACCCTTTGTCAGGGGTCTCTCTGCCTCTGGACATGGCTGGAACATCAGGGCAAATCCCTGCTGGTTCACCGTCTGGAGGGCTCTCTGAATGTCAGAATGGAGGAACTTAGCAGTCAATGCCTGGTCGATCATGAATTGCGTCTCCATCTGGAGGGTAGGTCTCTTTCAGCAGTGGGGGTGCCTTGGTTAGATCTGCTCGCCTCCGTAGAGAATGCGCAATGTCAGCTGTTTTGCGCGTTGGAGTTTCTAAGGCGGCACTCACTCAGTGATGATTTTTGTCTCGAGTGGAACTCAGGCCTCCTATGCGCCTTTCCGCCTATACCACTTCTGGCCAGAGTTCTGAAGATCATCAAGAATGACTAGGCTCAAGTCATTCTTGTGGCTCTCGACTGGGCATGAAGAGTATGATATCCCAAGCTTTTGAACATGGCCATCGAACCTCCCCTCAGACTTCCTCTTCGGGAGGATCATCTGTCGCCGCAGCGGGGGCGAATCTCCACCCAAACGTCTCCAGTCTCCGCCTTCTTGCGTGGAGATTGAGCTGCGGCAGTTGACAGCTTTTGACCTTCCGCCTGAAGCCTATAACTTCATCTTGGCGTCCCTGCACCAAAACAGTATACGCCTGTCGTTGGAACAAATTTGTGGCATGGTGTACCATCAAGTCTGTTGATACCCCTCTCTGTCCCTCTTTCTGAGGTTCTTTTGTTTGATCTTTCATTGGCCCAGCAGGGCTCTGCTCCAGGCACCGTGAAGAGTTATTTTTCTGCCATCCCGGCTTTCCTTCGATTCTCTGACCAGCACTCCCTATTTAAATCTCCCATTGTTGGACGATTTTTTAAGAGCCTTATCCATCTCTTCCCCGTTCATAATGCCCCAGTGGGATGGAACTTAGTTCTTACCTATTTAATATGCATTCTGTTTGAGCCACTTCACAACTGCCCATTTCACCTGCTTACTTTGAAAACTGTCTTCCTCATAGCTATCACTTCTGCCCACAGAGTGAGTGAGCTGCAGGCTTTTTCTACAAAGCCCCCTTTCATCTCCATCCATCCTGACAAGGTGGTGCTTCATACTAGGGCTTCTTTTCTGTCTAAAGTGGCCATGCCCTTTCATGTAGGCCAATCAGTCACCTTGCCTATAGTTTACACGCCCCCACATCCTTCTAAGGAAGAGTGTTGGTGTTCTATTTTGATCGTACAAAAGAGTTCCAGGTGGACAATAAACTCTTTGTGGGTTATGTGGGTGTGAAGAAAAGTTGGGCAGTGCAAAAGAGTACCATCTTTAGGTGGGTGATTCTCTGCATTAAAATGTGCTACACATTGTCCGGGAGGGCTTGTGTGCTCATTCTACCAGAGCAACAGCTGCAAGCACTGTGTTAGCACGTGGAGTTCCAGTCCTGTACATCTGCCAGGGGGCTATGTGGGCATCCTTACACACATTTACAAAGCACTACTGCCTGGAAAGTCTGTTCTGAAGGGATGGTACTTTGCCCATTCGGTCCTGCAGGACTTCCTAGTATGATCTTGGTTCGCAGACCCACCTCCTGGGATGGTATTGCTTGGGTATCTATTCTCGGTTAAGAAATCTGCAACTAAAAGTCTCTATCAGATAAACAAGTTACTTACCTTCGGTAACAAATTATCTGGTAGAGCAATATTCTAGTTGCAGATTCATTACCTTGAAGCTTCTGCTGAGCGTCCTGACTTGCCAAGTGGTGTCAACTGCAGTCCCTGGGCCATTGGAAGTGCAAGATAGTGATCTAAAAAAGAAAATCCACACATCAATATGCCGCACCGGAGAAATCGACACAGCACCTGCCCCGCAGCTGGAGAATCGATGCATGTGTCTTCCAGCTGCAGAATCAACACAGCACCTGTTTCACTGTGGTCCCATCAATGGAGCGCATCTGGATTTTCCACACCTTGTCTCTGGGCACCAATTTCACATTAACCCCACACAGCAGTAAGTAACCAAGACTGCTTCTACGGAAATCAACGCATCGTCTTTCTTGTGAGAAAAGAATCAATGCATCAACTCCCCTGCCAGTAAGGAACCGAGGCATCATCTCACCTATGAGGAAAGAATCGACTCATCCCCTCCCCTGCGCAGTGAGGAACCAATGCATTGCTTTGCTTTTCCGGTGCCTCACCTCCCCTGTGGCCCACATCGTCTTTGATTTTGACACATCCCAGATACTTTGTGCTAAAGAGATGCATCCATTATTTCTTATGGATTAAGACTTGCTTAAGCCTTTAAAAAGTGATATCTTGTCTTCTTTTTTTTTGTTGTCATTTTGGTCTTGTTTTACTCAAATATTAACTATTTTTCTAAACTAGTGTGTAGTCCTTTTGTAGTGTTATCACAATGTTATTGTGTGTCTGTACAAATACCTTGCATATTGCCTCTGAGATAAACCAGGCTGCTCGTGCCAAGCTACCAAGGGACGAGCATGGGTTATCTTAGCTGTGTGACTCCCTTACCCTGACTACAGTGAGGGTCCCTTCTTGGACAGGGTGCAAATCACTGCCAACTAGAGACCCCATTTCTAAACCTTCGTAGAGGTCTAGTGGTGTGTGGTATAAACAGATCCCCAGGTAGCAGAGTGCAGTTCCCTGCCAGCGATGAATTGTCACCCAGGTACATGAGTAGTTCAAGTTGGGCCGGTTTTAGAGTGTATATGGCCAATTTCTCCCAGTTCAGTCAGTCATGCGGCTGCAATAAACTTTGTCAGGGTGCCTCGAATCAAGGATCCAAGGTGATGTCACAGAGGTATATCAATAGGTCATAAGCATACAGTAATAAGGAGTGGGTCCTGTCCGCCAGGGGTATGCCCCAGTCATGGCCCTCCATCTGCAAGGGAATGGCCAGAGGCTCCATCATGAGAGCGAAAAGCAAAGACAACAAGGGGTATCCCTGTCTGGTATCTCGGTAAACCCGAAGAGTGGCAGAAACCAGAAACCAAGCAGCCCAGCCACACACTGGAGGTCGACTTGGTGTAAAGTAGTTTGGTAGAGGCTAACAATCTAGGGCCCACCCCCATACGAGCCAGCATGAGGAAGAGATAGGACCACAACAGCATATCAAATGCCTTCTCCAGGACCAATATTAGGCAAGCAGCTTGTGGGCATGATTTTGGGCATGGAAAAGGTGACCGATATTTTGGAACGTGTTACGTCCAGGGGCAAACCCGTTTTGGTCCATATGAACAAATTCCGGGAGAACTAAGGCATAACAATCAGGACAAGGATTTTCCCCAGTATTTTATCATCTGCGCTCAAGATTGCTCTTAGGCGGTATGACGATAATTGTGTGGGTCTCTGGTTGGTTTGCACACGGAGACCAAGAGGGACTCTCATGTGGAAAGCGGGAGTTCCCCTGCTGTCAGAGTAGCCTCATACATCACCGCCAGGCAAGGGGCCAGAAGTGCTGAGAAGGTGCTAGGCCGTTCAGCCCAGGTGCCTTGTTATGAGGGAGTTCATTGATTGCTTAAGCTATGTCTTCTGGGGTTATTTTGGCTTCTATGGCTTGGTTGGTAGCAATGGGAATCGTAGACATCGCAGTTACATTGAGGAAGCTAAGTGAATGCTCCTCGGATGGGCTAGCGCGGGCACAATAGTTAGTTGAGTAGTAGTTATAGGAGGCCTGTAGTATCTCCTCCTGCACGTGGATTGTTACGTTATTGGGTAATATAATCTCAGTGATAGGGGCAAGTGTGCGATCTTGCGGTATCAAGTAGTCTAACGTCTGGATTTGTCACCTTCTCTGTGAACTTTCGCCAAATGAGCAGATAAGTTGAAAGGACAAAGACGTTCCAATAGCTGAGTTTAGGATGTTTTGGCTTCTGCTAACTGTGAGAAATGCAGGGTCGCGGTCCGCCGCCTTCACCAGTTTGGCCAATTGGCTCAGCTGTCACAATCTCTCTATCGAGCATTCACAGAACTCCAACTATCTGCTGAATACAGTTGACCCTGAGTATTTCCTTAAAGGCATGCCACTTGAGCATTCCAGTGGATGCTGTGTTATGATTTTCGTTGAAATAGAGACAAACACGGATGGCCTGCTCATTGTGAAAGCCAGGGTCTTCCAAGCAGTCACTCTGGAGGCGCCAAACTGAGGTCAGCAGTCTGGGGATCGTCCATCATAGATCAATGAAGTGCATGTCATGGTCAGCGACAATGCGGCCCAAATAATTGGTGTGGCATATCTGAGGGACTAAGGAGACTGAGCAAAGGAAGCGATCGAGGCCTACGTGTAATTTTTGAGGTGCCAAATAAAAGGAGTACAGTTTAGCAGTGAGATTGCTAGATTGCCATGCATCTAGTAGGGACCAGTGTGCACCCAGTTCCGGAGGTGCACTGCTTGTGTATGTTGGGGTGGGGGGGGGTGGGGGGGGGGGGGTAGGATCTATCAACGACAAGATCTAAAACACAGTTATAGTCTCCACCAAGAATCGAAGGGAATGTGGTCTTGTGAGCTAGCACTGCAGATAGGACATCCCAGAAGGGTCCCTGATCAGCATTCGGGGCATATATGCCACCAAGGAGTAGGGGTCTGCCCTCTAGGCAACCGTCCAGAAGTACATAGCATCTGTAATGGAGCCTAACACTTGAGAGTGCCCAGCCGAACCGAAACTAGGACACCTCGTGCATATACTGAGTATATAGTGACAAGTAGTGTGCCTCTCCAGCGTTTGAGTTCTTCCTTGGTAGTGTGTGCCTCCTGCAATAGAACTATCAGGGCATGCTGAAGTTTTATGTAAGAATAGACTGCGTATCGCTTGCGGGCTGTATGCATACTGCGTACATTCAGTATAAGGAGGCAGAAGTCAGTGTTTGTAGGATGCATGACGTGTGGTGTCAAGGCAGGCCGGGGGAGAGGAGCCTGTTGCGTGGTGCAGCATCCCACTATTAACACCTGTCCATGGCATAGGGGTTGCATGCTCTTGCTCTGCCGTGGTGTGCTGATCCCTGGGGAGTGGTTGGGAATAAAGATTCACTGGGATGGTACTGGGAATTAAACAGGGGGAGCCTACTGCAACCGGCAGTACGCCCAAACAAATTATCTATGTCTACATACCTAATGCATAGTAGAGGGTGACTAAGCTTCTAGTTGGTAAACCTCATGTGTGGGCCCACGTTTATGTAAGGAAGGGTCAGGGTGAGTCTCGCACCAAGAGTTGCCAGGGGGTGAGGTGGGAGATCTCCTGCTGCCGCTTCCTGGAGAGGAAGACAAGATGGCAAACAAATGTGATGTATTGGGTGTGCCAGGGGGTTTCATGCGAAGTGCACATGGGAGTAAGCCCCCCAGAAGGTGTCAGAGGGGGGATGACAATCCCTTGAGAAAGCTGAGGGGGTTTTGAGGGGCAGTAGAAATCAGGGGAATTATACAATGACGGAGCATAACTCTATCGGTGACCAAGCAGTAATCCCCAATGGGCAACAGTTCTTCGGGCAACAACAGGCGTGTCTGCTTTATATAAGCATGTCCTCAGTCTGTGGGGTCACCCTCAGACGGGTCATTGAGTCATGCTGCAAGCTGTCTGAGGGAAGGGTGTAGTCTGTGGTACAAATGTGAGGGCTTTTGCCTTTGTTCAGATCAACAGTATCGGAGTTCATTGCAGAAGCTGCCTCTAGGGCCTGCTGCTTGTTTTCTATAATTTGCTCTAATTCTAGTCGTGTCATGGGGGGTGGGGGGACTGTGATGCTGGGAGGCATTGAGATTTATTCCACTGCTTCTGACGGAGTTTAGTAGCTGTTGAAGTTTGGGTAGGACAGTGCATACAGGTAATTCCGTAGTGCTGGTCAACCCAGTCCCAGGCTTCCTTGAGATCAGTGAAAAAGTGTGAGGTGCCTTCATACATAATCTTGAGGTGCGGTGGGAACAGAAGTGAGTTCTGGACTCTGTGTTGTCAGACGTGCTGCTTGACCTCTAGAAATGAGGCTCGTTGCTGTTGAACTACACAAGTGTAGTCAGGGGACAACATGACCACTTTGCCCTTGATTTTAAGAGGGCCGGCGCAGCAAGCTGTGCGGAGGATGGCATCCTGGTCTCTGAAATGGAGCAATTTGGCCAGCATTGGGCATGGCTCAACAGGGAGGGTGGTGGGCCGATGGGTGGTACCTTGTGTGCTCTTTCCAGCATTAAGAAGGGGAGAAGGGGATGAGTTCAGAACTGCAGGTGAATGACCTGAACCAATTCTCCAGGTGAGCAATAGTGTCCTGGCCCTCAATTTCCTCAGACAGTCCCAGCACCCTGACGTTGCTCCTTCGGGAACGGCCTTCAGTGCTAGCTGCGTGTTCCTCCAGGTCGCGTACTTGCTCCTGTAGATCCCAAATAGCACTTCTTTTCTCCTCCATAAGGGGCTGCTGGCTGTTTATGTTCCTTTTGCCTTCCTTGATCTTGTCGGAGAGTTTGCGATGATCGTTGCGGAGAAAGCTGAATTCGGTGGCCAAGGTACCGAGTCCTGTCTACATGGAGACACAAGAATGTTCAATGGCAGCTAACACTTGGTCGAGCTTGTCGGAGGTAGGCAACTCAAGGGTAGGTTTTGCCTGTAGCGTTTCAGTGATAGTTGACAGAGGGGCCGGGCCGCACCTGTCAAAGAGGGACCTGGGATGGCGGATCAGAGTCTGCCCATGATGGAAGATGAGGGTTGCACCTTTTCTGTGTATGCATGAGGCTCCCAGAGGGGATTCTCGCTAACCCTTTCCTGTGTGGATGAGGAGGGGTGTTTCGAGGGGTAGTCCAGTCGAACCGTTAGGGGGCCCGGAGATCAGGAGAAGGATGACAACTCTCCGAGGCGCCCTCGCACAAGGAGCCGACTCCAGTTTTAGTGGGGATGGTGGTGGTGGTGGTGGAGGGAGGTGATACAGTCAGGTGCACATCTAACTCGTTGGGCCCCAGGCAGGGCACAGGGGTGAGCTTAGGCGATCCACTAGGTCTCTCTCCTCCCACACGCACCGATTAGAGTGCCGATGTGGGGGAGAAAGGTTGCAGGGATGTCAGCCAGTAGGGTGTCTGGTAGGTGTTGGTTGCCGTATGTTGGGGCAACAGGGTGGGGACCGCTGCAAAGTCCTCTGTATCCCAAAGCGGGTTGTGCAGGCCTGGCGGCTGTCCCACCTTTCATAATAAATGGGGTGTGTGGAAGCAGCCCAGGTATAATGCGCCTGAGTCATGCCACAAAATGGGACCCCCACATGCAGATGTGGCACTGATACATGGGGGGGATAATGGGCACCCTGCCACAGTCTGGGAGAATCTAGTAGGCTCTGAATAATAAGCAAAAGGAGGGTGGGGCAGGTGGCGTGATCAGCCCAGGGCCCCAGGATCAAGCAAAGGAGGCATTAGGTGTTGGTCCCCCACGGCTGCAGTGTACTGCAGGGAGAGGTCACTGTAGATGGGTCTGGTGTTGCACAAGGAGTGATCATGCAGCAGGAGACATCAACACAGGTTGGCCCCCTCCCATGCACAGATTAGAGTGCCAATGCAAGGGGGAGTGGACAAAATCCAGGGTCTTCCAATAGGCTGTTGCGCAGGTCACTGCTGAACAGAGAGGCCACACCTCACTCAGAGACCCCAAATTCTCATGGGTCAAAGACCCCCCCCCCCCCCCCCCCCCACACGCACTGAATAGAGAGACAAGGGGCAATGGGGGAGGACTCAGGATGCCGCACTGGGCTGCAGTATAGTTTCTGACGCCCCAACTCATCTGAAGTCTCCCTGTGAGGAAATACCCCGGGTCACGGTGCAGTTCAGGAGAGGCAGTCAATGCACCCCACAAGGTCCCAGCCGGGTTCCCAAGGCAGGCATCCGCTACCACTGCAGGATCTCCCCCATGCACCGAACTTTGCGTCGAGGTAAGGGGGAGAGTGCAGGGGCAACAGACTGCAGCTCTGTAGGCTGTTTCAGCTGGTTACCGCCTCAATGCTGTGTCTCCATATGTGTATCAGGCTGAGGCGTTGGGGACTGAGGGAGGAGAGGCTGCACCCTACGGAGGCCCGCGAAGGCCTCAGCAGGATGCAGGCAACCGGGTGCAGACCCTGTTGAGAAGGAGACCTTCTCTGCAGTTCATCCGAGGCCCTCCAGCCCCGCAGATGTCACGATTTCTGTTCTGCTCAGCAAGGTGGGCTCGCTCATATGGCCTGAGCACTAGCACTCTTCGGGCCGAGCGAGGTGGGGATCAGTGTCGGTGTGTGGGTCCGGCTCCTTCAAAGTCACTTCGGGGACGTGTCATAATAGGAGCGTAGGTGGGGAACCCCCGGCAGACCTCTGGCAGAGACCCAGGCCCAGATTGCGCCTGATGTGCGGGACAGCAAGCGGAGCATCAGAGATTCATGTCCACCATCTTGGCTGGCCAAGCCATGTCCTCCTAATACCAAATTCCCATCTGGCATACTTGGTTGCTTTTTTCATTTATTCCTCTCCCTCTCAATGCTGTGCACACTAGAATCATCTTCAGGCACACTTAGTCTAGTAGAGGGTATATTGCAATCAGTACTGAGTGCACTGTGTTTAGTACTGAAAAAACTTGGTTCAGCAGGTGTGCGGTCTCGTATCGGTAGTGGACACACAGCACTAGGTTCTGCATTGAGCATGCACAGATCAGCAGTAGATACTTTGGGAGAACAACAAGTACTTGTTGAAATAATGTGACAAGCAGGGTGTGAGAAGCTTCTTCTTTTCTTTAAGGTAATTTCATGTTCAGGTAAGATACCCACTCAGAAGGCGAATCTCCTCACTCATGCTCCTGTGTTTAGCCACTCTACTAGCCTTATACTACTCTAATCTTTTCTTCTGGGGTCAGACTCACTTGCATCTCTGGTAGACCCCCCCCCTCCCCCCCCGGCTTCCCCCTTTTCATGTGTGTTGGCTAGTACATATACAAAGAGAGTATAGTTGAGAATGTATGCCCACCTGCCTTTTGACCACAAGTAAAACAATCATACTCCCTTTGCCTCAAACCATGAATGCCTGATAGCTAACAAGTTTGATAGCATTACAGACTGGCCTATTAAAACGTATATGCCTCTGACACTCATTTTGAAACTTTTTCAATGTAATGAGTTACTTCGCCATTATATTTGGAAAGACATGATTAACCAACACATTTGACAGCCACGCTTGTGACCTTCACTTCAATATATTTAACAAAAGGAAGATAATTTTCCAGCCCAATTATATAAACTTACACATTTTCATCATCTTTAGGTGTCTGAAGGACAATGAGTAAGATGCTTCATATCAACACATCATTGGCAAGAGAAGCAGGCATTCAGAGATTACAGCCCTGTGGGCCAGTAGTTTTCTCAGCTGCACTGGCCTATGGCTCCTACACCCTGCTTCTAGCATCAGCAATGAGGCTACTGGTGCAATTGCAGAGCAAATATTGAGCCTCCGTTCACCCTCATCATCTTCAATTTTTCCCAATCAATTAAATTTCATTTAATTTCAAGAAGACAACAAGAACCCACATGTTGATACACAGGGCAATAATTAACAGATACACACTTTCATTACTATAACATGTATAGGCCGTGCATATCCCACTCCCTCCCCTCTCTCTCACTCCCTCAAGTTGAAGCACAAACCTAATCCCTTCACTAACTGTACTTCCCTTGATGGAACAATTTCTGCAACATCTTACACTTGATTGGCTAGTAAAATCCCAATATCCAGCCCTGTAATCTAATCTGCATGCCAGTGAAACCTTAGGGTTTTGGGACAGCCATATAGAAAGTTCTTATCTTTCAGATAATCTACCAATGGATGCCACATGCTGTCATATTTAATGCCCATTTAGTTGAGTTTCTCAGTTATTTTTTCCATGTTCAGCAACACCCAAAGTTGGCTAGCCCATTCTTGCGATATAGGGATGATTGGATTGGTGATTTCCATTTGAGTGCAATCAATTGGTTCACCACCAAAGTAACATTAGTTTTCGGTCTTCAGTCTGCTTTCTGCCTTGTGCAGATGCATGATCTGTGTTGATCTGAGGATGAGCGTGATGGTTGCTGGATTTAGTTATAGAAGGCACCCCAGCACTCCCTTGATATGACTGAGAATTTCCTTCCAAAAGAGGGTTAGTTTTGGGCATGTCCACCAGTCATGCAACATGTCTCCCAACTGACTACATCCCCTCTAGCATAGGCCATTGGTTTTAGCATACATCTGTTTCACTTTAAGGGTGTAAAATGCCACCACATCCTGATTTTATACATCAATTCCCTATTTTGCACACTTCTAGAGAGGGAGGGAATGTCAGCTCAAAGCATCTGCTATTGGTCTATGGAGGTGTCAGTTCGAATAGCCCTGCCACTTTCTCATAAATGGCCACTCAGGGGCAGTACCCAGATCATCATTATTGTTAGAGATAAGCCCCCGGGGCCAGAGTAGGTTATAAAACATTTTCCCAATGTCATCAAGGATCTAGTTGCAGCCTCTTTTGTCCAGGGGTGAAGAGTCCAGTGCCTCAATCGGAAATAATGGAGACAGTCAGTTTCTTGCAGTTTATATTACTGTTTAGAGTTTGCCCTTTTTGGGCAACCTCTCTCTGCCCATTTCTCAAATTCACCCTTCACAGATCCTGGTGAAAAATCTAGGTTAGATATAAGTGGTGTAAATGGGTAGGGGAAGATGGTTAATTTCTGGTTTCTCATGGCCAAATCCCACGCTTCCAATGTTAGCTTCAAGATATCTGGTAAACAGCCCATTGAGGGTCTTGCAGTTTTAACTATCCATGGTATCACCCATTGAGTACAGCTAACTACTGCAGCATCCATGTGGATCCGTCCCCCTCCTCATCTTTCTTTGACTTAAACGACCATGACTTTCTTGTTGACCTTGGCATTGTATACCTGTGGACTTGAACTAAAAGCTAAGTATGAAAGACAACTTATTGAATGACTCTATACTGTACTTGCAGACCACTATCTCTGGCTTGAAGAGCATGTCTTTTACTGCCTTTATTTCATGCACTAATGACAGTCACTGTTTGATCACATCAATGGATCTCCCTTCCTATGATGAGTCTTACCCAAGAGTAACACACATACTAGTTTACCTCATATCACCTTTCCCTTTCTCTCTCAAGGCACTGAATCTCTATTTTAATACACATCTCTGGAAAGCTTTACTGATAATGCCCCCTCAGACTTTAAAACTCCTCTTCTTTCTTCAGTTGTACCATCACCAAACTCGCACACTGAATCCTAAATTGAAATGCAGTAATAATCTGAACCTCTACTCCAACAGTCTACCGCATCTACTGACGACTCACTACCCATCAGCGAATCATCATAAATTGTAGGCATGTGATCTCCGACATCTTTCGTACTTAACTTTGGACAACAGCTGTGAATTATTTGTATTTAAAAAAACATGCTTTGCACCCTTATCCACAAATTACAAGTCACTGCACTCATAGAGAATTGAAGGAACTGGTGCAGGGGTAACCGTTAGTTCATCCGAATCCTTAGCTTACAGTCTGGTAGATACACTCCACCAAGACTCAATACTGTTACTGTTGACATGTTAATATCCCACCCCGAAGATTAGACTACTCATCGTGTATTGCCCTCCTCCCAGAAGACATTACATGTTTCTGGGAGACTTTTGTGGACTATATTGACAACTAAACTTAATCTCTTCTGGTAAGAACATATTTCTCTGAGGGGTTAATCTTATTTGGAATACTACAGCATTCACACATATCTGTCAACTCATTGTTTCCTGATGAAAGGTACCTAACCCAACACTGCAACTTTCCTACCCACACCAAAAGTGCCATCCTGGCCTTGATGTCCAAACCTGGCTACATCATGATGCATAATCTCATCTGTGTTGTCTAGTTGGACCAGTCCCTCTTACTGGATATTCTGTAAGTATCCCTCTCCTACAGATATAGAAAAGGGTAGGTCATAAACCTCGTAGGTCATAACCCCTGTCAGAGACGTTAAAGGTAGCATTCCCAAAACAGAGTTGAGAATAACCAATCCTTACTCGATGTCCCATACCTTTCCACCAAAACTACTGATACCCTCATGTCTAGGTGTCCGAAAATCATAAAGGTCACTCGTGCACAGGACACAGTTTCCGAAGTACTAAAAATAAGCCCCCGTGTCCTCTGTTAACAACTGGGCTCAATTCACTTGACAACTACAGACCCATTAACAGCTACCGTTATTGACTTACATTATAGAGAAATTTGTTGCAACCCAAATGAATAAGCTTACTTCTTAAAACGAGTTACTGGTTCCCCACCAGTCTAGCCTTAACACAGAAACGACCATGCTAAAGACTGCACATGGGTCCCTAAAAATATTTGAAAAGAGCAGCCATTACTCGCTGATACTTTTGGGCCTATGGACAGCTTTTAATACCAATGAACACAACATCTTTGAGCACATTTTATGGCCTAGCAAGGGCAACCAAGGAATCGTAAACTTGCTCAAAGAATATCCAATAGAGGACATTAACCAATTGTGTCAAATGGTTGCACATTTATTGTATAGTGCTGTAGGGTTACAAGTCTGGCCTAACCCCTATCAAATCTATCCTCTACTCCTCAGCCAGGTTGATCACACTAACTGGAAAGTTCACAGAATCACTCCAATTTTGAATGGGTAACAGTGAAATGTGTTCCATTTATAAGACAACCAGTTTTACATATAAAGACGTACAGACGAACTCCACCTCTAACTCGCATGCAAACTGGAACTATCCATAAAAAGCAGGAGCGTCAAAAGTAAGTTCATGTTCCTTCTACAAACACTTCATTGAAAAAAAATGTTCATCATAAAATGTTTCTTATCAGGGAATGGCCTCTGATATTGAATTTCTTTCCCATACAGTTAATATCTGCCCATTCAGTTCATATTTTCAAACCCACGCTAAAGTATCTTCTTATGAACCACCCCTGAAATATTGTTGTCCTAGTTATTCTACTGATACCCTACGACGTCTTGTTGCTGAAAATCTTTAGTTGCAATTCCACTATATGCATTTTATCATGTGTAAAACAAGCCTGAAGAGGACCTCTATCGGCCTTCTGTACCGTCCATATCTGCATCACTTGCTCCTCTGTCCTCTTTCTTATCGGTACAGCTACTGCTGGCCATTGCAATGTTTATCCTTAACAAGCCATAATATTGGACAACTGATGACCAAATACACAGATCCTTCATGCACCTTACTGATGTACTGATGTTGACTTCAAATATTTTCAGTTACTGCTTTTTTCTGTTGCTGTTCATTAATAATACGTTAGATGCATGCTCTTTTATTGTGCTGCTACTCACCTCAAATTGGTTTATTATTGTCCTCATCCTGTATATCCATATGTCCTGCCAATGTTGTGAAGAATCTTCCTGTCATTTGAAAGACCTTTTGTTGTACAGAGCTCTGTCGCCCTACAGGATCCAGCAGCATTATATTAGGCATGATGGTGTGTGTTATAACATTCACTCACTCTTCCTTTCCTTCTCTCTTCCTTTTTCTTCCATATCTTGTTCGTTCCTCCCTCTCCTCTTTCACAGGACTGATTGCAGCGGGGTGGGTGACGGATCGACACCTTCTGGACTTTGATGAATGGAGAACAGATTGGCATCTATTAGCCAAGAAATCAGATTAACACCTGAACACACAACTCATAATGGGACCAGCCAAGTGATGAGAGGGCCAGTTAGAGACCAGAGACTCACTGTTACAAGAGCCAAGCGTCTGAAAGCAGGACAGAAACCCAGCTCCTTCAAACCAGAACTTGCAAAAGTGACTGATATGGGAACCAGAAATCTTGAGTGTGGTGGTTTCTCTCTACCCATCCATGCTCTTGGTTCAGAATCTTTCTTTCTAAGCCAAGAGTCCCTGCCAGTTTAGTCCACTCTGTTGCTCAGCACAATGAAAGTTGAAGCTTTTCAGGCTGAACTCAAACCTATGTAACAATAGAATGAAAAATACATTGTTGGTCACTAGGGTTATTCATTGGCACAATAGGAAAAGTCTGGGATTTGTTGGGATACTAGTTTGAGATGCAGACCCCGGCTCATGGAATGCTGTCACTCCAGCATTCTAAAAGATGACCTCCTACTTGTAGCAGGTGGCCCAGGTCCATCACCAGGCCTTGGATTTGTCAACAATAACGCACCCTCATTTCTCAGAATGACACTAATTGGGTTAATCGAATCGCCTCACAGAACAAAATCAAGAGCTACTGACCTTGTGTATTAAAAAAGAGTGATAATTCGTCCTCTCCCTGAAAGACACCCCCACCCGGAGACCACACCTCATCCACAGAAAACTTCAGCAAGGCCATGTGCCACCAGCTGACTAGATGAGAAACAACTGCCTCAAGCTAAAAACAGAAGTAATCCATTTTGAGAACAACCCCTCCCCCTGGAATGACTCATGGTGGACCACCGCTCTAGGAGTACCCCTGACCGCATTTGAACACACTCAAAATCTAGGTTTTATCGTAGACAACAAGCTCACGTTCAGGGAACAAGTAAACTCCATTGCAGCATCCTGCTTCCACCAACTCTGCATGCTTTGCAGGATTTTCAATTGGATCCCCGCTGAATCCAGAAAAACAGTCTCACAGGCCACCATCACTAGCAGGCTGGACTACGGAAATGCCCTATACCTCGATCTCCCCGCACAACTCCTCCACGGACTCCAGACCACTCAGAATGCATCAGCAAGACTTGTACTGGACCTGCCCAGAAGAACCCACATTACCCCCCCCCCCCCCCTCAGGAAACTACACTGGCTGCCTGTACACAAGAGATGCAAGTTCAAGGTCCTCACCATGGCGTTCAAAGCACTCCACAACATAGGGCCCAACCTCGTTAACCACAGACTCTCCTTCCACCAGCCCACTAGAGAGCTCCGATCAATCAACCTCGCCCTCATCCCCAGAATCCAGCATTCACGAAGCGGGGGATGTGGTTTCTCCTGCATCGCAACCAAGAACTGGAACAAACTACCCACTTACCTACCTACCTACGAACCACACACACCCTTGCCGAATTCAGGAGGTAGCACAAGACCTGGCTCTTTATGGACTAACTCAACCACTAGCAGACACAACTCATAGCGCGTGGATACCCCCCATGATGATATGTTGCACTCTATAAATCGATTTAGATTTAGATTTGCAAAGACCAAATAGGAAAATGCTAAGATTTTCAAGATTACAAAAAGAGGTCATAGACACCATGTACATTAAATTGCGCCTAGAATATCTTAGATGACACTGCAGCTGCAACTGTAGCTTTAGTTTCAGTTGGTTGTAGTGTGCAGGGTTTTGTAAGAGTTCTTTCGATAGGATGTGTCATTAACATAGTAGCTCACATGCAGCACTGGTCCTCCGCAGTTTTTGGAAGAGAGCTTGCCATATCAGTCCTTGTGACCAATAGGAAACATTCTGCTCCTTGGATAGCCACAGTGCACTGGAACATACACTCCAACCTATCTCTTCACCTCCCTTTTTCATCTGGGTGCTTAATAGCACTGTATGATGAAGAAGGCTTCCCTGCAGGCCTCAGCTTAATGTATAGATAGTTGCATCACATGCATTCCTGGGTTGGAGATGGGGGATAGTGTGTGCCATTTTATTCAACTTATCTCTGTATCCAACTGATCACAGACCTGGATTTGCAACCAACACTGAGAGCTTTCTTATAAACACAAAGATGAAGGGCATAATCCTATCCCCCTGACTCGTCAATATTCAGTGCACAGAGTAAAGAGTGGGCTGTGGTTGTAGTAGCCTATCAAAGCTCCAGTAATGTGAGCTCAACCAGCGCTCACTCCTGGTCTCTGGCAGCAAGAACAGTCTGAGTCAAATCCCACCACAGACAACAGTCTATCCGAGTATATTGGGCTAGAGCACCCACCTGAATTTTGTTTTGTTCGTGGGTGTGTTTAAGGCCTGTTATCACTATATCATCAAATGTAGGCATGAACACGCCTCGCTACAAAGGTTTTACATTTTATCAGTGGTTTTAAAGTTTAAAGCGTCAATATGGCTGTGTCCTTTGTTCTTTCTCTAACCCATTTCCCTGGCAGGTAGCCCAACCTTTTATTTCCCAAGTATGTGGAGTGAGGGTATCTCTGCAGCTTTTGGTGCTTAGATGTGAATAATTAGGTTGTATGGTATGCCACCCTTAAGTAAGGAATAGGGCTGATCAGGGCTTCTCAAGCAGAAAGTGATGTCTCTAAAACAAGCTTCCTCACTGTGCTCAAAGAGGGAGGGGAAATGTGGAAAGCAAAATGGATCATTGATTGCTCTATAGTAGCAGCTGGGGATTAAAGCACCTCTTATGGAAGCCAGTGGGAGGCTCCTCTGAGTAAGCACCACAAATAAACTCAGTAAAGAAACAATAAGCAAGCTTCCTTCCACCCAATTCAAAAGTAAAGTCTAGTTTAGAAAAATGAAAACCTTACAAATATTTAGGAATCAAGCTGTAGTAAGCAGGGAATAAAATAAATTATAGCTGTTGTGTCAAGAATGTTTAATGCTATTAAGGGCATGAATGCAAGGATTATGCTTGTGTTCTTTAAGAGAACTTTTAGAGCAGCCAATCAAAACTTAGTAAGCACAAAACTTCATTACATTCCACAAATCACAGCCTACATATTCATCAAATAAGATCGCCACCATTTTGAATCCCTCTTCCTTTGTGAACAGCTCAGTCCCAATAACAGATCAACCGCTTGCAGCAACGCAGGAACAGCTTCTCTGAGTGATGACTTTTCAGCCATCAAATCAACTGTACTTGGTCATAAGCTCATCCAACGGGACTGCCACACTGGGCTTACACATAGACCTCAATCCTCAGTAAACCTTGATGGGGCCCAGCTCACTTCTATTTCTAATCTCCTCCTAAAGAAAAGATACATTGCTTAAGCCATGCTTCCAGAACAGTGATGAATTTACAGTTTTATACAACATACAATGGAAACAAAACAATTTTATTGCCGTAGGCAGGAAAACCACACAATACAGAAGCAAACACGCTCATTCCACAATAACCCCCCATGACAATCTGTTATTTCAAGCAATGGATAATTATTGTTTCTGTGTCCTTGATTGAGTTGAAAATGCTTGATGCAATAGCGAGAACATTTTTTATTCTATTAGGACCCGGAGGCTCAGATTATGCTTGTATGAAGCTGTTCCCCAACAACAGAGGCCAGATCAACAGTCTGTTTAGAATAAAGAGTTTTAACATAGATTCTGAAGGCAAGTCAGCGGCCATCATAATATCCTCCAGTCAAGACCTCTGAGCATAGGCCTTTGATGCTATCACACTGAGTGTGCCCCAAACACATACATCATCTGCCTCAGCTAACAGCCACCACAACTATCTGGTTATTGTGACTGCCGAAACCAGTTTAAAAGACTTTTGAAGGCAATCAGTAACTGCCCTCTAGAATCCTATCATAACTATCAAGTGACAGCTTCATATTTTTAAGGCAACCCACCACACACAATTTGTGATTGTTTGGGAGCACAGGCAATATTACTTTTCATATGTTTAGAAATATGAAACAGTACTCCATCAGGAGAAAAACCTGCTAAGATCCAGGGCTTGCACATCCAACCCTCTTTTACCATTATTCCAGAAATAGTAAAAAACTGCTCACATCTCACCACTGGGAACATCTCAATCGTGGAGGACTGGAAAACCTAATCGCTTTCATGAGTTTACTGACCAGAGGATGTTTGCCAAAGGTCTTACCATCCACAGGAAGAGGTACTGCTGAAATTGTGGAACTAAAATTGAATGACCTATATGCCAAACCACTGGGTGCAAGTTTCAACAAACAAAATTAGCACCATCGCTAAATCTGTTGCTGGGGAACCCACACTGCTTGCGTTACTCCAACATAGCCATCTACCCCAAGTGAAAAATATCTTTTAGGTGTACCGGCAGACTATGCCTGCTGTATGAAGAAAGAAACTTGCTCTGAAAGTCCAGGCATTTGCCAGCGATTCAAACTTTTCAAGCCATGAGCTTGAGCAGCCCCCCACTCGAACCATCGGGTACAGAAGACACACGGGTCCCCCTACAACTTAGAAACACTCAGAATTTGAACCAGTGGCTGTGTCACCATAACTAATACCACCTCATGTTTGATTAATTGAGCCAGAACATAGAGCTTCTTTATCCAAAAGAGTGTGAATTGAAGCCCAGGACTTTTTTCAGTACCCATGCATCCACAGCTATCACTTGGCAATTGTGAGTGAAGAAACATATTCTGCCTCCTAAAATTAAATGAAACAAAGGTATAATTTGAACTTGTAAAGCAGGCTCCTGTACTGCTCTTTGAGCACCTCTGTAGCTGCCTCTGTATCCACCATGTTCTGTCCTCCTCTGTACCTCGTTGGGAAAAAGTTGCTGCCCCTAGATCCATCCTGTCAGGAGCCATGTCAGCAATATTGGAATCCTTTCTGAGGACTTTGCAATGAGGAAAGCCCTGGCGATCTGCCAACCCATCCAAACAGGTCAAACTGAAACACTTTTTTCAAAGAAAGTTGAGCCTTCTAAGGCTGTGAATGGCTTAGCAAACTTCCCCAGATCTCATACAAAAGGATCACTAAAGGGAATACACTGAGCTACTCTCAGCCAGTTCTGCAAGTTTGAGGTCGATTCTCATGAGAATGCTTTATGTTACCATGCCACAGTTGGCGTTACTTAGTTGGCACACAGCCCACTGCACCCATGCTGCGAGCTTGTCTGGATCTATCAGGGAGCCAGAGTTCTTAGTCTGGTAAGCCAGTTCTAATATTTTTAGTCAGTATTCCTGACAAATCCAAAAGCTTGTCTTGGCACACTTTCCACAATCTGTCCGGACCTTTTTTTGGGTCTCTGTAAAATCTGTGCATAAACGGCAACATACTGGGATCAACAGTGTCATCTTAGCAACTTTGCCTGCCATAGCAGGCCTAGGACTTTCCACCCTAAGGTGATTGCATACCTCCCTTTCATACCCTTTGCGCAGACGTGTCTGCACATAATCTACCTCCTCTACTATTGGGGCCCATTCCAACAAGCGTGGATGAACAATCTCATCCGGGTTCAAATGAAAGGACTGATGTGAAAGTTGTAGGAGATGAACCAGCCATATGCGAACTGCGTTTCCGCTTTCCTTTGCCGTAAACTAGTGATTCCTGTAAGGAGTCTGACCAGGAAAAATCTGAATCGGTGTCCACTAACAGCTGGACTGAGTTTTCCAGTGCCTCAACCAAGTTATCTTCAAAGTAGTTGTCAGGGTTATCCTCATGGTATTCCTGATACCAATCCAGGTCAAAGGGTGAGATTCAGACATTTTGACAATATAGGTTGCCAACTCTTTAGGGTAACAAGAGGAAGCAGCCCCAAAGAAGGGTCAACAAGAAATTATATATATATATATATATATATATATATATATATATATATATATATATATATATATATATATATATATATATATATATATATATATGACACAAGGGCGTCGGAGGGTAAATATTGGCCAAAGGGCAATACACACTACTAATAAACAAATCATGCTACACACACACATACATATATATATATATATATTTCAAATAACGGTGAGACGTTTTTCCTTCACCGAATGGCTGCACAATATCCAAGAGATCGTTGGTAGTACATAACGAGAAAAAAATCCAAAATAATTTGTATAAATTTCGTCGACTCTTTTATTGAAAAATATATATAGAAAAGCAAATGTGAAAGTGTGAAGCTCAAATGGTGGGAAATGCCAAAAAAATGCCAAAAAGACACACACACATGCTGTCCCGGCCAAATGTCGACTCGTTTCGGCAAACGCCTTCAACTGGACATTGGCTGACATTTTTGCACATACTTATTTGAATACTATAGTCCTTCTTTGATTTCAGCAACATCAATACACTGTTTGAAAACTTGGCAGCCATATTGTAACGTTGTTGTCATCGGTCCCAATTGCTAGATAACATCCATATAACCCAGTCAGGATCCTATTTTAGTGATCATATATGTCTACCATGATACAGTAATTCCCCCTACTATAGAGATTATTAGTTTCAACATAAATACTTCTCATAAATAGGAAAAATATATTCTCAAATAAATATTATAAATATTTTCAACACATACATATGGGATATTTATATATACATTAATTAATGTCAATATCCTGATAAATAGTGCATATATAAACATTCCCCAATTATCAAAAGTTAATCTCCACAATAATATCCAATTCATATATTAAATGTATAATCATTGAGAATCAATATTTCCAGATAAAACTGTATCCATGCTAAATGTTCATCTAATAGTAATAAAGAACATCATATTCTAATATTAATCATGTTGATCCATCAAGTGGTCCCTGTATATGGAATAAAAACTAATTTTATGCAGATATTTAGGCAAAGCCCAGGCCAACTGACAATCGCCATAAAGTGCTAATTAAAGTACAATGCTAATGATGTACAAAGTGCTAATATAGGTGTGCAAAAAAAGCAATTAAAAAACAAACTATATTCAATAATCAGGTTAAAAAACTCCCGGTCAAATTGTAGAATTTCATTTACAGTGTCTATGCCAAACAATCTCTGCAGAGAATCCATTGCACATAAATCCAACTAAATTTAATTGAAAATCTCACAAATGAACATAAAGTTCAGCATCTAAATTGTGTCCCCATGGACTTTCAGCACCCAATAACAAAATCATATTAGATTCCATTTGTCTTAGCTCTGCTGTCCTATTCCCACCTCTGGGATTGACAGCAATAGTTTTTATCATATAGAAAGTCAAAGAGCTGCAGTTACCATCATGGACTTCCCAGAAATGTTTGGCTAACGGATACGATCTCTCTCTCTCTCTCTCTCTCTATATATATATATATCAGATCAGTATGGCTCGTTTTAGCCGAAGCCTGGACCTCTGAAGAGTTTCAGAGCTGCTGCACTTTTGAGCATCCAATGGGAAAAATGGTAATAGAAATAGGACTAGGCCCATCAGAGATGTCTAATTGAGCGCAGTCAATCCCCAAGCTCCTGCTCCACCAAGACTAGACTGCCACAGATAAAAATAGAGGGGGATCTGCAAAAGAAAATCCACATAGCACAGATAATGAAAGCAAGCGTGTCCGCACATGTGCACAAGCCGGGGGCCCAGGCGGAGTTCTGGGTGTTATTCCCTGTCGGGACTCAAGTGAAAATCGCTACAATACAATGATATAACAGCAAAAGATGACAGTGTCACAAAAAGCATAATATGGGCTCAAAATGAACAGCACTTGACTGCTGACCGCAAAGAAAGAACCACTCAAAATGCTGCTGATTATATTTGAGGGGATGTGTAGGTGGTGATTGGTGGAATGTAATGATGATCATGGGAAATGAAGTTTTGTGTTTAATACGTTTTCGTTTAATGCTGCAAAAGTTCAGTAAAGGAAGCAAACCATAATCTGAGCTTCTGGTCCTGACAAGAATTCAAATTATATAGAAATAAAGAGTGAAGGGATCTTTTAGGAGAGCAAGAGAGGTTGAAGGTCAGACCTAAGTCCCACCTCCTATTCCTTTTGTGTTCATTTATGTGTTCTCTCCAGGCAGTTAACCATCCTACCACCCATAGTGGGGAGATCCAAGAATCCTCTGTGGAGTGGGGAAAAAAGCACCACTGCTATGTAGAATTGAGGAATCGCAGGAGCATGTGTGGGACCCCTAAAGTTGATCTTTTTTTAACACACAGATGGAAATCTCAAAAGAGATTAATTTAACAAGCTTCCCTCTGTGGTTGTGGCCTGAATTCCTATAGGAACACGCTACGTTAAAAAAAAAAGGATTCCTAACTTAACCTTAACTAATCTATATACTGGAAATTAAAATGTATTCTCGAAACATTGCCTGTAAAGCTTTACCAGAGTTACATTACTGCAATTTCTCTGTTACATTCTGTTGACTGACACTTGGCTTTTAACATATACTTCTCTGTGGTTTTTGGAAAAGGAGAGTTTAAGAAAATTAGTTTCTGAAAACATTGGTTGTCTAGGGAGACGCCAGACCATCTAAACCAAGTACCCAGCTCCTGACAAAACACAAACAAGACAAGAAAGCATCAGTTTAACTACCACATGAAATCCACCACACATGGCAAATGTAGGAAGCTAGGCCATCCACTTTCAACACAGATCAACCATCATTCTTTAGGTGATGGTGAGTTCATGATGTAGCCTGGAAACATTTACAAGTCTTCTTTAAGTTTCATGAGTGGCACCTACCTTGCATTTGCAGCAGTATATATATTTATAACTGCCTCATTTGGCAGCCTTTTGCTTCCCACTTTCAGTTCAACTCATCTGTCGTGATATGAATAGGTCTTTGACAAAGTATCTTGTGCAACATTAAGATATGATTAATTACTTTTCCATTAAGAAAAGGACCTGCACTTTGGGGCTGCAATGTGTATGCAGCAATAGATTTTTAGTTCTCATTTACTATTTTCTACTTTATAAGCCTTAGTAGCCGTCTTTTCAACAAATGTATCCTTTTTATAAAATTAGCATTGACAATCTAAAAATGTTTGCTTTTTTCAGATGGTACATGTTGACTAGTTCAATACAAGTCTGACAACCAGTCCTAGGCAGTCCTCAAGAATGAGAAGCTTGAAACTAGAAACTTATAAAAAATGTCATGTGGGTTCTTTTGATATATGGTACAAAGTGGACTTCATAAGCGCTATACTGATAAGCACTGGTAGCACTTTGGAGACCATGTTCTAAAGTCCTGTGGGTTTCTTCTGGTTACCCATCTGACCACGGATGAAGAACTGGTTAAATATCTAAGTCAAATTACCTAGAGCGCTCTACAAACAGCATGTAAACTGTTTCTTGATAACTCACTATAACATATGGGATCACAGTAATGCGAAGTAGTTCTTTGAGACATACCTGTGTTGATATTAAAGCAAATGATTATGAAATAGCCATAGAAGTAACCCAGTGAGTAATCCCAGAAAATGTATCTATTAGCACCAAAACAGAAGTCTGTTTTTGAGGTACTGTAAGGTCAGTAATAAATTTTATAGATACAGTGTGCCATGGCTCCTTTGTTTTTGGTAACAGCAATTGTAACACATTGTATTTCTGCAGATACATTTTTGTTTGGATGAACATGATTTCACCTGATCTTTAATTTCTTGATGCATAATGGAAGGTAACCATAACCAGCATTTTATTTGATTAATAGCCCAGCTGAATCTAGGGACTACCTGGTAGGAAACTGTCATAGTCCACTGTAGTTCTTCTCCTTTCAAATGGGTAGCTGCTGCATTGATCTGCGTACTTTCCATGAAGAATTGTCTTCAATCTGGTATTTAACCAGTTCATTACTGATTCATTCCAGTATGCTGCACGTGTGGACATGAACCGAAGGAATTATGGCATGGCTGCTGCACCTCTGTGAGGTTTCAGGATGGTTAACTATGCTTGTGTGCCAAGAAGGGTGTAGCCCTGATCTGTCTTTGTGCCAAAGGGGGGGTATGGGGAGGGTGAAGAACTTTCTGGGCTTGATATCGGCTGTGTGAACTTGTGGGTTCTAAGTTGCAAAACCTTAGCAAGGAATTCATGACTTTTAGAAGATAAGATCAACCAACTTCAGCATAAATATCAGATCCTTTGAATAGGGAATCTAAAAAGAGTATGGGCAAATTTGTAGTGATGTTTGAAGAGTTTGAGAAGACAGAGAATACACCTAGGCAATGGCATAGTTGCTTTCAAACCTCATACATTCAATCTGTGAACCTAGCTGCATCCCGGAACATCATTTTAGGGCTGAGGTCTGGTTTAGGGTAACCACACTAAACAGGACTATGGCAAATTAGTGATGAATGTGGGTGGTACTACTAGGTCATAAAATATTAGGGGGGCAACTGAGTGAAGAATAAAGCTATTCATTAAGATCCTAAAGAGGAGGAGGAACAGGAACTTGACCCATTGGAACTGTAAAGTCAGAATGATGATTAAGGAGGAACTGGGGAGTTAACCATGACTGGAGCTACAGGTTGAATAACGTCCTGGCATCAGGGTGTGTTGGCAGATGTGATAACGTGATGAGATGTAGAGCTATCAATAAGTGTTGAAGAAACAAAAGCAAAAATATGATCACTTAGACCAGTGAGAGGTAAGGATACCAGGGACTATAACTGGCTAAGAGACCTACATTATAAATACTGTGGCATCCTTTTAACTTCATAGGATGGATATGTATAACATAGAATGGGTCTGTTAAGCATCATTTGGTATTGCTGCAGCACCTTGCTGTCATTGAGACCCATAATGTTTTGGGATAATGAAATGAGTGAACCTGCTTAGCATGAATGATAGCAGTTCTGTTTAAAAAAAAAAAAAAAAAAAAAAAAAAAGGCAAGTAGCACAATACTTTCAGAAGCTCTTGTGTGTGTCTTTGGAGATCTTATGTGGTTTCAGGTCACATACTTGTTTGCAGTGATCTGAATTCCAGGTGGAAAGACTGTACATGACAAGTCTACCTGCTTGTCTGGCAAAAAGTGTTACCCTGACTCACCTCCCCTTGATACGGTTGATGGACCACAAGATCACCAATAATTGTACATACTGCTAGAAAACATAGGTGAAGTGATACATTCCACATCTAAAGTAATACTGCTCTGTTGTTCTGTTTGTTTAGAATCAGGAATTGTTGCAAAATACTGACTTTAGACAGGTCATTGAGTGGTTATGCTCTCCCATTTGCTAGACCATAGCCATTGTCTGGTACCTCATGATTGTGACTTACCAGTACAGTGTGGTTGTGCTTCACCAAGCTAGCACTTATTAGTTACCTAATTCAGGTAGATTTAAGTGTTCCAGTGACACCCTGGTCAGGGTTTAATGCCCCTTGGGATATACTAGAAATCAGTTGTCTGGTTACTGTGAAGGGATTTGTACCTTGGCAATATTATTTTACCTCCTAAGGGCCTTGGTTGTATGTGCCTTCACTCCCCTTGGTCATTCTTCTTGAGAGGGAGCAGTTGAATTCCCATTTATGGCGTTAAAGCTCACCCCTGTGTTTGGGAAAGTTCTGCATGCAGGACAGCCTACCAGGACATCCATAAGACAAGTGGGCATGCCAGTTAAAGAGAATGCACAATAGAGTGCAAGGATGCAGATAGGGCAATTATTGTCATGCACACAGACAACCACCTCACCGCCCTGAAGCCACATCAAGAGTAAATAAGATACAGACACACCTCAAAGAAGAGCTTAAATGATTCAAACCTGTCAACCACAATAGACAGGAACTTGACATTCGATAAACTAGGAATACATACAAATTGAGCAAAGAATGCGACCATGTGTACAAGGAACAATAAAGTAATTAAGTAGGGGGCAGCAGCATTAGGGTGATTGAGCTAAACATGTCAACAGAGAAGTTGTAAAGACCTGAGTTATTTTATCAGTGCCTTTGCATTTTTACACATGGTTTCAACTTACTATACCATAACTCCTGGAATCCTTTCCTACGCTTGTCTTAGGTTGAGATTTCACCTTTGGGTTTCTTGTATGTAACTTTAATTCCTGGATTGGTTTTCTACACATGTGGAATGTTGTGATGCTATTTAGTTTCAACCATTATTTGACCATTGACTCCATTTTGCTTGAGTGACTCCATTGTGTGCCCTGCTGCAGGGCAGCACAGGTATTTTTCCTTACAATTTTTTTTTTGTTTACACCAGCGAAGAGTCGAACAGTGCTGGAACATATTATGGAGGATGGGGACTAGATACAAGTTCAGAAGGCTAAGACTGTTTTCATCAGAGGAATGAATAACTCTGTCTTAGAACAAACATTGGCAGCCTGGCTAACTCCTATGGGTGTTTTAGGCTTAGACAAAGTACAACCAGTGTTTAATTTCATAACGGAGGGGGTTCCTAGAACCTTCTTCTTGAGGTGGTTTAAGGTATAAAAGACGGGGAGACCTGGTGCTAAGACAGGAGCTCGTCTGTGGAGTGGACGTGCTCCTCTGGATCTGATTTGTGATCCCAATCCGGGGGTCTCCTGCCTTGGCTGATCGAGGGTTCCCCAATCATGCTGATGCGGATGCTATCAACAACCCTGTTGAAGATGTAATTTAAATCTTGATTATTTAACTTATGTATACATGCTCTGTTAACACACTGCATATTTCTTTTTCAGTCTTGACCACTTGCTATATGCATTTATCTTTGTATATACACATGTTCTGATGCATTTGAGTTATATGCTTATTCTCATATATTTTTATGAACTTTATTTGATATTTGGGAAGTGCCTTAATAAATTCATTATTTAGACTAAGAGTGCCGAATTCTTTTGGCATTGTGTCCTCTTAGTTTAAGTGAGAACAATACATTTTGGCATCGCTTGCAGGATACGAAGTAAAAGATTAAAGTGAAAAATGTTTGGCAAAAAGAGAAAGGCAGTTTGCCAGATACCAAGTGAAATACAGAGTTGGGAACCAGCTCCGTACGGTGTGCCTGCGCATGAGTGGTTTCACTGTGCTAGCTTGAGTGTAAACTGAAATGCGTGTATGGCAGATGCAGAGCCAGCAAATGTATTAGCTTGTTTGCAGAAATTGCCAATTGAAAAAGGAAGAGAATTAAGTACTTTAGGTCGTAGAGGCTGGATCCTCTTATGTGCTTATCGTAAAATGCATGAGAAATGTGTTCAGTTAGAACAGGAACGTGAACAGATGGAAAAGCAGTTAGTTGAAGCCAGAAACAGATAGATGGAATAGATAGCAAGAGTCTGTGGGAAATGTATCGAAAGTGAGGGATGGAAAGGAAGTAGGGAAGCAGGAAGGTGAACAAGCAGGATAAAAAGCAGATGAGTCAGGGCAAGTCAGAAATTAAGGAGGAGGACTGAGAGGGGGAGAAAAGTAGACCCTCAAAGGTAGAGGAAGTCCAGAACACTGCTTGGTTGATTGAGTTCAATGGTGGGGAAGAGGAGTTGCCCCACGGGTATAAGAACATATATCCAGGTTTGACCTGTATGCAAGTCAACAAGTTTGAATCGGATTAGTAAATTGGCCAAGCTCCAGTACCGGGATGAGCTTGCAAGGATAATAGACCCCTTGTTGACTTAGAAATGTATTGGAAAACAGGAATGTCCAGAAGGTTGGGGTCCTCATGGACACTGGAGCGGAGGCCTCTTTGATATTTGGAAATCCTAAAAAGTTTATAGGACAGCATTACACGTTTAGGTGGAAAAGAAACCCCCACCGTGCAAACTAATGTCCACATGAAAATAGGGAGAACCCCAAAACGAGAATACCCTGTCTTGATAGTGCCCCTCTTTGAATATATTCTTGAAATTTATATTCTGAAGGGGGTGGCTCCATATTTGGGAGATGGGAGCTATCTATTTGGATCGAAGAGATACATCTCAGCGGCAGCATTGAGGGTGGTTCATTTGAAAATACCTCTGGTGAAGGTGCCCCCAGGCACCAGTTTGTTCATTTGGAGCAGTATCGGATCCCGGGAGAGCATGAGCAGATAAGTAAGACCATATGGTATTTGGTAGAAGCTGGGCTGGTGGCCCTGGTCACCACTGCGTAGAATAATCCTATGTGGCCTGTGCGCCAACCTGATGGGAGCTGGGGAATGAAAGTTGATTCTCACAAATTGAATAGACATACACCCCCTTTGACTGCCGCCGTCTCAGACACCATCACTTGGATCGAAAAGATACAGAGACATAAAGGGACTTGGTATGCAACAATTGATATTGCCAATGCTTTTTTCACTATACCATTGGCCCCTGAGAATCAAGAGCAATTTTCATTTTCGTGGTTTTGGAGACAATTTAAATTTGTAAATCTTCCTATGGACTATGTACATAGCCCTACTATTGGTCACCAGCAGGTGGCAGAACACCTGGATGAAGTACCTGTCATTCCAGGGGTGCAGCTTTCTCATTATATTGATGACGTGATGCTGCAGGGAGAAACACAAGAACGGGTACAGACTCAGTTGGACAGGATTGTAGAACATGTGCACCGTAAGAGGTGAGAAAGTACAAGGACCCTCCCTGAATGTGAAGTTCCAACGAATCCAGTGGAATCAGGGACATGATTGCACTGGATGTTGCTGCAGGTGAGACAAAAGATACTGGAATTTGTTAAACCCCGTAATAAGCAGGAAACTCAGTGGTTCATTTATATATTTTAATCTTTATTTCGGCCAATTTGGCCATAAAAAGATGTACACAAAAAACACACATATGAACATGTTAAACCATCAAGGAAAAGTAAACAGGAAACACATCAGATAAAAGACCATACAATTAAAATAAAAACTTAAAGTTAGATAAGAGCCTGCAACTTTAAAATACGGGTACGAATATGCCAGACATTGGTAAGGAATTTGGCTAGTGCAAACACAATTGGACCTGAAACATCAGTTTTTAAAATTCTGTACACCGGGAGGTACTCCCTAAAACCAAGGTTTCTAATAAGTGGTAGGAGCCAATATTTCCTGGCGGCCTTGTAAGTTGGACAAAACAAGACCACATGCAGATCGCTTTCCTCTGCTCCCACACATGTCGGACATAGCTTGGTAGATGGGAGTGTTGACCAGGAGCAGGTGTAAGATCGCAGAGGCAATGTGCCATATCTCCATTGGAGAAATAGCTTCCTGGCCAGCACAGGAGACATAGCATCCACAACCCTCTCCAAGCGGTATGAGTCCTTGCTTTGCGCGAATACAGATGTTAATGACCCCTCGTTCTTGCAGTCTAGGGCCATAGCTAATTTCTGCTCGTGGTAAGCACTGACCAAAGCTCTTCGTGGGATCCTTAGTGAGGCGTTAGCTGGATCCGACCACAGGTCAGGGAGGCCCAATCCCATACAGGACTTTTTTATATATTTTATCCACGGGATCTGTAGAGCTTTAGGGTGGGTTAAAAACTCCCTCAGTTCTGCCCTATAAGAAGAGAGTTCTTCGGTGCTCCATAGCCTTCGCCAGAAGACTATGGGTCTGAGACCTAATTCATCTGCTAATGGTCTCAGACCCAGATCCATCCTCAGGGGGAGGAGCGGAGTACTGGACGGGAGTGCTACTATCTGTCTAATGAAGTTGTTCTCAGTTATAGACAAACTGCAGGAAGCTGTGTGACCCCACAGTTCCGCCCCGTACATCAGAGCTCCTCTAGCCTGTGCCTTGTATATCTGGATAAGCGGCCCCAGCGGTCGATATGTGGAGCTTCTCATCAACCGAGCAATGCCGCCAGTGGTCTGCACTAATTTAAGATTAACCCTAGTCTGGTGAGTTCCCCAGGACATGGTTTCATTCAACGTTACACCTAGATATTCAAAGGTGGAGACTCTCTCTAAACGTGAAGCTCCCAGTAAGGGGTTCGGGCGTGATCTTGGGGTTGGGTTCATAACCATAAACTTGGTTTTGTTAGCATTGATTTCTAACCCCCTATCTGTGCAAAAAGCCACAAAAGAATCAAGGATCCTCTGTATCCCCATGGGTGTTTTGGACAGCAGCAGGGTGTCATCTGCAAACATGATTGCAGGCACCCTGCTGCCATTCAATTTTGGGGCATCAGTGTATTCAGTTCCATTGAGATGGGCGATTACCCCGTTGACGAAGAGGCAGAACAGGGTCGGTGCCAATACACAGCCCTGTCTAACCCCCCTGTCAACGGGGAATCTGTCCGTTAATTCCCCGTATTTCCCGCACCTGACCCGGGCATAGTTATTATGGTGCAATCTCTTTAAAATTATCAGGATGTCTGGGGGGATCCCCATCTCAGCCAGAACACTCCAGAGTTTCCCTCTGGGCACGAGGTCGAACGCAGCCCTCAGGTCCACAAATATAGTGTATAAACTACCCCCTTCCAATATTGCTGCCCTCCAATAGATAACGTTCAGACGAAAAACCTGGTCCACTGTAGAAACTCCCTTTCTAAATCCCGCCTGATACGGACTGAGGGCACCCGTTTCTTCCACCCAGTCCTGAAGCCGATTCAGCAGTATCCTGCCAAACAGCTTCTGTGACACGTCAATTAGACTGATTGGTCTGTAGTTGGCTGGGAGCAGGGGCGAGCCCTTTTTAAATATAGGAACCACCTCTGCCCCCAGCCAAGTACTCGGAATTTCCATGCCACACAAAACTCCATTAAACACTGCAGCCAGATAGGGGGCCCAAACACCGGGCTCCTGCTTGAACAGGTCCCCGGGCAGGCCGTCCAATCCTGGCGCCTTTCCAGCTTTAAGTCCCATTAGTGCTACCTTCACCTCCCCCACTGTTATCAAATCCCCGCCATACTCTACCAGTCCAGTACCGAAATCAATCTTAGTTTCTCCCTGCTCGGAACTGTAGAGAGACTGGAAGTGTGCCTGCCACACCCCTGCTGCAATATTTGGTTCTATTGCCGAATGGAGGTTCCCCGACCCCCCGTTTACTACTCTCCAAAACATTTGGTGGTCTCTTGTTGCGAGGGAAGTGGTAAGCTCCTCCCACTGGTTCTCCTCCCATTCGGTTTTAGCATGGATGACCAGTTTTTTATAAGCCCGTCTACTTTCTCGCAGCTTCTCTCTATCTGTTCCCTCCTTGATGCATCTGAGGAGTTCTCCCTTTGCCTTCCTGCAGACTGCATTGTACCATAAGGAATTATGTTGTTGGATCCTCTTCTGATTCTGGACCCTGGTACAAAGCTCAGAGGCCGCTCCCTTTATAAGGTCCTCATGAGCCTGATATAATTTCTCATGGTGGAATATATTGCCCACATCGTTGGCTAGCTCTCCCACTTTTTCCAAAATGGGGATTAAACCTGCGTAGAGCTTCGAAAGTTTCACTTGGCTCGTAGCTAGTTTATCCCACCTGATTCTTCTCCTGTTATTGTCTAATAGTAGTTCAGGTTTGGACTCCCCCATGGTTATTATGGAGGCCTTTGGCCCAGGATGGCTAAGATCGAGTTCGAGGGCGTTATGGTCACTATCCAGTCTCTCCACCACCCTAAAGTCCAGGATAGAAGACCAGTTCACTATCTGTACAAGAGCATAGTCCAAGCGGGACTCTCTTCCCACTCTGTTGTACGTGGTTTTGCTTGGTACATCAGACTTAATACGTCCATTGCAGGCTCTAATTCCATGCTTTAGGGTGAGAGCAGTAATCTGCAAAGCCACAGGCGTCCATGCCTTTGGGGAAGGTGCTACAACAGAGGGTACTGACCACCTGAACTCTTCTTCCATGGGAAATCCCTCTACGAGACCGACCAACGGCTCGAAATGGGAATTTAAATCCCCTCCCACTATGTAAGGGATATCTCTTGGCATTTCCGCTAAATATACTGAGAGCTCCTCTATAGTGGGGGATTCACGCGAAGCTCCCACTGGCCTGGAGTAAATATTTATCAGGGCAAGTTTCGCTAGGTTCGGCCAGGCTAATAAAACCACTAGGATATCATCTGATGGCACCGGTAGGCGTGAAGCCTGACATCCTAAGTGGGAAGCCACCCAAGTTGTGAGTCCACCAGAGGGGCGGCCCTTACCCTCCCACCTAGCCGAGATGGAAAATGACTCGTAACCTTGATGGTTGTAATCTTCCCTTGCCCAAGTCTCTTGGAACATGCAAACATCCCCGGACTCAATGTAAGTTATCCAATCTTGGGTGCCCAGTTTGCTGGCTAAACCAGCCACATTCCACCAAATTAGTCTCATGTGCGCTGGAGAAGCCACAGAACAGATTGCAGGGATGGAGTGGGGGGAAGAGCCAGTACCAAAACCAGAAACTACACCAATTACTCTAACAGGGTCATTTTCAGAAGTGGGTTCGGCCGGATCAGGCAGTTTACTGGGACCATTATCCGAGGTCACAGGATTTGAGTTCGGGTTTGGGGGCAGTCAGTCCACACCATCCAGACCATTCAGACAGTTAAAACGATTGTGGTCCAAAAAGGGAGTCTCCGAAGGTCGATAAACTGGACGTGGAGCATATCCCCTATGTCTAGATCTTCGTTCCACCCTTGTCCAGTTACCTTGTGACAAGTCATAGTGCAAGCGAATGGGAGGGAAAAAGAAAGAAACTGGCAAAGTCTGTAAGGTAGAATCCAGTGATCTATTTGACCCAGCACAAATGTATAGTACTGTTCCAGGGTCTCGAAAAGACACAATGATACAGTCCCCTGCTATTGATTTCCCCGACTTCCCCAACCATGGTATCCTTCTTACCATAATGATCTCATTGTTGAGGTGAGCTGGAAGAGGTCTGTTCCAATTCAACCATTTAATGGTTTTCCTCTTGAGTGAGTGATAGTTCTCATTTTCACCCAATTCTAGAGAGGGAACACCAGCCAACACCACCATGAGGCTGTTAGCCTCTGGTGGTAAGTCGGGTCCTCGTGGTCTAGGGGCAGGCTTACCAGGGAGTATACGTTGGAGTGCTGGGCCATCTGTTTCTGATGGTAGGATGTCAGAGTTAGTAGGTAAAATTGGAACTGGGATAGCCATAGGTGGCTGTAAAAGAGGGGCGGCAGTGGTGCCCAAGGGAGGCCCCGTGTGGATCGGTGGGTTTTGTATATTGGGGAAGGTTCCTATTGGTAGATTGGACTCAGTGGTTCTACTCTGTTTGTTGTCCAAAATTTTCAGGGTGGTTAAAGTTGCCTCCAGAGTGGTCAGCCTGAATTCTATTTTCTGCAAGCTCTCGCTAATGGGCAACAAGAGTGATCTAATTAAGGATTCAATGCTCCCCAAAGAGCTACCGGGAAGTAATGTGTTAAGTGGGCTCTGCCCTTTGTCGCTAATGGAAGCAGTGGTAATAATATTGGTACCCTTGGGGGGAGTAGCCTTCTGCACATTAACTAAAGGCCTGTCCAACATAGGTACGGACTTGAGTGACTTTCCAAAATCAGAGTGGGGGATCTTTTTCTTCCCCTGACCACCCCTCATCTTCCTTCTGCGTTTATTTGGTGGTAGGTCATACACCTCTGCCACCACAGTTTGCTTTAGCTTATTAATCTTGATTTTGGCTCTGGTGTGTGTTTGGGTGAATAAGTCAACTGCCGAACTACTGGCAACTAATAGTGGAGTGGTGTCCGTAGTTTGTTTGGGAGGTGGGCCAGAAATGGGAGAACTATCCCGGAGTAATAGGGGAACGTCTTCTTGGGATGAAAGATCCGGGCTGCCATTGAGGGAACCTTCCTCTTGGGAGATAGGATAGGGAGTTATGTCACTGAGGGGCCTATTTTTCATGTGTTCAATCAAGCGACGACGCTCTGTCCTACGCATCTCCAGAGAGGTTTCGATTCCCCCATCACCCTTTACCGATTTAAAGTAATTGTCCAGAGTCCCAGTGTTGGCTCCCCCCTCCTTCGCTGCTGTTCCACCTAGGGCTGATGATGGCATACCCAGAACCTTTTTCGCATACCAAGTAGGATCAAGGAAATGCAGGTGAAAGAGAGTGGGCCCAGCCCAGCCTCCTGCGTGCCCTGACGGCCACAGACGGTCCCGCCCTTGTCCCGGGGTTATCCCCGGGCGCTCCCGCGACGCGGAAGTAGCTGTTTGAATTTATAAGAGAAAAGTTAAGCTATGAGTGGGGAGAGCGGCCAGGTGACAGGAGGCGCGGGTTAACAGGACTGCTGGGAGACGTAGTCCTGTCCCGACGCTCGCAGCCCTGCACTCGCCCAGTCCCTCACTGAAACTGTCCGTAGGTTTTGCACAAGCGGATCTCACGCCGCAGCGGGACCCGCGAAGCGGCTTCCGCAAGAAGTAGAGGAGAGTCCAAAGGCAAACCAGCAGCAAACAGCAAGTCCGACGGTATCCCAGGGGAGTGGAGCTCAGAAGTGGTTTTTCAGGCTGTGAGTGGGGCGGGGCTTGCAAGGAGAGCGGCCAGGTGACAGGAGGCGCGGGTTAACAGGACTGCTGGGAGACGTAGTCCTGTCCCGACGCTCACAGCCCCTGCACTCGCCCAGTCCCTCACTGAAACTGTCCGTAGGTTTTGCACAAGCGGCTCTCACGCCGCAGCGGGACCCGCGAAGCAGAGGAGAGTCCAAAGGCAAACCAGCAGCAAAAAGCAAGTCCGACGGTATCCCCTGGTTATGGTTTCCCAATTGCTTTTAGATGTGAGGCTTCAAGGAGCAGCCCCCCTCCCGCTCTGCTGTGCTCTTTCCACTGCTTCTGCACGCGCTAAAGTTTAGGTTTCCATCACATGTACGTCGCTTCAACTGCCCATGTTTGACTTCTAGCCCGTACTGACTCCGGTAGTTTCACTTTAACTCTCTGTCGGTGGATTCATCTGTCAGAAGCGGTTAATAGGATTTCTGTTAAGACGTGTGTTCGCTTTACAACCTTTTCATATTTCCATATGTTGAACTCTGGGAGGACAAGGGATATCTTATTTGCTTCAAACTTGGGCTTATGGTTCTCTTTATAATGGTGAGTAGCTTCTCTTTGGTTTATGTCGCGTTTATGTCCCTCTTTTCTATTATGGCACGTTTATGTCCCCTCTTTTCTTTTTTTTTTTTTATAATTGTTTATTGTGTACTTTTAGGGCTCCTGCCCAGCTCGCTCCGCTCCCCTGCCTCTCCAAGGGCGGGGCGATCGCGGTTCTCCACCGGGGGGCGAGCCCCCGTCTCCGCGCCAACACGTTTGACCGCGGTCACGGCTCCCTCGACGATTCCTTTTGGGGGCCCAGGCTCGGGTGCCTGCGATGTGAAAATCACAATCCTGTCCGCCGCGGGAACAGGATCAGATGGGGAGCCGGGAAGCAGCGCCCGGGGATCACCAGCGTCCGCTCCGGACAGTGCGGACTAGGCCCTCCCGGCTCTGGAGAATACAGGTAGGCCACAACTTGGACGGCCTATCGCCTCCGGGGGTTCCGCGCAGCGAGTACAGGCAGGGACCCAGAAGGCTCGCGCCCAGCGACAGTCAGCGCTCACCTCCCCGCCAGGGTCCGCGGTCCAGGCCCCTCCAGCACCCGCATCGGTCGCGTCGATCCGGTACGGTCGGCGTTAATTTCACAAACACACGTGCCTGCTGTCCTGCGCAGTGAGGGGGGAAGAAACAAACTTTGAAGCAATAAGGTTCATTTGATTGTTTGGTTTTGGGAGGCAGCATATCCCTCACTTGAGTCAGATTTTGGCCCCTTTGTACAAAGCGACTTGAAAGAAGCTTGAGTTTGAATGTGGAGAGCAACAGCAGTGTGCGTTTGAATTGACAAAGCCGGCGATTCAACATGCTTTAGACTTGTGGCCAGTACAGGAAGGAGACATTGAGTTATATGTGTCAGTTCAGAGGCAATATGCAAATTTGAGTATGTGGCAAAAACAGGGAAGAAAGAGAATGACCCTATGTTTCTGGTCCAAAAAGTTACCCGACGCTGGAGAGCGGTACACTCCATTTGAAAAACAGTTACTGGCGTGTTATTAGGCTCTGGTGGATACTGAACAGATGACAATAGGGCACGACGTGATACTGAGGCCAAGGCTCCCGATAATGGAATTGGTGATGAGTTCACACAAAACTCACTGAATAGGGCATGCACAAGAAGCAAGTGTCATTAAATGGAAATGGTACATAAAGGACAGGGCCCGAGTCGGACCGGCGGAAGCCGCGGCCCTGCATGAACAGGTGGCACAGGCCCCCGTGGAAGATGAGGAGGTGTTGCAGGAGATGCCAGAGGTAAGAGAATCACCAGTGGAGAGGGGTGAGCTGTGTGAGTCCTTGTCCCTTTAGGACAGGAAACATTATGGTTCACTGATGGTTCAGGCAAGTATGTGGGGGCCAAGAGACATTGGAAAGCAGTGTCATATAATCCAGTAACCAAGAAATTGCTTTCCACTACTGGAGAAGGAAAGAGCAGTCATATGCAGACTTGTATGCTGTGTATTAAGCTTTACAACAAGAATTACCTAGGAAATGTTACATTTATACTGATTCTTGGTCTACTTCCAGTGGACCGGCCACCTGGCTCCCCACCTGTTATGCACACAACTGTCAAATACAGTCTAAGGAGGTGTGGGGCAAAGAAATGTGTGAGGAAATTTGGGAAGTGTTACAGCAAAGTACCGTCAGTGTACATTGTGTAGACGCCTGCTGTCTCACTGACTCACTAGAATGGTGGTTTAATTCCCTTGCAGACGAAAAACGCCAAAATCTCGGAAGCAGAAGTGGCGACAGAGGATTCTGACTTGGTGGGGATGGCTAAGTGGGCTCACCAAAAATGTGGACCTGGGAGAGAAGGCCAGGTGGGCAGAGATTATAGGGATGCACATTTCCCTAGACATAATAAAAACTGATTATCCAGTGTCCCATTTGTCAACACACGCAACAGAGATCTATTCCGCAAACAGTTAGAGGTTAGTTGGGGAGAGGAAAGTTGCAGGGGCAGATTGATTATATCGGGCCAATGCCCGTTAGTCAAGGTTGTCAGTATGCTTGTACAGTGATGGACACTCATTCTGGTTGTTTCATCAATCAATCAAATAATTTCTTAAGAGTACTACTCACCCGGTAGGGTCTCAAGGCGCTAGGAGGGGTGGGGTGGATGGGGGGGCGGTTACTGCTCAAAAAGCCATGTGTTTAGGTGTTTTTCATAGCATTTCCATGTAAACATGCTACTCAGTTCAATACAATTGACACTAGACTTGTTGATGTTGTACTATGGAGTTCCACTCTAGATCCAAAGTGATAAGGGATCACATTTTAAAAGTAAGTTGGTACAGGACTACTGTTCGCAGCACAGTATAGAGTGGATTTATTATGTTCCATGTTACCCACAAGCTGCAGTGTTGATTGAGAGAATGAATGGACTATTAAAGTCTCAGTAGAGAAAATTGTCAGATGGATCACTGAAAAATTGGGGAGATTATTTAAATGAAACATTACAAATACTGAACAATAGACCTTTGACAAATGCAGAGACTGCGTTGTTGCAAAGTTAACCCCAGAGCTGCAAATACAACCCCATGTGGCAACTAATACCATTACACATTGGGAAACAAAGACAGGAGCTTTAGGTCTGTACAGAGCAATACCAAAGGCTTCAGGTCTTGAGTTACTTGCTTTGAACATGTACAGATTAAAACCAAGAGATACAGTACTCACCGAAACAGGAGTTGAGATGCCGATTCTCCCAGAGCACTTTGGATTGATTGTTCCTTGATCTGGGCTGGCACTCAAGGGTATTCAGCTCCTGGGGGTGGGGGAGTGATTGATGCAGACTACTAAGGAGAAAATCAAAGTAATTTTACTGAACAGTGGAGATGCTGATTTGATGATACAAGCTGGAGATGGAATTTCTCAAATTGTGATTATTCCAGTGTATGGAGGAACAGTCAAAAAGGGGGCTGCCCCAGCCCTTCTTACTATGCATGGGTAGGAAGGCTTTGGCTCCATTGACAAAACTCCTGGTGCTAAGGTGTGGGTAGAATCCCTAAATCATCCCCCTGAACCAGCAAAAATCATAGTGAAAGGAAAAGACAACATTGTTAGTCATGAAACCCAGACAAGAAAATGTTATTTGCAAGAATAATCATTTTCTAGATCATACTTTGAGGTGTCTTTATTCTGGTGTCACTTTGTGGCGTGTGTTTGGGTGTGTACGAGTGGGGTCGAGAGGGACCGAAAGCCCCCAACTCTGAAGTGATCCAGCAGCACCGATCAACACCTCTGCTGCATCAATCTGAGAATGTCTGTATCTATCTGCTACAAATTGTGCTTAAAAGGTCGGATTTTTGCATGACAAATATGAAAAGCACCACCAATGTCATTTCCACATGCCTAGTTGCCATTCCAACTCCTGCCAGTGTTTTGTTGCAAATATTTAATGCTACCTATAAGGATGGGCGGTGGAGGAAAGTGATGTACATACTAATTTCTCGCCCTACGAGTACTGCCTGTTTTGCCAAGAAACAACTAATAAGTGGAATAACTTGACCCAAGTGAATTACCTACAATGTCCCCACCGGTGTCATGTGTTATAATTTAACTTGTGATGCCAAAAACATCAGAAAATGTGCTCAGGTGTGCCTTGAAGCAACAGCAGTTTCCCCTCAAGAGATCTTGTGGGCACAAAAAACTCTGTGTCAACAAAGATATGACAGACTGTGTAAAAATGTAAATAATAGTATTCTCTGCAAGAATGTAGTGTGTGCTGCTAGTGATATTAAGCATGTTAAGTTACCTGTTGGCTGGTTATTTTCTTGTGTTAATGTCACTTACACCTATATCCCAGCAAATATAACAGGATTGCTGTGTGCTTTCACGCGGCTAGGAGTAATGATGTTTCCATTGCACTCAGCATTACATACTCGTAATACAAGGGAAACAGTTCAACTAAGTGACTGTGACTCTGGAGTTCAGATATTATCTAAATCAGAATATGTAAGCTTAGGTCTCTGTATGGCAGGAGTCCCAGGATTAGCTGTTTATAATACTTTAGTTATTAATAAACTAGCATGTTTAATGCTCAAAAATATTAACCACACATCTGTTGCTTTAGCAGAAATATTACTAGATATGACAGGGACTAGAAAAGCTGCTCTTCAGAATCACGCCGCAATAGATTACTTGCTTTTAAAACACAATCATGGATGCTCAGAATTTTAAGAAATGTGTTGTTTTAACTTGTCGACCATTCTAAATCTAGCCAGACTCACATTAGAACCTTGCATGAATTGGTAAAGGAGGTGACAGAAGATGTGGACAGAGGGTGGTGGGACTGGTTCTTTGGAAGGCTCCCTGATTTTGGTCAGCTTTGTTCTATTTTAGGTGTGATAATTATGGTAATCTTTATTGTAATAATGCTAAGTTGCTGTGAACAGTGCTTGCCTAATCTAATATTCATGTTTTGACCTAGAAAAATTGATTTCAAACCGATATGTTACGAGTCAACAGTCAAAGGATGGAGTGTGATGCTATTTAGATGTAAGCATCATTTGACCATCTACTCCATTTTGCTTGAGTAACTCTATTTTGTGCCCTGCTGCAGCTGCCGGGCAACACAGGTATTTTTCCTTATGAAACATGTTTTTCTCTTCACCAGCGAAGAGTCAGACAGTGCTGGAACATATTATGGGGGATGCGGACTAGATTTGCGTTCACAAGGCTGAGACAGTTTTTATCAGAGGAATGCACAAGTCTGTCTCAAAACAAACATTGGGAGTCTGGCCAGTTCCTATGGTTTTTTTTGATGCAGACAAAGTAGAGCCAGCGTTTAATTTCATTACAGAGGGGAGGGTGTTCCTAGAACCTTTTTCTTGAGGTGGTTTAAGGTATAAAAGACTGGGAGACTTGGCGCTAAGACAGGAGCTCGCTGTGGAGCAGACACGCTGCCCAGGATCTGATTTTTGATCCCAGTTGTGGGGGGGTCTCCTGCCTTGTCTGATCAAGGGTTCCCCAGTCGTGCTGGCAAGGATGATGTCAATAACCCCATTGGTGATGTATTTTAAATCTTGATTAGTTAGGTTATGTATACATACTCTATTAACACATTGCGTATTTCTTTTTCAGTCCTGACCTCTTGCTATATGCATTTATCTTTGTAAATACACCTGTTCTGCTGCATTTGAGTTATAGGCTTATTCTCATATTTATACAACTTTTATTTGATATTTGGGAAGTGCCTTAATAAATTAATTATTTAGATTAAGAGTGCTGAACTCTTTTGGCATTGTGTCCTCTTAGTTTAAGTGAGAGCAATACAAATGTGTAAACCTGTAAGGGGACAGATGCTGAATTGCCATACATCTTGTGAGAATGTTCTCAATCATCACTTTCCAAATATCCATTGGGGCATCCTCAGCCCTTTTCAGGAACATGCAATAATAGTGACTGTTGTATGCTAAAGTTCTAGTCTTAAAAGCAGGGTGCCTTGACTACTGTGAGGCAAGAGAGCACTTTGGCTGACACGTAGAACTTTACAACTTTAGATTTCCTATAAGCGTATGTAGCTTGTATACCTCCAAAGTCCCTTTGTGTCTGGGCTTCTAAGGGTATCTTAAGATCTAAGGGCCTTACTACCTCTGGTGCATGCACATTAGCTCTCTCGCCATCTAATAACCAAAAGTCATGTGCATTCAGTTCATTTGGACTTTGTCTGGAGCTGGTTTAGTCAGTAGATGCTTCTGTTTTTCAAGAAGGGCCATTTTTTTTACAAATAATTGGTAATGCAAACCAAGGGTAAACTTCAAATGCGAGGGCAACTTATTTTCCTAGCTAGCTACTGGATTATCCAAATCCTAAAATGCACGGACCATGAATTGTGATTAAAAGTAAATATTTGAGAAAATGTTAACGCGATCCAGTTTGTGGATGACAATATTATGTCACCAATGCTTCAGGGTTTTGTTACTTATCTGCAGAGTTAACTTTTGTTGCCGACGTCTGTTGTGACTCGCAGGTCGTAAAATGCTTTAATTATATCTATTATTAGTAGTAGTATGTCACATTTTTTTGGCATTGGCTACAGTATGGCATGAATGCCTACACTTTTCGACTTATGTGCTGATTTGTAAGGACACAGTCCGGGCTCTGCATGGATGGCATCCTGACTGGACCCATGGTTGGGAAACCATGTGACTAAAGGATAGAGACATGTCTATAAAAACTCCAGTCAATCATTTGCATGAGAGGAACAGAGTGAACAAGCATATTGCTCAGTACGCTGATTTGTGTATTCTTTTTATTTATTTTTGTTTATTAAATATTTTTATTAGATTTTTTTGTAAAAGCCATAAGGAGGAGAAACATAATTCTACAGTATTATGTAGACCATTCAAAATCAGTTATTATAATACATTCACCGTAGGAGTAATACAAAAGATATAAAGTATTGAGTTCAGAATGGTAATTATTATAATAAGACGAGGGGACTAACAAACCCTCACAAACCAAGTGTAAAAAGACCATGTGCAGAAATAAATTTAATTAAAAAAAGAGGTATAAGATATTATTAACAATTATGACGTCCGATCACAAGAGAGGCGCTAGAGTTAGCCATCTGTGCTCACAAAGACAAATCACACACAATATTAACAGCTTAAAAATACTCCATCCCAAAAAATACTGGCTAAGGCACAGTTAATCTTCCAAAGATTACATGGGGGAAAATGTGACGGCACCTTCTTTACAGAGAGAAAAGAATATTCAGAAAAATAGATTTACCGCTCCTTGGGAGCCGGCTGACAATCCCTTGCCCACCTTTGCAGTGGAGCCCAGATCTGCTCGCCACGTTTCTTAGCTTTCTTGCCTTTCTGCATATATAGGCTGATTTCCAGATTATGAATAGACAGAAGCCGATTTAACCATTGATAAAATGAGGGACGCAAGTGAGTTTCTCCAATTTGACGCGATAGAAATAAGGATGACTGCCATGGCGACAAAAACAAAAAACTGCCCTGAACCAGTAACCTTGCCGGGATGAATACCCAGGAATATTAACTGATGAGTAATTGTGATATCCAGCTCTGTTACCATGAACCTAGCAATAGCCTGCTTCAGTGAGTCAAGTTCAGGGCAAGAGCCAAACATAGGGGTTATATTAGCCTCTAGACTATGACAGCTGGGCAGCTCACAACAGCATTTTTATTCCATTTAGCAATCTTGGCCAGAGTACAGTACAAACGAAATATTGTTTAAAATGATGCACCTGCAGTCCAGCAAACAACCAAAGAGTACACCCTAGCTCTAAAGACTCATAGAAACCGCAGTCAGTACTATCAACCCTCACCTCCCATTTACCTACATGTTTTCCAGGACATCAGGGATACCCTCATTAAGATGTTTATAGATCTGAGTAATTTTACAGCCATTTCTACTCCCAATAATAACCATCGATTTTGACTTAACAAACCCTCCACAACTCCTGCTGCGCCTGGAGAGATAATGCAGAATCTGAAGATACTTGAAAAAGGGTTTTCCTGTCCAACCCATAATCTATCTGTAGATCCTCAAATGAGGCAATTATGTCCCTAGAATAAAAATCTCCCATCCTCTCGAGTCCTACGGTCATCTAAGTGAAGCAGCAAGGATTCCGAGACTGGTTGGGAGGGCAGGCAGTGAGATCCCCGGATTACAATGTGTTAGAAATGGGGTCTCTAGTTGGCAGTCGGTTTTCACCCTGTCCAAGTAGGGACCCTTATTCTAGTCCGGATAAGAGAGATATTCACTCAGATAACCCCTGCTCACCCCCTTGGCAGCTTGGCACGAGCAGTCAGGCTTATCTCAGAAGCAATGTGTAAAGCATTTGCAAATAAAACACAGTAATAAATGAAAATACTACAAAAGGACACCACACCAGTTTTAGAAAAATAGCCATTATTTATCTACATAGGACGAGACCAAATACGATAAAAAAATCCACCATACAGTAATAAATACATGAATTCTGCAAGATTTACTCACAAATACAGTTCCTTGAAGTCAATAGCTCCACCTGGGGCTATCACGGCGTCATGATCAACAAAACCAAAAGTTCAGGTCAGCCGCAGCGTCACGTCCCAGCTCTGGTGTTGGGAAGACCCGCAAACAGTACCTTTGGATTTGCAGGGTGTCGTGATGCTTGCGTTAAGCTCCGGAGAGCGGCGGCGCGGTGTCGGTTCCGGAGTCGGTGCAGGAGTTGTTGGGCCCTTGAAGTCACACGCCTTGCAGAACTAACTCCAGGCTGATGAAGTCAGGAGCGCTGGTGTGGATGGTGTTGGGGCTGCGGTGCGAAGTGGAGCAATGCGACGTGCGGTGCCCACATGTTACGGTGCAGGCAGCGGTACGGTGACGGCATCCATCGGTGAGACCAGGACTGCAGTGTAAAGTGGGGTGGTGCGGCGTGCGGTGTCACCAGGTCACGGTGCAGGCAGCGTCGTTGTTGTTGCTGAAGCGCTGTCGTCGGTAGGCCCAAGAAAGCAGTGCAGGACGGAACGGTGCTTCGTGACCTTCATGAGCGATGGCCAAGGTGCGGGCAGGGATGCCTGGTGGCGACACTGGAGTCAATGATGCTTGCGTCAGTAGACCGGAGCTGCAGTGTGGGACGGGACGGTGCTTTGTGTACCTCACGAGCAGTGTCCACAGGCCACGGTGCAGGCAGAGGTGCCGGTGTCAGCAGGAGTGGCGGGGATGCCCAGGCTGTGGTGTGAGCAGACGATGCCGGAGTGTGGGGCCCACAGGTTGCAATGAGAGAAGCGGCTCGGTGAACTCATCCGATGACGGCGTTGGTGAGACCAGGGTTGCGGTGCGAAGCGGGGCAGTGTGGCTCTGTGCGGCGCCAGCTGGTCATGGAGCAGGCAAGTAGCATCATTGGCGGCGTCACAGAGGTTTCTCCTCCTGAACAGCACAAAACGCAGAGTTCCCAGTGCTGCAGGTCAAAGAAACTGAAGTCTTTGGTGTCCCTGAGACTTCCAAAAGGAGGCAAGCTCAACTCCAAGCCCTTGGAGAACTTTCTCAAGCAGGACACACAGCAAAGTTCACCCTTTGCACTCTTTTCAGACAGAAGCAGCAACTGCAGGCCAGTCCAGCAAAGCGACACAGCAAAGGGATAGGACACCTCCTTCAGCTCTTCTCCTGGGTGGAGGTTACTCTTTATTCCAGAAAGATTCTAAACGTTTGGGGTCTTCTTCTTATACCCTGTTCTGCCTTTGAAATTGGCAAACTTGAAAGCAAAGTCTCAAGTGTTCGCAAGATCCTCCTTTGACCAGGCCAAGCCCCACACACACACCAGGGGGTTGGAGACTGCACTGTGTGAGGGCAGGCACAGTCCTTTCAGGTGCCAGCGACCACTTCTCACTACACTCTAGCTCAGATGGCTCATCAAGATATGCAGGCTACACCCCAGCTCCCTTGGTGTCACTATCTAGAGGAGAGGTGTGAACAGCCCAACTGTCAAACTGACCCAGACGGGGAATCCACAAACAGGCAGGGTCACAGAATGGTTTAAGCAAGAAAAGGCCTACTTTCTAAAAGTGGCATTTTCAAACTCACAATCTAAAAACCAACTTCACTAAAAGATGTATTTTTAAATTGTGAGTTCAGAGACCCCAAACTCCATATTCCTATTTGCCCCCAAAGGGAATCTGCGCTTAACGTTATTTAAAAGCAGCCCCCATGTTAACCTATGAGGGAGATAGGCCTTGCAACAGTGAAACCCAAATTTGGCAGAATTTTGCTGTTAGCACATGTAAAACATAACATGTCCTACCTTTTACATACACTTCACCCTGCCCATAGGGCTACCTAGGGCCTATCTTAGGGGTGTCTTACATGTACTAAAAGGGAAGGTTTGGGCCTGGCAAGTGGGTACACTTGCCAAGTCGAATTGGCAGTTTAAAACTACTCACACACACACACTTACACACACACACTCTCTCTCTTCTCTTTTTTTACAGTAACCTGGCTCAGTAATCTTTAAGAAGCAGCCTCATGCCCGAGTAATAACTCATACGTCAGAGGTATAGATAACCTGAGCAGCTCCCTTCTTCTCTCCCAATTATAAGTGAAGACATATAATGTAATGGGGCCACCCACTGGCAAAATTTAAAATTAGGGACATCCCATCCCCCTCTTTCCCATGATAGTGTTGGAAATTTAAACTCTCTTCTGCCTCTTGTGTATGACCAGATAAAGCTGCTGGCTATAGCTTCCATAGATTTAAAACGTCGGGTTTAAAATGTAGGGGGGATATCCCAAAAAAGATAAAGAACATTTGGGTTAAAAAAAAAACATATTTATGACATTACATTGAACAACGATGGACATATGTAAATTATCAATCCTTCGAAAATCCCTCTTGGCCTTACAAAGGATAGGAGCCAGATTAGATTGCACTAGCTGCCCAAGGTCTGCCGTAATAGTAATTCCTGGATAAAAAGCTGCTTTCATTTATACCCATCAAAGGATTGAACAAATAGGCTAGCCAACACCTGAGTTTTAGTCTGATTCGGAGAATATCCAGCCCATTTCCCAAATTCTAGGGCCTCCTTCCCTACCTCTAGCATCAATATCCTAGGATCGACTGTGACTATAGCGATATCATCAGCATACACCAAGATTTTAGTACATCTGCCATGAAACCGTCCCCCCATTAAATAAAGCCTGGCAGTGCGATTATAGTAGACCGATTAGATGGCCTTGATAAACCCCCTTCTCAGTCCCATACCACTTCAGCATGCCCCAAAGATAGTCTCATGCAACCCTATCAAACGCTTTCTCTGCATCAGACAACAACAATGCCGTACGTTTTTTTATTAACCGCTGATCCAGCGTAAAGCGTAATAAGACAACGCACATGATCTGTCGTACCCCGCCTGGGATAAAACTGTGCTGCCAAGGACAAGACAAGCTTAGAGGTAATATTTGAAAGCCTAGGGGCTAATTAATATCTGAGTATATCATGGAGTCACTATTTATTAAGGTGATAGGCATATATGATCCAGGATTCTGTGGAGGCTTCCTTTTTTTTATTTTATTTTTTATTTAAATTAAAGAACTACCACTATTGTCGTCATAGCCTAGGATTATAGTATCCCCAGCCCTTTCTGTGCCTCACCAAAAACTTCTACCAAAATTCTCCTAAAACAAGAAAAAACACTTTATAGACCTCTAGCGGAATTCTGCCGGGCCAACAACTTTACCAGAGGAGAATTCAGACAAAGCCCTATAAAATTCCTAGCTGTAATCTTAATTCTTGAAATTGATCCGGTATACTCCATTAACTCTTGATCCATAAGCACCTCCTCTGCATTATATACCGCCTCATAGAAATCACGAAACACTGCCTGATCTCCCGTCTGATCCTTGACCAATTTACAACGTTTGTCTCTAATCTCAGTAATCTCACCCTGGGTTAGCTTCTTTCTGGTGTATACCGCCAACAGCTGATTCACCTGCTCACTAAATTCGTAACATTCCATCTTATATGACATATATTTCTCAGCAGCTTTTTTAGCCGAAATGTTATTAATAGCTGATCGTGCTAAAGCTAGCTTTTGTTGGATTACTGACAAATCGGCTTCTCATTTAACTCCCACAGTAGGTTGGGTTTCATCTGCCCTCAGTTCTCAATAGTTTTTCTTTTTCAAGAGCAGCGTTTAAGCTTTCTGACGATGAAGGCTAAAACGAAGAGTCTTCGCTCTGACCCTTGCCTTCAGAGCGTCCCAGACCAACCCCAGAGAAGCACTACCACAATAAATTCTAAGAACTGGGAAATCTACTGATTGATATGAGCAATATACATCTCATCTTGCAGTAGGCCTCTCTCAAAGGTCCTAAACGGGCTTGAGCCTACAGCTTCCAAACTGGGTATTTCCAACACTAGAAGATTATTATCTGACATAACTCTGGGATACTTCTCGATGGATGCTTCCTGAGTCAGATTAGGAGATGTAAGAAAAGAAGAAAAAAAATAGTCCAGGCGGACATGTTTTCGGTGGGAAGCTGGAAAAAAAGTGAATCCAGGATCAGAAAAATCCTTTTTATGCCACATATTAATAAGCCCATGGTTACTGATGAGGCCCTGTAGTGCCCGAAAAACCTTAGGTTTACAGCCAGAATACCTCTTATCTCCTGATTCAAGTAGCCAATTATGCAAATTAATATTCAAATCCCCACACAATATTATTGTCCGAGGCCAACTCAATATTAAAAAAATCAAATAGAGCGCAGTCATCTCAATTGGGGTCATAAATAGAGCAAATTGTTATTCATCCTCTGGAGAACTGACAATCAACGATCGGCCAGTGGACAAGTTTAAATATAGAAGACCGTCTATCTCAACACACATTATGACGGAACAAAACAGCAACCCCTCGAGTGGTCTCATTTTGTGTTGTGTAAGCACTCAATAAGAACCCCAGCCCTTCAAGGAGATTTTTTTTTCTTTTATCACCATAGATGTGTGTCTCTTTTGACACTGTCATTCAAACAGCAGATATTCATAGTGGCAATTCCCATTTTAGAGGTAATTACCATAGAAATTGCTTATCCACTTCATCCTCATCACCATTACTTTCATCCAATATAAAAAATGCCTCCAAAAGAAACAAAGCTCCTAAAAACTCACAATCAAAGCTTTCACCCCCTTGTGGAGTATGGTTCCCCTCCTGCACTCCCCAGCCCCCACTGTGACCTACCCGCCCCCACCAAAGACCCACCCTTTGCCCCCAACCCCGCCGCTATATAGTGAGGCAAACAGACCATTTCTGGCCTGACCAGTGGCTACTGTGATTGAACCTCCCAGGCTCCAAGACCCGAAATATTTGCATACACTCAACTGAAAAAGAAACAAAAAAAACACTTCAGCGTGATGCCCTGAGAGAACCTCCCAAAAACAAATCCCCAGATCACACAGTAAATACCCATAGCCAGAACCCCTCCCGCCTTTTCCACCCCTCCCCTTCAGCTATTAGTGTAGGACTCCCAAGAGACTAGATATTTGCAAAAGTGACGATTTGATATAATATCAATCAAGTTCTGCCTGACAGCTCATCCAAGTATTCCTTAACCTCTGATGTGAACACCTGGATTTTGATATTAAATATAATTTTGAGGCGGGCTCAGCAAGTATGCTTCCGTGCCTACTGCTTGACACAGCTGGATGAGCTTTCTTAACCACCACACCTTTCAACACTGAAATGACAAAAGACTGACTTAGCAAAGAAGGCATGACAATCAAAGTCTTGCTTTGCTTCAGGACGGGCTTTCTCAAAGATCATTTGACGTAGTAAAAAAGTTCCCAAAGTAGATAAGGCGCATGTGTTACTGGGACTGTCAGCCTGTGAAGGTCACAGCTTTTTCTGTATCAAGGGAAATCGATAGGCTCTCTGGACTTCATAATCCCAGTTCCACAGACTTAATTCTGGGAAGGCACCTTTAGTAACTTGACCAGAAACTGCCTGGGATTGTTACCTTCCACCCCTTCTTTTATATCAATGAGTCATAAGTTATTGCGCCTTAGCCTTTTCTTGAAATCTTCTAATTTCCATTGAATGTCATTGACTTGCAATACTTCGGTAGCTGACTGAGATTTGATTACCCCGACTCCAGTTCAGTAGTTTGATTCTCAACTGTTATTTATTCTGCAATTTCTGACCATTCTGGTGACTTTCCTTATTGCCCCCTGAAGCTTCTTGGTAGCGAGTCTAGCCTTCCTCCCATCAGATCGGGTCTCTTCCTAATGATGTTTAATGGGACTCTATGTTGCCTGCTTTGCCCGGGGAGTACCCACTGATCGAAAGGTGATGACTGTGCCCCTGCGTTACCTGAAAGACATGCTGCATCACAGAGAAATCCCATCTCAGTCAGGAAGGTAACTAGCTTTTTCACAGTTTCTTTACCTTGACAGCTGTGTTTGGCTGGTCTGACAGTCCGCTAGATCTAGTGCCGGACAAAGTTGACTCACTTTCACCATCCAGCTCATCTGAAGTAATGGAGTCAGACCCATCAGTGAGTGTATACAATTTTGTGTATTCCTTTTAAATTGTAACGAAGGGGTCGTAACTAGCTGAAACGTGCAACTCCATATTTTTAACACCTCTTTATTTTTAATTTTCCGTTATCATAAAGTGTTGAATAATACTTTGGGCAATAATCTGCATATTATGGATATCCATAGGGCAGCGAATAGGAGTAGTAAATAGTCTTTTAATGGGGTAAACCATTCTGGTTATATATTTGTGGCTGGTCAGGCGTTGTGGATAACCTCTTCCCGGCTTCCAGTGACACCACTGACCTAGTAATGTTGCTGTGATGCATCAGGATCCTTAGAGTTTAATCTGTAATCACTCAGTGAACAGCAGTGGATCATCTAAAGCAGCTTGGATTGTTCTCAGGTCGATTTCTTCATCAAGAAAGAAAGTATGCCGTTTTGGTTTCTGATGAAACTCGTATTTTTAAATCTTGACACCCTAATGATATTTGATTTATGGAAACAGTTTTCCTCCATGTGATAAATATGTTCAGAAAGTACAGGAGAGTAGATTGGATATTTCACTATATAAACAGTATACATGCTGCGCAGAGAGAACTCTGTAACCTTGTCATTGGGTGCTGCACATGTCTACTGTACGCTTGCACTCGTCCACAGAGGACATTGTTACTCTAGCTCTATGGATCCCGCATCTCGCTCCTCGCCATTTGCCAGCGGGTCAAAAGTTTCCGGATTCGGGTCAGCAAGCACTGGGGCTGATTCTGGAACTAATCTAGAGGCCACTGATCGCCTCACAACTGTCTCTCACTATGAAATAACGAAGAGTCTCAAGTAGATGTAGAACAATTACTGTAATCTTTGTTATGAGTGCACAGGCATTAATAAGATAGTACATACATTGAGCCACCAGGTGGCAGTATATTTTCACTCATAGCTACTGCATCGCAGTTCACTCCTTCGAAAATAAGGGAAACAACATCCTAAATCACATTTAATGATGTGCCATTGATGACCAGTTCCATGGGAAATGCCGCAATATTAATCTTGTGCTACAAAAAATAAGATTTTTAGAAGTACTCGAGCACAGGTGGATCAATTTCCACACTTCCCGATTATAAGACAGCATTAAAAAGGCTGCCCTCATCAAGTAAAGCAGGTTTAACCATAATATGTTCAGCACACTATACAAAAGTGCTAGAGAATTCCATAATCCTAGCCCATTTAACGGTATGCAATTCACACGAATCCAGATGGTATCATCTGATTGAGTTCATATATCTCCTTGTCCGTCACCTTATTGCTTCTATGTTGCCTGTAGCCAGTGATTTCCATTCTGTGAACATCTTCAGGGCTACAATCAGAATACTCATACATAATGCAATTAGAAATATAATATAAAAATATCTAACACATTAAAAATATATTTATACTTCAGCAATCAGATTTCCTGGGAATATTCCTAATTTAATACATTATTATTCATAGTTCATCCAAACCCTTGTTAACACAAAATCATATCGCACGTAACTAATACAATTATATTGCAGGTTTTTCATAAAGCCAGTTAATTTGAGTTCAAAAGTTATTTGGTTGAATGAATCCTTTTTTTGGTCATCACACTTTTTTTTATTTTAGACACAAAATGTTCAATACGTTTTTGTTCATATATAGCTAAGTTCACTGTCCTTTAACAGTCGTTTCTGTTAGTCATTGAAATGTTCGATAACGGGGCTATCTGAGCAAGAGAGATTTGCCCACTTTTGAACCCATAAATCTAAGTAAGGGCTCTAGGGAGGTTATTAACTATAATTGGCATAAATTAAATTACTAGAGTTTCCAAATGATCTTTTTACACTTTGTCATAACTTGGATTTTTCTCTTACTTAAATTTCAGTTAGAGGGTACAGCTGCCATAAATCTAATATTCTCCCTTCCAGACTTTGTGACTCAACTAGGACGGTTTAGATGCATAGGTGTATTTTGTTGCCAAACTGCAGAGAACAGAAAAGAGCTACAAGACATCTCCTTATCCTGTGTATCAAAAGTTGCATTTCAACAGCAATTCACTCATCAGAATAGTGGGTTTGGCTGACATATTACATTTAAAGTAATATGCATCGCACATCACTGGACAGATACTCATCATAAATTATGTGTCTACCATCAGTCTCCATGCCTTGGTTTTAGGTTGGTCCCATTTTTGACCATCATTTGACCAACAAATATTGTGCTAGTGGAACTTCATTCTCAGTTTCGATACCTAAGATATGGCAGTTTATTTCTGAAAAAATAAGAATATTTGACAACTACCTCGAATTTTGAGACCATTTAAAACGTGGCCCTTCTCATTCACATAATTGTTATGAAAGAGATCACTGCTAAAACACAAGGTAGGTTTCTGCATGCATGACTCCATCAATTCTCATACTTTACCGCACCACCAAATGCTTATACGGAGCTACTAGTTTATTGTACCATTTTTAGCAAACGTCTCAAACCCTTGCACACCACTCCCAACTCCACCCATATTTGCCTAACTACATTCAATACCCTATTAACAATACACTTTAAAAGGCTGCCCCTGAAATCCAGTGTGAATTGGAGCTCTTCACGACTTCATTAGACATATGAGCACTGTATACATTTTATAGTACTCTCAATTCCAGGCCACAACGGACGTACCTTTATCTGGAAGGTTTTGATAAAAATGGAGATTCCATTCTGTAGCAACTTTACCGAATTAGGATTATGAACTACGGTTAGCAAGTGTCCCCAAAAAATTAAATTGATTCTGATGGAGGAAAAAGCGGTGGCACAAACAAACTCCAGCAGGAGATGGACTCAGGATGAGTACCAAAATACTGGAGCAAGTTGGACTACTGGTCCTAGATTTAAAAAAGGAGAAAACAAATCTGGTCAAAGGAGCAACAAAGCAGGAAAAATAACTGTGTGTGTCTCTGGTTCTAACAAAGAAGCATTGTGACGCAACGCCCTCCATATAGAAACAATGCAATATCTTACAAACCAATCATCGACTGCCTTACTGCCACCCCTCGCCAGATGACCCCACTTAATCTGAAATTCGGTTGATCAAACAGAGGTGTCCTAAAAATGTAGCCAGTGATATATTTTCAATACTACAGTGCTTAATTATTTGGATGAGGCAAAAGCAGAAAGGTAATTCAGATGAGATGGCTATCCAAAGAGATCCGAGAAATGATAAGTAAACAAGACTCATGGACTGCACTTCTGTAGGCTTGTATCCCAACGGATGAGCGCAGAAAGACGGGCAAAGGAAAAAGGAGACTGTAAGAAGGTGCCATGATGTAAACTTGTGTTTTTTTTTTTTTAAAGAACTGTTTTTATTGAGTTTAGAAAATATGATCAACAAGAAGAATACAGTGCAGTGCTGGTCATTGCGAGACGTCATTGTGTTCCAGTTCAAGGCCATATATAACCTTTAATGTCCTCCCCCACCTTGTCCTGACACCCTGCATCTTTCAGAAAGTCTGCAGGCATATGCCAACTACATACTAACCCAATAGTATCAGCTCCCCACTGCAATTGCATCAACACCGGTGCATGATCAGATAAGAACCTACTCAGGTGCGTGACATCCAGAACCTGTGAGCTGTTCAATCCGCCCAGGAGAAACCGATCTAACCGACTATATGTGTTGTGTGTTTTTGAATGTTAAGTGTACTCCCTGCCCTCCAGGTGCAGTTCCCTCCATCCATCCTATAACCCTAAATTACTCATAACTTCTGTGAGAGATTTCACCATCAACGGTTTAATCCCCAACCTGGGCGGGAGACGATCCAATTCCCCATTCAGTATACAGTTATAATCACCGGCCCACAGAATAGGCCCATCTACACCACACAGATCTCAGGTATTCTGGCATAAAAGGAGTGTTCATCTGTGTTGGGCGCATAAATGTTAAGGATAGTGATGGACGATCCATCCAAGGTGCCCTCTACAAGTACGTATCTACCCTCGAAATCTACTTCACTGTACACATGGGTAAATGGGATCCCCGGGCCACCCATATGGTCACGCCCCTTGCATAAGAGGAGGAGGAGGAGGAGGAGGAGAACATCTGACCCCACCATTTCTTGGATAGTTTTTGTGCTTCCTCCTCAGTCTTGTGCATTTCCTGAAGACAGGCAATATGAACCTTATGTCTCCCCAGAAAAGAGTGTACCCTGTAACACGTGGTGTACCTTTTCAACCTGACATTCCACGTCAACACATTAATCTGTCGACCCATGCTGAAGTCTAGCCTCCATCCCTCCCTCTGTACCTCCACCCCTCACCTCCCCCCCCAACCGTGGGAAGACAAGGAGAATACACATTAGAAGGAGAATACACATTGCCCCTCTCGCATATATGCCTGCACTGCTGAAATGAACTTCAAATACTGATAAACTTCGTCAACCAAACAACCCAACCCCTTAACCCCCCTAAACCCCCTAACCCCCACCCCGGATAAACAGTAAAACAAGCACAACAAACCATGCTGTAGATCCATGCTATGGATGCTGCCAGGACAACAGCCTAATCCCCAACTACCCAGTACTGAAGTCATATCACAGCCGTGGAGTAACCACCCCCACCCCGGCTTCAACATACTAATGCCTGAATAACAACTCACCATGACTCAATGTTATCATAGACCCCCCCGATGTCCAATACATTCCTGAGTTCAAATAGCACCCGTTCAGGACCTTGATCGTTGTCCCAAAGCACCCCTCCTCACAGACCATGTGTTCTTGCTTAGACACAAGCCCCCCGATAGAGGGCACAACAGCAATTTCCAGGTATCAGTAACATAGTCAGATCTGAGTGGAGACCATCTCCGCTCCCCGTTCCAGCTCCCCATTCAATCCATCTGCCGAGCCACTGCCATTGTCCCTTCCTGTTGTATCTCAATTATATGGGCAGTCAGTAGCTGCCACTTGAGTCACAGTACCCTCCAGCTGGCTGTCCTCCAGTCCGGGCCATCCGCACCAGAGGCCCGATGAGCCACGCCACCTGTCCTCTCCAATCTGCCCGGAGTGACTTTGTCCCACATCTCCAGCCATCTCCATACCTCGTCCAAACGCTTGAAGAAGTGGGACCTGCCACCAGAGAGCACCTTTAGGCCTGCCGTATACAGGAGCATATATCTGATGTTCATGGCACGGATCTTCGCTTTCACCTCCAGGAACCCCTTTCGGGAGCTCTGAACCTTGTTCGTCTAATCAGGATAGATGGAAATGTTGCAGTTCCCGAATACCGCCCTGTCAGATTCGCTGGCTGCCCTCAGAACACAGTCTCTTTATAATTCAAGAGAAGGGCATTCATAGCCCTCAGCGGTGCGCAGGGGAGGCGTGATGGGGGCCCTATGAGCACGCTCCACCACGAGCACCCTGGACAGCCCAACCGCCTGCAGAACGTCCTTGATCCAATTCTCCACAAAAGTTTCAGCCACGGACCCCTCTGCACGCTCCGGGAATCCCAGCAGTCGGTTCCACCGGGACCTGCCCTCTTCATCCTCCAGCCTTCCAACCGTGGAATTGGCCTCCACCATCTGTTTACACAGGGCCCCCACCTCTGTTTGCAGCTCCACGATAGTGCTCTACTCCACCTTGACCTTGTCAGAAACCTTCCTGAGGTCCGCTCGAAGGAGGTTGGCCTCAACTGCCACCGTTTCTATCTTTCCTTCGAGGGCCACCCTAGAACCTTGTATAGATGCAAGAATCTCCGCTCGCAATGGCTCCTCGGTATTCGCCGACGCGCTCAGGCCATCTCCGTTCCCCCCCCAATCCGGTCTGGCGCTGCAGTAGGGGCACCAAAGTGGTATATTGCTCCATGGTGTTCCCTTGCAATGTTTCCGTCCGCCAGTGTCGCCCCATTCTGCAGCGGACCTGGAACCAAACGGTATCTACATCTCGACTGGCCCAGTGAAGTAGCAAAAGTGCCCGGAGTGTACAGCACCAGCGGCTCAGGATCCACTACTCCCTCAGCCTTGGGGCACCACTATCCGCCGCCTCCCAGCAGGCAGCCCCGGACTCGGGAGATCCGAGCACCCCCGCAGACTCCTCTCGGCGAGCCCAGCACCTTCAGTTTTAGAGGGCCCACGTCCAGGCCCCAGGCCGAATACCCGGACACCCTCTCCTCCAAGTGCTGACCTGCGGTCGTCCCTCACCAGGCTGTGTCACAGTTCGTTTGGCTGCTCCTTCCAGCACCCTCCCGGCCCATTTGCCACCCGTCCCAAGGGCTCCTCGATCCTCCGTGCCCCCGGGCAGACCACCAGCGCAACCGGGCACACCCAAAAGCGCAGACCCACACCTTCCAACTTCTTCGCTCGGGCATCTTACAGGCTGCCTCGAGCCCACCACAGGCTGCCGGCCGATCTGAGGCCCTGCAGGGGGGAGGACACAACCCCAAACGGGGAGCACAAAGCAGGGAACGGGCCGCCGCTACCCAGCAGCGCCTACCTCCAATGCCGATCAGCCGCATCGCACGTGGCCCAGGGAGGCCCACCGACATGGTCCCAAGGTCAGAGCCTCAAAAATGGGGCTGTGTTATGCTGACACACCCGGGGCACCGTCCCGTGATGAGGGGGCCCCAATCACCACAGGCACCCGAGAGGATTCAGGCAGAAGTTCACTAGGAGCACGTCCCGCCGGCCATCTTGATTGGCCACACCCCAAACCTATGGTGATTGTTAACATAGATCAGACACCTGTGACCACTGTTATGGTGGGTAGGGAAGTGGATAATGCATGGAAGACATGCGAGCAGATGTAAGAAGGTAGTATTATGAAGTGGAGAGCACATTATGGGGTGAGCAAATGGACTTTGGATTTAATTAGTTGTTGCAAGGGTGAATAGGTTAATGGAAGTCAGGCTCCAAGATTTCTTCATAGATTCCACGTTTATTCCAAGGTACAGGATCCACTGCTTCACTCCAGCACATCGGAGCATCAACTGTGGTAGATCCATACACATTCTAGAACTCTATTAGTGACATAACCGTGACACACTTGCAATTCAACCTCAAACTGCATGTTGAACTACAGTACCCACATAACAATAGTGTTGTACGTAAAGGATAACAGGAGTATAACTACATTGCAGAAGGTTTCCTAGAAGAAGACTGTAGTGTATTGGGGTATGACCAAGATTTACAGGACTCTTATTGGATGTATTTTAAAACACTTACCACAAAAATATCGACCTGGAACAATATATACAAAAACAATATCGAATTTCACAATATTGTGAAGGTAACTATTCACAGGGGTTTACAGATGACTATTTTAACTCCTCATTTCCTTAGCTTGATGATATTGTGCAAGTGGATATCTTGTAATAGATATGTGCAGGTCGATATTTGAAAGATGGTATTTCAGTTCTGCACCTTCTTCCTCTGCCCATAGGTCACTTGAAAGTGGTGCAGCAAAAAAAGAGAAGAGAGAATGAGACAGGAGGGAAGAGAAAATAAGAAAATGGGGAAATTGTCGAGAGGAATAAACATCCTAGAATTTTGTCTGCATTGCGGCAATGCCACAATTAGGCCTTTTAGAATCTCTTATTAACCACTGCAAATCTAGAATTGTAAGTTTGGTGAAAACAGCCTGGACAAAGTGAGACTATTTTCATTTGTGTTTCAATCCAAAAGAAAAGGGTTACTAACAGTGCATTTGCAGGCCATTGTAGGAAAAAGGGAAGTAATGAAATTCTGTTAATACAGACCAATAACGCAAAGGTTGTTTCAGTTTCATCACAGGGTGCCAAAAACAAGGGCTACTTGAATTTAATTGTGAAAGATAGGGCCTAGGGCAGTGCTTCCTAAACCTTTTAAAACCACAACCCACTTTTAAGTACAACAAACTTTGACGATCCACCTACCTTTAATAGACATGAGGTACGCGATTGTTTTAAAGTAACTAAAGCATTGTTGGTAGCGCATTGTCATTTACATACAACATATCTTCCATTGAAATGGTCACTAAATTTGCACACACACAGTTTTACTGATCAAAATATATTGCACACAAATGATAATGTGTGGAAATTGGGTTTAGTGAACATTTATTATTTGTGCATATTCAAACAAAGTCTGCAGATTTGTTCTGATCATATTAAAATCTTTGTTTCCATCACACTTCAAACTTATTAAAAAAATGTGCTTCATTTTTGCTTTCCTAACTGGCGAATGTGTTCAGTTAACTTCCAATTCAATTCAATTCAATTTTACTTATTTATGTTTTGGAACTCGAGTGAGATCCACATAAGAATAAACAGTAAAACAATACTTTTGTCTCTACCACACTTTACACCGAAAATCTAGTTGGACATGTTTAAAATGTATGCAATAAAAAGTTCTATAAAAGTGCTCAGCAATACTTTTTCCGAACTTATGGTTGCACACTACTATGCTCCTATAAAAAAATACAAAAAAATAAAATGGTGCAAATGCGCACATCAGTGCAATTAAAATATCGTTAAGTGCAAAAATATTAGGCAGTTTAAGCTTGTTACCATCCATATTTGACCTAAAAAGAGCTGAGTGCAAAGTTACAAATGGAACGCTATAAATGAAATGATGGAATACAATATATACGTACACAGACAGTCTAGAACTTTGCCCATCTGCCCATAATACTGCAAATATAGACGTGCACAAAATGAAGTGTTCATAGACCAAACCCAATTCTTCCTTATGTGCATCTTACTAAGGTGCTTCGCTACATAAGCCACATATAGATCATGGAGTTACAAACAAATGAGAACGTCAATTACCTTGTTTGACCTCACCACAGAACCCCTCATGTAGGCATATGACATACTATTGGCTAATCCCTTATGGGATGTGGGTGTAATAAGGTGCATTATTATAACGAGACCACCTAATTACTATATCTCATATAGCACCCAATGCCCGTTTACATATAAATTGATAAGCCTGATTTTCAACATATACACTTAGAGTAGATATAAGAAACATTTGAAAAAATTTACAATTCTAAAACAAAATATGTCATTAGGTGAATCATACAAGGCTCGGAGGAACACAGATGCAGACAACAAAGAGTGCTGAAGACAAATTGGTTTTAGCCATTTACGCCGGAATGAGGCAAGGGATGGGCAGCCAAAAAAGAAGTGGATTAAATCTTGAGTTTCGTCAAGGCAAAAATTGCACTCTTTAGCTGTACCGTGCCATTTCGCCAGTAGCTTATTCAAAGAGAGCAAACCCTGGCGAAGCAGCATCCAAAAGCGCCTAACTCTGTGTGGAATGTTCCATATAATATAAGGTTGTTTTTTTGTTATTGCTAGGGAATTTGCTAAATTCATAAAATAACTTTTTTCTTTGCAGCTCTAAAGGTCTAGCCGAAAACTCAATGCCCACGTTGCCTTCTTCAGGTTAACTTTCAAGTGCAATGGAGATAGTTCCAGGACCAGGTTTTGGTCCAGCCCCAACCTTTCAAGAGCATAAGAGAGGTTCTTACAAAAGGAGTATTTGGCCTTACTGTTATCTGGAAAGAGTTCTTTCTTTAGTACAGATCTTATGGTGTTTTCCTCACTCCTTATAAGTGAAGCGGCCAAACGTATAACCCCTGCTAATCCTTGAACGTAGGCACTTCGGAGCCCCATTTCCAGCCTTAAGGCTGCCACCAAAACAGCAGTGTTAATAGACAAGAGTTTTCTAAGGATTTTTCCTTCCGACTGATTCAATGACCCCCATTTAGAGATCTGTGATTTCCACAACATACAGAAGGGACGTGGGAATTTTGACTCTATATACTGATAAGAGATATGAAAAGTGCCCCCTCCCTGTAGCTGTATATAGGGCCCCTAGACCTCTTGCCTGACAGTCGGCCTTTGATTTATTGGAGGCTATGTGAGCAACATCACTAAGGTTCCAGCAAACTATTTTCCCTAAAAAGGGATATGATTTCACTATTTCCAGTTTTTGCTTTCCCAATGACCAGCGGAAATCGGGAAAAGTCATCTTTTTTTCCCCAGGAAGCAGACAACCTGACTTTTTGAGGTGTTAATCTTCAGGAAGTGGGATTCAGAGTATTTTGATAGGAGCTGAAGACTATTCTGTAGACCTTTAGGGGTTAGGTAAAAAATGATGATGTCATCAGCGTATAACATACAACATATTGGGTACCCACCTGATTGCGGGGGAAATCCCTTGCTCTGAGACAGGGAAGAAGGAAGATCTGAGATGTATAAGGAGAAAAGCAAGGGAGCCAGTAGGCAACCTTGCTTTAGCCCATTCAGAGTGGGTATCTTATGGGATAGACCTTTATCACCCCCCTAGAAGGATTCCACAACAAGTATTGGAGTGGAGAGCTATTACTAACTCTAGGAGGAATAGAGGCATCCCCATGCTGGCCAACTTTTCCCATAATAGATCTCTATCCACTTTATCGAAAGCAGTGGAAAAATCAATGAAGGCTGCATATACCACCCCGCTTCTCAGTTTCACGTATTTTTCGGAGATAACTTGTAACACAGCAATGTTGTCCAGGGTACTATGACTGCGCCTAAATCCAGATTGTTCCAGGGGGATGATGTTATTCTCCTCTGCCCAGAAGTAAGTCTGGAAAGCAGACATTTGGTGACAATTTTACCAACTGCGTCCAAGAGGGCGATCTGCCGATAGTTGGCAAGACAATTTCGGTCACCCTTTTTATATAAGGGTACAATGATACTACCAACCCAGGAGGGAGGAATGCTTCTGGAGAAGCAGCATCTTCTGAAGACCACATATAAGATCTTGCTTCATGAGCACATGGCTTGTTTTATTACCGAGATGGGAAGTTCATCAGGTCCAAATGCAGCAGAGGAACGCATAGAACGGATGGCAAAATCTATTTATTGAGGGAGGGATAAAAGAGTGCGTCCCCTTACTTTCAGGGGTCCGAAATGGTTCAACCCCATTTGAAACATACAGGAAGGCGATAAATTCCAAAACCAAAAACGCCTTGCTGAACCTTAACTGCTGCTTCCTGGAGATGGGGCCAAAGCCTATCCCCGGATTCTTTTGCGAGGCGGGCCTTCAGACACCTCTTTCTCCTTTTTAACAGAGCGACCCTGACTTTCCTTTCCCCAGAAAAAACCTAAATACTGGGACCAGACCAAGTTATTTACTTCCCTGTTTAGATCAAACAGTGTGCGGGTGATCGTTCTCCGGCCAATTTTTTACTCTCCAGAAGAAGAGTTAATTAACAGCTGCTTCATAAATTTGGAAACATTTTGCAGTTCCATCTCCTCCCAACTAATCAGGTCAGCAATCACAGATACTAACATCGCTGATATGCCTGCAACCCTTTTAAAATTCCACTGTGTCCTCCCTGTCTTTTTATCAAAACTCTGAGTTAACCCACCAAACTTCCAGGATTCCATCAGTGGTATGTTAGTTTCTAGAGTAATAAAAAGCAAATTGTAGTCGCTGTGGGGGGTGTTTATAATCCTAGGATCTCCCAGTAGACAGTAGGAAGAATAACCAAGCACCAAATAATCCAAGATTGCCCTTTCCCCCAAAGATATATGTGTGGAAGAAGCCGGGGAATCAGAAGAAGGCCTACCACTGCCAATAATGCAATCATTTTTCTTAAGAAGGCTGAAGAGAAGTTTCCCTCTTTTGTTGGTTTTTATTGAGGGGGAAAACGCAAGCTGGAATTCGAAGTGCAGTTTCACTCTCCGCTTCATGCATTTGGCATAAGGCATGGTTGGATATTATGCAATTTAGATCTCCCACTAGTACTATAAATGGGGGCAACTCACTGTCTAAAGCATCCTCATGATAGGCAAAGACCTTCTGTAACAAAGAATTATAGGCTGCTTCAGGAGGAACATAAACATTAATTAATAGCAATGGTGTAGAGTCTAGCACAGTATTATGCAATTGAACGGTTAAAGCCATAAAAAGATTACTGGGGTCTTTATAACAGGTTTAGTCCCATTTAAGTGCATTGGACAGTAGGCAGAGTCCCCCCCTATTTGACATGCCTCCTTCGAGACGTGGAGGCCTTACAATCAATAACAAAACAGTCATCCCATAATAAGTCTGTATCTGACCAAGTTTCCTAAAGGCAGATTAAATCAGGGTTTAACGAGCTAAGGTAGAATAGTTTTTCCCTGCTACATTTTACCCCTGCTGCATTCCAGGAATTCCTTTTTAAACCTCTGTTAGGTAGAGGGTTGTGGCGGGAACATGGTGCCACCCGGGAGCCATCCCCACTCGTCGAGAGCATTAGTGACTATTTGCTTAGGTGCAGATTGTAATTCCCACAATAGCACCTGCCTCTCATTCCCTTTTAGGGAGACTTTAAGAGCCTAAAGATCTATTCTAAATCTAAACACTGTATGTTCAGTACATTTAAAATGCTCAGGAGATAAGGGACTATTAAAGACCTGATTTGCTACCTTATCCCCACAGGAAACAGTGGGAGACAAAAAAGGCACAACATCAATCCCACGACACTGCAAAAAGTCTGCATGTGAGAGGACCAAGATCGCCAAGCGCATAGAGCGGAAGGTGATCCTAGCCCTAACTCCTGCGTTAGAAACCAATAGGGAAACTAGGTCAATGTCATGGCTTGAAATGTGTTTTAATGAACTAGACTCTGAGAAACATCTTAATAGAGTGGATCTATTTAGGGTTAGGTCTGCATCAAAGACAGGCAACAAGTCTACTATGTGGGTATCCACATTATGACCTATTAAAGGAGCTCCTTCCCCAGCTGAAGAGACGTTGATGTCATTAAGGTCGACCACCAGCCTAGGAGCCAAAAAAGGCGTAGCTGCTGGATTCAAGGCTGGAGGAATTCCCAATGGGTGAGTGGGAGAAAAATCAGTTTTATGCTCCCTTCCAAACTCCCTGGTGGGAACACTAGCCATTAGCGGTGGGAGCGGATAAGAGGACTTCGTGGATAGCTCCGTGTGTATTTGTGGAGAGGTTATTACCTCAGGAAAGAGTACTTTCCTTCTACCTTTCTTATTAATCTGTCAATTTGATTTTTTTGATCTTTTAGTTCTTTTCCAACCTTTAACATTGTCTCCCTTCTTTTTTCCTTCTCTCATGGACTATGCAGAAGGTGATTCCATGGGACCACTCTTTTGGTTGGACAGTTTTCCAAAAATTGAGAATACCTTCAGTGCGGACTGATTGGACTTTGCTAATTGATTGCACTTCGACGTTGGAGTATCCAAAATAAATCGGATAAAATCTACAGGGCTATCCAGCAGTGTTTTTGCCTCACTGGGGCTATTGCTTTGAGGTTTACCAGCTTGCGTACTCACATCCATACTCGAGCGCACCCTCGGAGCCCCCCTAGCTGCGGGGGGGCAGCACTGTTCTGTAAAAGGTCTAAGATGAAGCCCCCTTTTGTCTTTAGTTAATTCCATTAAAATTGCAGTCACAGAGTCGAGGATGCAATCTGAGCCACCTACAAATTTCTCCAGGAGCTTTAAGATTGATGTGAGAAGGTTTTCCAGGCTAACAATGAGGCTGAAAGCCTAACCTCTGGTTCAGGAGGTTGAATGGGCTGGATACCACTTACTTCTAGAGCAGGTGTCGCTGACAGATGAGAATGAGAGTACAACGAATCTTGTAGAGAGGGGATACCATTAAACAGCTGCAAGCCAGTGGATGGGAGTATACAATTGGTCCTGGAGTCCCCAGGGGGAGGAGAAAAATCATTAGCCTGAAAACCATATCTCTGGCATAGATCTAGATCCAGATCCGGCAGCGTGAAGTCTTGAAGCCCAGTGGCTGCGGACGGTGTTGATAAATGGACACCACCTTCCTGGGGGCTTTTAAGCGCTGTGTCAGCTAGTGGGAATGGGCTGACTGACTAGGGAGATGTAGAGGGTGGGGAGGGACGAAGCTGTGGCCCGGACCAACTCCGAGAGATTCGAGCACGCCGGACATTCTCTGCAATCTCCACAGAGGGCACCGAGTAACCCTGTTCCAAATCCTTGACTCCTCTTTTCTGGTTTTCTTCTGCATGATGTGACTCCCTTGAAGACTCCCTTAAAGACACCCTTGGAGGCCCCTTAGGTGGCTCTATATCAGGAGTTCTATTAGAGGGTTCTACTCTGTTTGTTTCCTGAAATTGAGTTTTCTCTTTTCCCCAGAAGGTAAATAATTGTTTCTGCGTCTGGCCCTTCAGCAAGACTACAGGATTTGCTTTATTCCTTAGGGGATTGGATTTAGTTTTTAAGCATGATCTTCCTAGGAGCACACGACCTGAACGTAGCTTCTTCATGGTCATCGTTGAGTTTACTCCCTCTGGAAAGCACGAAAAGGAGTAACGCAGACGCCTTGCATCTCAGGCGAAACAAACAAGGTAATTCACCTCCAGCTACCAGCCTCTACACCAACTGGCCCAGGCCTGGCGGAAAAGTCTCCTTGGCCCTGTTTTGGGCCCCTACAGGCACTGCTGAAACTGTGTGTATCTGGCCCCTGCTCAATCACTGACCTCCAAGGGGCTTTGAAGCACTTTGGTCCCCGCCACTGCTGTTTCTGGACTCCTGGTCTTTTGGACCCCAACACCTGGAATGCCGCTCTTTCGCAGCCGCAAATCACCACCCAAGACGCTGGCCGCACTTCAGCCCCTAGCTTTGCTCTCTTGACAAGTCACTGGGAAAGACGCTGCAGCTGCTCACTGTCACGACTCTACGGGCCCCACAGCCTCCTTACTTGCGTTTCGGGGCCGTTAGCGTTACAGCTGAGACCGTGGCTGCAACCGCCTCCCTCCGCCTCACTCCAGCTTCCTCGCGGTACCCTGGGCCTCGCAGTGAAGGCCTCCACTTCGGCCTTCCTGGCACAACACAAGGCAGGGTGCCTGAGCCGCACCTCTTCCTCAGCCCGGCGAATTCAGGGATTTGGGGAGCTCTGCTCTCAGTACCCTGGGCCTCTCAAGGAAGGCCTCCACTTCAGCTTTCCTGGCACACAACACAAGGAGGGGCGCATGAGCCACACCTCCACCTCAGCCCGGCGAAGCGGGGATTCGGGGACCTCTGCTCTCAGCGTCCCCGTCCGCACCCACTGGCGCTCACAGGCGACGGTTTCCGGATCGGAGGGCGATTTCGGGTTCCTGCTCAGGGGGCACAACAGTGTCTCCACAGAATCTGTCCTCCAGTTTACTTCCAGATATTACATTTCGTTGTGTTACGAAAAAATTACATCTTACAGCCTTTCTGTTCACACTTCAGGTACCCCAGCAAGATTGTCACATAATTTACTTTACTTTTCTTTTTCTGATTGAAAAGTGAGAGGAGTTTATAAACCCCAGTCTCCATTTAAAAAAATAAAATAAAATAACCAGCAAAAGACACAACCTGACATTTTACCTCTGTCTCTGAAGCGCAGCAAATGTGACAAAATAAATACAGAATTTAAAAGCATCTTTATTTATTGATTTGACTTACGTGGCCCACAGAAAATGGACTAATGGCCTATCAGTAAGTCGCAACCCACAGTTTGGGAAACACATGCATAGGGTTATGCATGTGATGTGTGCTTCCTAGGGCAGTGAGCATGTAGTCCTTTGACGTCAATAAGTCATTATTGGCAGAACTTTGTAGAAAAAAATGGAATACACTTCAGTTAAATCTCCTAGCTTAAGGATAGTCTTCTGATGTGAGGCATGGGTTCTTTGAACTCACCGGCTGTCTGCGGTTGTGCTTTGATGCAATTTAGGACAACTGAGCAGGAGCAACTAAGGGCTGTATTTCTGAATTGTATATCAGGCTCTCCTGTAGATCGTTGTCTGCCTCACATTTTGAAGCAGGTTGTCAATAGCATAAACCCGATATTCGTCACCAATTTTAATGCTTCTTTACGAACAGGAGAAGTCCCTACTATCTGGAAACAGGTGAAAGATGTTGCCCTGCTGAGATTGCCACTAGCAAATAGGTCAGTGTTATCGAATTATAGACCTATTCATTACTACCTGCACACCAAAAAGCTTGGAAAAAAATGTTAATGTTAAACTTTTGGATTATTTTGAAACAAATTAATTATTACACCCTCTGAGCCCGGCTTCCGCCCAGGATACAGTATGGAAACAACTTCATTGGAAATGGCAGACTCGATACAGTTGATCTTCGGTCAAGGCCACAGTGAGTCCTAGATCCTTTCGGATCTTTCGGCTGCTTTTGATATGGTCTGTCATGAGATTCTTCCAAACCGCGTTACTAATTTGGGAATGGGGTAGCGGCCTACAATTGGTTATTTGAGGAAAAAAGATTCATCCAGAGGTTAAAACACTTAAATTTAAATTGGGTGATCCCCGAGGATCATCAGTAAACCAGACACAGTTCAACATTAGTATGTTTCCACTGGCTGAGCTGCTGGAGTCTTTTGGCACCATAATCATATCATATGCTGATAAGCAGTGTTTACTATTTTATGAGCATGGAGCTCATACAGCAAAGTAAGCTTTTGCTGCCTGCATAGACACAGTGATAGATGAGAATCAATTCAATTTAATCCTGACAAAACTGAGGTGCAGTTATTTGGTGTTGCTCCAATCCATGGTTGTACCGGTTGCTGGCCTAGAGAAATCCCTGCCTCATCTCCAGCTGTAGTTGCCAGAAATCTGGCCATTCAATTTGATCGTCTGCTTTCTTTCAGTTATCAGGTAGGTTCGGTGGTTAAATCTTTTTTCGGATCATGAAAACACTAAAGACGTTCCTTAATATAATCCCTTGGGAAGCCCAGAGAGCAGTTGTGCAGCCACAAGTCATTTTGGGTCTTGATTATGCCAATGTTCTTTATTTGGGCCTGCTGGAATAGCTTCTTCAGTGTATGAAACTTGCGCAGAATTGAGCGGCTTGTTTACTATTTAGGCTTTCCTACTGCTTAGCCATTTTCTCACCCTTACTAAAGTTGCATTGGTTACCAGCCAGGCCTGTCCTGGGATTTGTGGGGCCCTGGACAGAAAGGGAACGTACGGGTCCCCTCTAATTTGCATGCAATAATTGTCAACCCAGGAAGTTACATCACAGAAAGTGCCATCAATTGTAGACCTCTTGCATCTCGAAGCGACTTTGGAAGAAGCTACTTTCCTGGTGTGGATTATCAGTAAAACATAAACAACAATGCCAGTAAAATAAGGACAAATGTATTTTTTTTAATTCTGTTAAGTGAAAATACATTATATTTGTCACACTTGGCATGTCTTGCCTAGAATTCTCCAAAATGTATATCTTTACCCAAATATTAATAAATTACTTCCAGATTAGTATATTTGATTAGGTATGCATTGCGTATGTGTTCCTTGCATAGCGCAAACCTAGCCAAAAGGCAAGTGAGAGAGGATCAAAGTAAAAAAATATATATATCAATATGTAATAGGTCGGGTAGCTGGTGTGTGGGCTGTTGCTGCATCGTGATGCAGTGTTCTTTAAAGAGATTAGTATTTTATTTCTGCACTTCATCTCCTGTCTGAAAGGTGTCCTTGCTGAGGATGTGTGGAGCACCGTTGGAGAACTTATTATACAAGTTGTCAGCAGCCCTTGATTGACAAAGCCATTATGGCTTTGTCAATCAATCAATCGGTATTTTTTTAGCGTGGCTTATCTCCCTGAGGGGTATCCAGGAGCTGGGGGGGTGATGCTGCGTGCTGACTACCTCTTGTAGATGATGCAGACCAGTTTCCTTGGACTACGGCTGGCAGACCTTGGGGAGTGGGACCAGGCCTCTCTGGTTACCAACTGGCCAAAATTTTACTAGCATGGCCAGTATGTGCATGTTTAAACAGAAGAAAATTTGATAAATGGAAAAAATTGTATTTAAAAAAAATAGATCATAGCTACCACTTATAATTTTAAAATTAGCAAATCCAAGAAAAGGTACTTCTCTCATAGTATTTGATCCTTTTGAAATAATTATTTTAGGACTACAACCACCCTCAGCCTGCTTCCTCGCCTCTCAGCTACAACACTCCAAACAACTATTTAACAATGTTGCTCAATTCTTCTTCAACAAGTGTAAATTATTACATGACAATATCTAGGCAGAACAAATTTCTACACCCGATAACCTTTCGGTAACAACTCAAAATATCCATATTTTAAACTCTTTCACACCGATTCATGTGGCAACTCTTGATTTCACCCTACAAGCTGTCATCCTATTGGTTTATGCCCAGCTACGTTTTTGCAACTTCCCTCCGTTTTTTCAAAGCTCAACTGCTGTACGTTTAAGTGTTCTTTAAGACAAGGTATTTCCCTATCACATCGAAAAATGCCACAGTGAAATCATTTTTTTTTTTTAAATACGCCCTTGACCAACAAGATCAACAACTTTCAGCCAGTTAGCCTTGTCCATTTTATGGCACACTTTTAAAAAACAGTTTTTAAACAGCTGAAGCAGACAGTTGAAAACAATCTTTTGGATACCTTCTAAGTCAGAGTCTAGGCACTAAACAGTATAGACCAGGTGATGCCATTGGTTTTCGTTGATCTTTGTGACAGGGTCGATAATTGAGGTGTTGAGGCACTAATACTTTTAGACCTGTTATTAGCCTTCAATATCATATACTGTTACATCCTAGGAGAAGTGAAGCTGGGAGTGATATGCTCAGCCAAATGTGTTTCTATCTAACCACAAGCAGGGGGTTCTTCCTTTTGCACTGTGTTCTAATTCAGGCACCTAAAATATTTAGCAGATAAAGTATGTGTTACAATTAGAAAGTTAGGTGTCTTGAAAAAGCAGTCTAGTGTTGCAGTCTTGGTTCTCCTACTAGACCAAATAGTTTGATTTTTGGCAAATCATGTACTTCCTTGTTGTTTTTTTTTACTTATTTGCCTTTATTGCATGGGTTGGTTGGCCATCATCCAATAGTAAAGATTCTAAGGCGGGTGTCTGCTTCTTTAGGGCTGCTTCATTTTCTGTTTTTACTCCTCCGTTTTAGCACGTCTAAAATTACACATTTCATTAAAGTGGCCTTTGTAGGTCACCTCCTGTGCTACATGTCCTCCTTCCCAGTTACCATGTTAACAAATGCTGCCATCTTGCACCTCCTTAAGGTGGTAGTTCCCAGAGCCAGTGCTGGGACTTCCTGCTGGGCTGGGAGGCACCAGGGGTTGCAGCTATCCTATTTGTTTTATATCCGCTATTGATTAGCTTGCTTACCTGCATCAGACCCTTGGTGAGCAAAACAAAGTTGGACATTTGGCATCCTGCAGTAGCTCACTTAAGCATGCAGTTGAAACATCTGAAATGAGAGTCAGTCCTGCACTCCACATGGACTGTACAGCACTGGGCCAGCGCTGCGAGGCCCATGAGAAGAGGGCCAGTGGAGTGACAATGGTACCATGGGCCCTGGTGAAGGCAAGATGAATAGATCCCTCCCTTCCCCTTAACCCCACCATCCACTGGCTAGACAGTAAATTACAGTCTCAATTCAGGTAAGTTGGAACCCAAGACTCCTGTCTCCAGTGCCACAGCACTTGCTGTTCAATTGATAGCAAACACCCCTGGGAGCATCCTCATCCCATGGGCCTCTCAGCAGTGGTGCTTTGCAGTAGGCCCAGGGAAGCCTGCGCCCCACCCCCCCATAGTGCACCCCTCTTCGTAAGGCTTCACAGTGGAGCAGTGGAGGACCATGGCAGAGATGCCCAAGTGGTGAGAGCCAATGGTGTATCAATGGTGTAACGGGCTCTGGTGCAAGGAAGGTAAATTGACGCTCATCTAAACCCCAGTCACTGACTAGACAGTAGAACACATCCACAATTTGTTTGCATTCAGCCACAGTGGCACTGCACTTGCAACACTATTAATAGCTATGTTTTTCAGAGGTGCTCTTCCCATTGGCCTTGCAGCCATTGTCTGGTACTGTGAGGTCCAGGAGAGGAGGCTCCCTCACTTGGGCCTTGCTGCCCTGGACCATGGTTGCTAGGCACAGGGGCTGATAGTCTAGTGCTGCGAGGACCAGAAGACAGGAGCCCTGGGCATGGGATACTCTACCCTGGCCCTTGCAGCAATGGTCTAAATATGCCCCTCTATTTTAAAGCTGGACAGGGCCCACAACATAGTGACATTTACCTGGGAAGGGCAGTCCCTTGGCCTTTCTGTCAGAGTGACCGTCCTTCCCAGTTCTGGACTACTTGGAAATTAGAGGTGGGCGAGCCTGTGAAACCTTGAGCCAGGCTCGAGCCTGACACTTGGCTCTGGCTCAGCTCGAGGTCCTGTTGGAACCTCCAGCCCATACTGACCAGAGCTTTCAAGTGTCTTCTGCCTGCCACCCTCTCTCTAACCAGGATGAGGCGTTACGGCAAGAGCTTCAGACTTTAGAAATGGAGAACCAGGTTTGAGTCTTGGCGTCAGCATAACATCCTATGATTCTGGACAAATCACTTAATCTATAAAAAAATGAATGTGTCCTTGGATAATGCAACTGGTGCTCACATAAAGCGCTCCAGTACCTCGGGTCAAGTTTTCATTGTATAAAAACTGCAGAAAAATACACAAGGAAGTAAAAATAAGGTGTTAGCATAAACAAAGAAAGGCAAACAGCTACCCTTTTAGTGGGTGATTTGTACAAAGTGAATCCAGAAAAACTGAATAAATCACAGTTTCCACACCTAACTTGTGAGATCTAAGGCAATATTTTACTTCACCAAAACTTATTTTTTCTTCATTATCCTGAATGAAAGCTCTTTCAAACACCTGAACTCAGAATAACTTTTGTACAAATACCTATTGTGATTGACACAACAGATTATAATGCCGCTCTATAATAATACAGGGTTTACATGACAACTGTCTTGCCTGTTAGTGTACTATTGGTAAACCTCTATAAACTTAATTTTTAATAAGTACCTCTGACTGCAGTGCTAAATTGTGACATATTGATGTCACGGCTTCTACAGGTTAAAGAAATAAGCTTTGGTAAAGTAACCAACATGGCACCTCTTTCATAGTCCATAAAGGCTGAAAGAGAGAGAGTTCCCTGTCCACTGATAGGGTTAAAGGAGGCAGCGCACTAACTCGGTGACAGTGGACATCCTGCACTGCTTTTTACAGTGAGTAGACCTGACTGCTTTACAGCAGTGGTTCCCAACCTGTGGTCCGGGGTCCCGGCGGGGTCTGCAAAGCCTCCTCAGGGGGTCCGCGACTGCTCAGAAAAATAAATAATATCAACAGATTAGGTTCCCAGCTTTCAGTAATGACTCAGTGGGGGGTCCTCAGATTCCAATAATGATTCAGTGGGGGTCCTCGGGTTGCAGTAATGATAACGTGGGGGTCCACAGAAGTCAAAAGGTTGGGAACCATTGCTTTACAGCCCTTCACTGTGTCTTGCCTACTTGGGCCTTCCTAGGCCTCGCAGCACTACACTAAAGCTGCGAAGCCCAGGGGAGCCCCCCTCTTGCCTTTCACAGTACAGAGACACTTCTCGCTCTTAACTGAGGGGGAAGGCAACAAAAGGATCATTGCACCAGCCTGGCCATAAGGCACTGGTGCCAGGCCCCATGTTGGCGGGCTGGGTGCAGGGCCCTCGGCAGCTGCCAACACTGCCCATGCCTAGCGCTGGCCCTAGTTACCACTAAAAAAGAGAGTTTTGTTCAAGACTTTGGTCTTAGCCCCTGTTCCTTATGGCACAAGGCCACAGTAATTGTCTGCCAGACTGCAGCAGTATTGTCCAACTAGGATGCTTCTTTCAAGTGATGCTCAGCTAATGGTGGTGTCTTGCTTTAACAGAGTTAGGATAGGAGGGTCATCTTTTATGGGACGAGCCGTGAGAGCTTGGACTGGTTTACCCTTTCAACTTAGGGCTCTGCAGGACGAAACAGGCTGTTGATAAAGACTTTAAACATGTTTGTTTGGGACATAATGTGTTCTCTCCTCCTGAGGTTTCCTGTTAGATTAGCGCTGGGACACTCTGAGTAGCTGTGCGCTATGTAAGGCTTTCATTCAACTTTGATTGTGCTTTGTTTTGTCCAACTCACAAAATGACATTGTGGACTTATCGATGATTAATGGCTAGGAAGCCGTGAAGCCTGTAGCAAAACGTTTTAACAGGAAAAAGTACAGCTTGTAACTATGAAAAATCACTATTTTGCTACTTTTATTTACTGAAGCGGCAAAGCTTGACTCTGTTTATAATAAACCATACAAACCTAATATTTATACAGTTTATGATTTAGCAAAACAACAGTTATCCTAACAGTTCATGCCATACATTTGAATGTAAACAGTTACAGTTTGCTGAAAGAGCGGTGCAGTTTGTGTTTTATGGATTGGTACTATGATGGTGGGGGTCATAATACTGCAGCTGAAATATTGACCTGCAACAATATTGAATCACCAAAATTGACTGGCAAGACTATGGGGCCTATTCACTATCTGCATTTTGTAGTACGTTTAGTAGTACTACAATAGCAGGGCTAACATACTACAAAATGCTATTCCCAAACCTAGGTGCATTGGTTACAGCTCTGCCTCTCCTATGTTATGCTGATTTGTATAGCACACTAATCACCCTTGTGGAACTCAAGAAGTGAGGAGGAGGCTCTGATGTGTTGAGGGAAAATCGTTCCATATGTTGGGTGCAATATAGAAAAATGAGCCATCTCCATTTTTGATTTTGGGTGTGTGAGAGTGAGGCAGAGCATAGGTGTCTGCTGGGTTGGTGAAAATGTATGCGGAGGTTCGGGTATTCTGGTCCTGTGTTGTGCAGGGCTTTATATGTGTGCCTGAGAAGTTTGTATTTGCCCCACTTGTGAATAAGGAGCTAGTGAAGCTTCCTGAACTGTGGTGTGATGTTTGGTGCAGTATGGGAGGTCAAGTATGAGTCTTGCAGCAGTGTTCTGGATGGTCTGTAGTATGTAAATGAGTTGTTTGAAGATTTCGGCATAGTGTATGTTACCATAGTCCAGCCTGCTGGCCATAATGCTTGCAGGATGGACCATCTGTTGTTCTGAGGCACCCATTTGGAGATATTTTGCAGCACTGGTAGGATGTGGAAACAAGAGGTGCTCACTGCATTGAATTGAGCCGTCAAGTTGAGCTTGTCATCTAGGATGATCTCCAGATTTCTTGTGTGGTCTGTGGGTGTTGGTCCTAGCTCCAGCAGTCACCAGGTAGGTATGGGGAGGTCTGTGTTGCCAAAGTACTTCAGTATTGTTGGAGATGAGCTTCAGACAGTTGGTTTGCATCCAGTCTGCTACCATAGTCATGCAGTTGATGAAGATGGTTCTGGTGGTGGTTGTCTTCTCCGTCAGGGAGAGAATGAGTTGGGTGTCATCGGCGTAGGAGATGACGGTGATGTCTTGTGATCGGATGTCGTTGGTTAGTGGTGTCATGTATATGTTGAAAAGGGTAGGGCAGAGGGACAATTCCTATGAAACTCCGAATATAATTTTTTTTATTTCTGATGTAAAGGGTGGCAGCCGGACCCTTTGGGTTCTTCCCGTGAGGAAGGAACAGATCCATTTGCGAGTGGATCACTGTATGCCAATCTTGTGGAGTCTTCTGATGAGGATGTTATGGGAGACAGTGTCAAAGATCGCAGAGAGGTTGAGCAGGATGAGGAACGCTGTTTCTTCTTGGTGCAGGATGATTCAAGGTTGTCAGTGGCCACAATCAGTGCTGTTTTAGTGCTGTGGTTCTTTCTGAATCCTGATTGAGTGTTGTTTAGAAGATGGTAAAGTTTGAGGTAGGTTGTAAGTTGCTTGTTGATGGCTTTTTCAATCACTTTGGCAGGATAGGGAAGCAGAGAGACAGGTCGGAAGTTGCTAAGTTGATTTGGGTTGGCTGTGGGCTTCTTAAGGAGGGCATTGATTTTCACAAGTTTCCATTCATCCCGGAAAGTGGCAGACGTGATGATGATGTGGGTCTGGGTGGTACTGATGGGTGATGTTACCAAGTTTTGGATGTGCATGGGTCCACTGGGTCTCCTGAGTAGATGGTCCGCATGATTGCCACTGTGTTGTTTCGAGTGAGGGTTGTCCATCAGGGCAGGAGGCTGTCTTAGTTGGTGGTGGGTAGGTTAGTGATGAGTTCTCTGGGGATGGGTTGGTGTGCAAAGATTCTGTATATGGTTGTGATTTTGCTGCGGAAGAAGATGGATAGGTTGTAGCAGAGTTGCTGGGAAACAGTCATGTTGTTGACAGTGGCTGAGGGCGAGGTGAAATCTTTGACTATTGGAAAGATCTCCTTGCATTTGTTGGAGCTTCCTTTGATGTGGTCCACTTGTGTTTTTTCTTGGCGTCTCTTATTTGCTGGTGATAGTGTCTGATGACAGCTTTGTAGGTAGTTCTGTGCTTGTTTGCTTGACTATGCTTGTTGGGTTTGATGTGTGTGAGGGAGTCTGTGCTGTTCTTGATCCAATTGTTGATGTCCTTGAGGAGGTGGTCTGTAGGACTACTTTGATCCAAGCTGATGGAACTGACCTGATTTGCTCCTGTGATTTTGCCCCAGCTGCAGCTTGGAATGCTGAACCTGGTAGGTGTATTGATTTTTTTAGTGGGTGATGGAATGGTTGGTTCATTTGAACAGTGTCCTATCTTTTCTATGCTGAGATTTCTGCCTGTGCAAGGATCTATTTTGTAAATGTAGGAGGGACATGGAGGACTGGCTGGAAAGTGGAGAATACTTACTGCTAAAATGAAGGGATAAAAGGGAGGAGTAAGAAGGGGTTAAGGGAAGGTTAGGGAATGGTTTAGGGAGGGACGTGCACCCACCCACAAAGAGTAAGCCTATTGCTATTCAGAGACTGCACTTCTAAAGGTATTGCCTTACAAAAACAAACCAAAACACTAGTAAATTTCTCCAGCTTAGAGCTGGAGTACAGCCATTCGCATGCATGGCCAACCACAGATACTGCAGAACACACCCATACTAAATAATAGAGCTCAGGACGTAACATAGAGCCCCATAGGAAATGTTAAATAATTTCAAATAGTTAAAAATATATACATATAATTTAATGTTAAATGATCTAAATATAAAACATTTTCTATTTTATTTCAAAATATTTTAATAGCAAAAAGTTCAAATAGAGTTTATTAAAAATAAAATTACATTAGTTTTAGCTCTATACATCACTTTTAGAAATTAACATGTAAAAAAATATATTTTTTTTTACTTTAGATGGGATTTTTTTATTGTAAACGTCTAAAAAATAACTTGAATTAATACATTTAAATTACTAAATATTTATTTCAAAACGAAGTTAATTGTCCTGTAGGATTTTTTTCTTTTGTTATATGTTTCAAATAAATGTATTGAATTATTTTGCAATAATATTTAATATGATCTATTTTTACTAATTTTTAACAAGTTTGATAACCTTTTTTACTTTTCCCTATACTTTACCATGCAGAGAACTCCACCCATGGCAGGTAGGTGCACGTCCTTTTGTTAAGTATTTTAAATAATGTAATTGAATTTAACATTATTTCCTATGGGGTTCTGTGTAAAATCCCTACCTCCGTTATTTTTTATGGGAGGGTTTTTGCAGTATCCATGGTTGGCAAAGTGTAGTGCTGGACTTGCTTCTGCTCCTTTTTGCCAGTAGTAACTCACACTTGTAAATTTGGCTCCACTTCCTTTCAGAGGGATGGAACCATGTAGGTTTACATATATGCACATTTGAGTAATTTTACACTTATAAATGGTGAATAGCCAAATGTAGTATACTTACTCAAAAAGAGATTAAACTTACATGTGTAAATTACCTTTTTAATTAGCCTCCTTTATCATCAAGGTAAGGATAAGTGGTGTTAAGAATAGTAAATCTGTACTACGTGACATATTCTTACTTTGATAAAGTAGCAGTTGTTTATATTGCAGGTAACAGTAACAGTGCAGATCAGTCAATCAAAAAAACTTTATTTGCTGCGCTTCTGTAACATAAAAGTATAGAATAAAATGCACAGACATTAAAATACTGAGACTATTTGGTGTACCATAAAAATTACATGTAGCAAGGAAAATCCCTAGTATTTTCGTCAAACCATTACCACACTTTAAAATATCCATTTAATAAGATTCACCCCTCACAAAAGTGCTATAACATTCCTAAAATAATCATATAAGCTAAAATAGTGTACCTCCATTACAATACTATTCAATAAATATAGTGGAATGTCATCCCCAGAGTACTTCTATCAGGGTAAAATAATTTTCCTTAACTTTAGACGCTGCCAGATAAAGAAAGACAAAACCTGCCATACCACACGGGTGTCAAGTTTCTTTAGTAAGTAAAGTGCCGGTCTGCATTGTCTAAAATTACAGCTTTTTAAAAGAGGCACAATAAAGCTTTTCCTAGGGACCACATAAAACGGACAGAGAAACATAAAGTGAAAGTCGGATTGAGAAGAGATACCTTCACAGGGGCAGGGGCCTAACTCCTTCAGGGAGTAGCACCTTTTCGGATAGCCCAACATTCGGGGTAAATAATTTAGACACAACCTGGTGAGAACAAATCGGTGCTGCAGGTTCTGAATGCCTAATAGGGTTGGAGGCCCACAAAGGAGGGCTTCTTATAGTATGAAAGTACTGCTGTTATGTTTGATTAGACTCCACTCTTTTCTCCCTAGCATTTGCCAGAAATGCCTGCTTCAGCTTAGTCTTACTGCAGGATAAGCAGGATTGAGATGAGGTGAGTAACTCCATCAGCCCTATTTCCTTCATGATCGATTTCACATAAGAAATCCAAGGTATCTCGATGACTGTATGAATTTTCAGACAGTCCTCTAGCACCTATAGATTTAACTTAGCCGATTCCCTTGTCCAAATTGAGTGCCAGAGCAATAGGGGGCAAGTTTGATTTTATCCGTAAATAGGGAAAACCTAATTCCTCTCGGGACGCGCTGTTGGAGCAGCTCAGTAGGACCGCTAAGAGATTTTTTTTAAAAGTATCCTCTGTATGCTGAATTGTGTGAATATTACCCATGCCCCAGATCCCTGCCCCATATGTGGCAACAGCCACAGATTTAGCTAAGTAGATGGTCAGAATCTCGTGATCTGGTTTTACACCTAGTTTCTTATTACAGCTTAGCAAAGACAAAACCAACTTTTCTAGTGTGGCCACTCTGTGGGTCACCATTGGTTTCCACGTATCCTTGGAATCAAAGTGAATGCCCAAGTAGGAAAAACTCAAGCGTCACTTGCATGAAGGTGGTGTAATCTATTAAATCCTGCAGCGCCCATCCAGTTCTTGCCACAAGGAATGCACTGTCCGCACAGAGGAGGATGGGAAAAGGGCAAGCACGGATATATGAAATGTTTCGAGTTCTCCTCAACAAAGCTGCTTTTACTCTGTTGGTGAACAAAGAAAATAGGAAGGGGTCAAGTGCACTACCCTACCTAACCACACTTTGAGCTGCGTGCACCCACCCTCCCTACCATATGGCACACAAGCACTTGCTTCTGAATATACCTGCCTGATGGAGTTAATAATGGCAGACTCAGTTCCTATCTCGGACCTAATGCCCCAAAGTTTGGAGTGAACCACACAGTCAAAAGCGGCTGTCAGATGCATAAATGCTAGGCAGATCAATATTTTCTTGGCAACATCGTACTTGCATATTATGATCCTCAAATTTAGGCCTTGGTTGATGGTACCTAGCCCTTTTTTAAAAACTGTACTGAGTATCTGCTGGGATGTTATTAGTCGTGGACCAGTCCTCCAGTCTATGCAGCAGAATCCTACCCATTAATTTGGCTGTAGCGTTGAGTAGGGAAATAGGTCTATAGTTCTTTGGAAGTGAATTACTCCCTTTTTATAGATTGGGATGATGATTGACTTTTGCCATGTAGTTGGAGGCCCACCTCTTGCAATTGCATTAAAACCAAACATTCACGCTGATAGGTGCCCATAGAACCTGACACTCCAAGAAAACAGCCACAGCACCCTGTCCGGGATGGGGTCCTTGCCACTTCTACATTCTCCCAGAGCCCTCCTAACCTCAGTTAAATCAATTGTTAGAGGCATGGGATCCACCCTTGCTTATTGAAGTCCACCTTGACAGTCCTCTCTAAGCCACTCACATAAATCACTGAGAAATACTCGATCAGATGAAGCTTTGACAGAGTTTTAGTGCAGGTGGAGTCAAACCAACCCTGAGCCGTCAAATGTCTTGGAAGGGATCAACACAAGAGAACATTCTCAATACTGGTTGTGATTCCCACAAGGGCCGGAATAACCTGCGTCGGAGCCACGTCGGGTTTTAAGCACAGGGAGACCTCTGCGTGGCTAGTGTTAAGAATACCCAAATGTACTTTATCATCTTGTTCCCATTTAAGGTAAAAGCTGTTTTTCTTTGCCAGCACTGGTTTAAAACCTACCCTGTGCTGAGAGTTACTCACCCCCTCCCACCTGAGGCTACAGGATAATGCAGCGTGGTCGCTGAAGCCAGAGAATAGCACTTCAAAATCGTACGATAGCGCGCCGGTTTACTCGGACACTGTACTGAAACCAAGAGTAGATTCACCGTCAGCCCCTCTAAATGTAGAGGGAGGTGCCTGATTGGTCAAGCACCTCGTTCACCAAGACCAAATTAAATGTAACCAGGAGACCGGAAAGGGCATTCCCATGCTCGTTGTGTTTGAAGTGTATCAAGGCCTCATCACTATCTACCAGCCCGCAAACTGGCTTCCCTACCCATGAGCAGTGGTGAGCGTTGAAACTGCGAACCCAGGGAAGCGTCAGGGTCGTAGGATGTGCATTACCAATCTACTCAAGCTCAGCCACCACCCGTGGGGCATTACCATCAAAACTGTTATTATAGTAATGAATAATTAGCAAGGCCCAATCCCTTGCCAAATCGCACACAAGACAGTGAAAATAAGGAGAATCATTTAAAAATGCTATAACCTCCCCGTCAAAAGTATTAACAATCAACGTGACTAGGCCGTCTTTGGCCCACCCAATGTTAGAAGGAAGGGCTGGGGAATGGTAGGAACAAAACTTGTCTAAATAGCTAGGCTCAATCTCCCTGGTTTCCTGAAGACAAACCACTTGGTATCTTGCTGCTAGGTTAATCCACCCCTGGTCATCTAACTTTTTCCTGAGTCCAGCAATATTCAAGGTCAGGACCTTCAGTGACTCACTAGAACTAACATTCGAGCTGGAAGATATCAGCACATTAGATGGAATACTTCCCCTTCCCCCCCCCCCAACTGCCAGTGACCCTAAGTTCCTGCCAGTCACATCCCTCCAACCCTTCCATTTATTCTTAACCAGCACCCCAGCTGGGCATAAAGTGCAGCCTTGCATCTCGTCTCGTACAGGGGCGGCTCCTTCATAAGGGTGGAGGAGCAGCGCCCCTCCCCCCCCACCGGTGAGCAGCGGCAGCTGCAAAAACCCTTCAAAGAAAAGGATAATAAACTATGTTTATTATCCATTTTTTTATTTTTAAGTGGCGGGCCACAGGGGTGACGTCCACTGAGGGGGAGTGCACAGCATTCCCCCTCACTGCACATGTTTGTTTGGCTGGTTGTCTTGGGCCGGCCAAACATGTATGCGCACTAGGCTCTCTCAAGCCCAGCAACACACTTACCGGGCTTGAGAGACCCTGCACTGGCTCCCAGTCTGCCTGGGAGCAGCCAGCCAATCCTGACCCTGCTCTGAGCAGCGTCAGGATTGATGCAGGGCAGTCTGGGAGCCTGTGCCTGGAGCAACGACATGGGAGAGAGACGCAACGCGCGGCGGAGAAGGTAAGTATTATTTTTTTTTTAATGTAATAATGCTACCCCCATGCGCCCCGCCCCCAGGAATCCCCGCAAGCCGCTACTGATTTCGTAATCCCTAAAGGTAGATCTACCTGAACTAGGGACTGCTGGAGGAGAATAATGAGGTTTATAAAAGTACCCCAATGGAAGGACAGAAATCTGGGTGGCTTTTTGGGGGGAAGGTTGGAGGGATGGGGAAAGTTGCCTTAACAAATTTGAGGGAGTTCTTTGGTTGTTAAAATTAAACACTATTCAGTCCCTGGGCATAGATTTTGGAAAGGGCCCTACCCCCTCAAACCACCCTCCCATCAGGATATGTTCTATTGGGAAATGGACGTAACCCTAAAGTTGCGTTAGCCAGTGGAAGAATTTTAAAATCAACTGGCCCATCGGCTGTCTGAGCCAGTTTGAGCCTGGGAGCATTTGCTAGTATCAGGACATAAGGGCATGCTGCCGCGGGAAGGTTTAAAATGTGAGTATCCCTACCAAGATAAACATTGTGCATTACCCTGAGTTCCAACCCCAACCTCGAAGTAGACTCTCCCTCCCACTAGCACCTATTTGGGTATTGGTCTTTTCTGATGCTGAATCGGGGGGGCTGTAGTGTAGTTACTACTGATTTTGATGCCTGGACAGATCATGGTCTATTGTTGCAGGGGGTGCCTCTAAGGAGGAGTTAGGTGTGACAGTACTGAGTAATTTGGGCACATTTTCTTCTAAAGACATGAGGTGGTCAAGAACCGGCATTAAATGTTTCATTAAACCATCAATTCAAGTACAAAGTTTGTTTATATTAAAGGGGTTGATCGACGCTGTAGCAACATCCTACTTTGCTTTGGACTCAATACTATCTAAGGACCCCTTCTTACGCAAGGCTCCAGCCCTCTTCTGCTTCATTGGAGGTTCTGTGCAAGATGAGTTGTCCGTCTGGCTAGAACCAACCCTATTCTGCATTGGAGAAGGCGCTTGCGGTCGGGGAATAGTTACACCTTCCTCCAGCCCCGTCGAACGTCAGCAGCGCACACAAAACAAGAGCCAACTCAGGCAATCTTGTACAAGGCCCCTCCCTTTTCCCTAGGGTGACCAGATTTTGAGGAGCAAAACCTGACAGGTCAGACATAAAAGAAGGACTAAAGACTTTAATCTCACTTTCATATCTGGGCTGTCCCGTTTTTTGTGCAGCTTAGTGAATGTGTGCCTATACATGTTTGTGTGTATGTATGTATATGTATGTATATATATATATATATATATACATATACATACATATATATATATGCTCATAAATACACACACATTTACAAGATTACATATATAAAATTAGCTATGGCTTGACCTCCCACCCTGCACCCCCAACACCCCCCCCCCACCCACATCTCTCTGCCCCCCACTCCGTCTTTCTGCTGGGGCTGGGAGCAGACAGGGGATTGTGTTGCCTGAAAACAGTGCTTAATTTGTACATAAAAGCGTGCTGGTGCTCAAAGCCCTCCTCTTAAACGCGGGGCTGCTGCAATTAAGTGTGCGGGCACTGGATACTGAGGCAGCGTAGTCCTGAAGGCATTTCGGGCCTCTTCAATCCATTTAAAGCCACTTCCTGCCCCTTCAGCTCAGTCTTGCAGCTTTCTGCTTTCTCTGATTGTGACACTTTTTCGTTTTTCTCTTCCTCCGTCTTTCCCATATGTGTCTTTTGCTTGCAGTAAATCCTTGTGACAGAAGAATAAGCCACGGCCCTCAAAAATAAGTGCCGGTGCTCCGCACCGGAAACAACAAACACAAATTAAGCACTGCCTGAAAGTAACAGATAAATTAGTTTAACTATCTCATACTTTGAAGGCACCTGTTAAAGGAGAGCATACCTTTAATTTATGCTCCCCTACTTGATCTGACCTTTGTCCCAAAAACTGGAACAATTATTTAAAATTAAGAGAAGTGTCGGGACACCGGGACAGTCCTCTAAAAACCGGGACTGTCCGGGAAAATCCGGGACGTCTGGTCACCCTACTCTTCCCATGTAATTATACTTTTCTCGAGGATACTTTTGAAGAGATAGAAATGGTACCGGTCACTAGCACAAGCACCGAGACCAAGAGAGGGGCCCGCCTCTTGTAGGCACAGACGGGCCTTCTAGTAGCCCGGGTGCCTCCCGGCCAGGTCCTGCATGCACGGAGGTGTCTCCCACTCCGCTAAGTAGTGCTGTCTGCAGCAGCCCCTCCTTCTCCTGAAGGCTCAATGATTGTGGAACCTGCAGCCCACCCCGGAGGCAAGTAAGGCCCCTTATCTGTGCAGTGTTGGCATACAGATCAATATTATTGACCTCGATAGTTTGACATATAAACAACAATGAGCCAAAGTAAATTTGTTTTTGTGTTTCTAAATATTGGCAATGAGCATTAAAGAGCAATAAAGCACCGAAGAGCAAGTTTTTCATTCGCTATCAGGAGAATAAGAATTTCTTGAACAACAGCGTAAATCAGCAGAAGATGAATGCCGTCATAGTGCCACCATGGTCTATGGAGGGTGACAAACTTGGTTGCAGTTACCGTTGGGCTGCATCCTTTACGAGAAACTTGTATCGCATTTATTCTATGTAAAGTTAAAAAGACAATCATGTATTGTTTATTAGAAGCTTGGAAATAGATACTTAAAATGCACTACGCTGTAGTAATACATTTGATTACGTTGATTTAAAAAAAAAATCAGAGCTATTTACTTCTTAATTAAGCTGTTAAAGGTGCATTTTAATAAACAGAAAGGAAATTAACTTTTATCAGAAAGTGGAGGTCTGTTTTGCCGCTGTCTGTGCAACCCTGTTGTGGTATACACATATGGGATAGACCGAGGAAGAGAAAAATGAAAAATTGTCACAAAGGGAGAAAGCAGAATGCTGCAAAAGTGACCTGAAGGGGCAGGGAGTGGCTGTAAATGGATTACAGAGGCCCGATATATCTTCAGGATTAGCTGCCTCAGTATTTCATTCCCGGATATTTAGTTGCCACAGCGTGTTCCAGAGTAGAGCTTTGGACACAGGCACGTTTTTATTTACACATTAAGCACTAAGGGCCATCTGTACAAACACTTTTTCCCATAGACACAGAATGGGTAAAAACCTTTGCTATATCTGGCCCCAAGTGGATCCGCAGTCTGCAGCCATTCTCCCCTGGGGCGTGCAGGTTGTGAGGGTCTCTTCTATAACGTCTTACATGAAACTAAATATTGCCCGACCGTACATTTACCGGCTCTCAGCGGTTAGCTGAACATTGACTGGCTCTTCGACAGCCTTACTTGCCATTTTCATGCGCCAGTCTGACGACTGACATCCAGACCCCTGACGGCCTTACAGTGGCACCGATGTGGCCTGTTCTAACGCTACTTCAGCGAGGTAAGCCTCTTCCGAGGTTGGGCCTTCCATCTCCACCGATTTCCCTGTGACGTCAGCCTCTAGATTGCCCCAACCCTACTGCCCTTCCAGAGGAACCGGCCAGACCTGTGACCTACTGGCTGTTATGAGACAGCAGCACGACATCGTGTGGAGGAGCCGTGCTGGCCTTGCATAGAAGCCAGCCTACCTCACGGCCGGTGCCCTTACCCCAGCCTTGTTAGCCGTCATGTGCACGGGCTGGCTGTCAACGTGACCGTAGCCCCACCATGCCACGCGGACAAGTCCAACGTGGCGCACGAGCCGAGTGCAGTTCTCAGTCCACATGTTTATCGTGAAGTCCGCACAAATATTGACTTTGCTGTTAAGCAGTGCTGCAGAGCTGAACGCGAGAACCAGCAAACGAGCAGGGGCGGGGTCTTTAGTGCGTTGGAATAAACATTTGTCTTTTTTCCACAGACCGCGTATCTTGCTTCATGCAGTCCTCAAAGTAGATCTTATGAGTATGGGGGGTGGAGTGGGGGGGGGGGGGGGGGGGGGGAGGGGTTGGGGGGTTGGGCGTTGAGGGGTCAGAGGTGATTCACAACATGCAGGACAAAAACCTCTAATTGTGCAAGGAAGTGTGCTTTACTGAACACTCTGTTTTAACGTGTACAATGCTTGCCCATTGACACCGGTATGTGGAACCACATATGCATTTTAAAAGCAATCTGCCATCTTCTTGTGCTTGCAAGCAAACAAGCCAAAAATCCCAAATTGTATTTATTTCAAATTGCATGTATATAGTGCTTACTACTCATGTGAGTGTTAATAAGCACCAAATAAATGCTAAAAAGGGAAGAAAGAGTGGTTTGATTTTTAAATGCAGTCCAGACTTTTCTGTAAATAGGAAGTGGGGGAATTGTGGTTTTGGTTCTAAGCGTGCAAAATGATGTTGGCAAAATAGGGTGGGATGGATTGATAGCAATGAGAGCCAGTGGGTAGCAGTACCAATCATCCGGGCAAAATTTTCCTGGCACCTGTTATTTTTCTTGTGCAGTTTTAGGTAGAGCAAATGCATCAGAATGCATTACATTAGCACTAGATTACAATACACAATATCTGATTTTTTTGTTTTTTAGGCAGGGGTAGTAGATTAAATGATTTTCCCATGTTCACAGGATGTTGAGCTGACGCTGGGATTCAAATCTTGTTCTCCAGCTCCAAAATTAGCAGCTCAGGCCGTTAGGGCGTCAGTGGTTGCTGGTGATCTCTGAAAGTGGTGAAGCGTAATACTTCCATGGAGTTTACCCCATTCTTTTCAAATCTTACCTCACTCATACTCATTCTCTCTCACGTTTAGACCCAGATTAACAACCATTTTACGATGGGTTGGCTTCACAAAAGATACGCAACCTGTGCAAAATGCTTTTTTTTAAATTTACTTTCCAGCACCAAACCTGTATTGCACTGAAGATTTGCTTAAAAGTAATGCAAAGCATTGCAAATCGCTGCTTTGCTTACTCTGCGTTAACAGGGCATTCCATGGGTCAGAGACAGGCGTTCCCATGCAACCACCTATGGGTTTTTGACATAAAACCTTATCTACTTACAATAGGAGGTTTTGTGTTAAAAATAAATGCAACTTGGAAAAAGGTATTAAAAAGGAGAAATGCTTTTATTTATCCTAACTTTTCCCACTTTGCGTGTGTACTGGACTGTATAGCACAAATCCGAAGTTGGAAAAGTTAGTCAAAGCATAGTATTTTGTACTGGGATGGCACCCTCCCAGTACAAAACTTATCATATACTCATGTTGTCACATTTGCACTTAAATGCAAAGGTGTGCGCATGGCGCTAGACAGCATGATTCTGTGCCAGAGCCCGGAAGAGAGTAGTATGGTGCCACATCTTTGTAGATATGGCGTTTTCTTGCTTTCTCCCTCTCACACTGCACAGCACTTTTAGGTGCTGTGTTGCGATGTGTGAAAATTTGGGTAATCATGGACCTTAATCTCTTATCCCTCACTCACTCTAACTCACATTCTCTTACTCGCTCAGTCTCACTCATATTCAGTCCCACTCACTGTTACTCATGCACAAACATACTCATATTCACTCATTCTCACTTACTGTCACACTTACACATACTAACTCTGGGCCCTGGTGCAACTGCACCTGCTGCACCATTGATACCTACACCCACAATTCATGTCCACTCCCTTTCGCAACCTCCAATCAATAAAATGTTCTGACACATTCATACTCCTTCACTCACTCCCTGTACCCCCTTTCACTTATTCATTCACATTGCCAGCCACTGATTCTCACCTTCACTCTCATTAACACTCTCAAACACACACATTTTCACTCAATCCCATTCACTCACAAACACATACACAAACGCATAGAGAAATAACATCTTTGTTTTACTTACGTGGCTTACTTAGCTGGCAACTTGGAGGCTCCATGGCAGCAGAAATCTGGTGCGAGCATAGGCACTAGCAAGCTATGACTCCCAGTGAGGAGCTGGATGGAGCAGCAAGGGCAAGAGTAAAAAGGGGAAGAGCCCCCTCAACAACGCTCCTAGTTTCTTGATGGGCAGGCCCACTGGAATTATGCGTCAAGGGAGTGCTAAATTATGCAGCATCGTTGACAAAATTATGCAACAAGAAAAGGCAAATTATGCAGTGTAATGGAGCACATTTTATGATAGTATCATTTCATTATTTTCTGATGTTTCGTTTATTAACTCTGTCTGGGCACAGGTTGCACCTCATTGGTACCAGTTTTACACTTAATGGTAGCAATAAGGTGCAGAAAGGTGACTAGTCAACCTTTGCAAAGGGACTTCCGCCACACAGCAACAAGTCACTGCATTTTTAGTTACTTCTGAACCGTTTGAGGTAGAAACACCTTTTTTTGTTAAAATCTGGAGATCACGCATCAGATGATGGATTATGTGGCAAATGTGGCAAAACAATAATTAGGCGAACAAATCCAGAGCCTTGCAATCACATATTTCCAGTGGGCCTGTTGGCAGCACTGGAAGGACAGGCCTATAAAAACTTGGATATTACTGGGGGTCCGGCCACTGCTGCACTTTGTGGCTTTTCATTAGCTTCAGGAAAGCACTGGGTGTGCCTTGACAGCCCTATTTTAAGATATACTCGGCTGCCTGAAACGTGCAGTACGTCTGCTAAATAAAATGGATTGTGCCTGTATTAGGGGATCATAGTTGAACTACGCCCCTCCGACATGTCACAGTCCACCTCCCAGAAGCCCTTGTGTGCCTCTTGCACTTTTTTGTTTGGTGGATAAACATATAATAGACTGAAGGGGTGGGTCAGAATGATACTGTGGACAGACAGCACCTGGCACTTCTGCCACCAAAACCTTCTGCAGTAGCAGCATTGTGTTCCCAGACTGGTCTGCCAGTCGTGGCTCACGGGTGTTACAGGGGAAGGGGCGGCATATTAATAAAATGAAAAAACATTTTTTTTTTAAACTTACAGCTGCGCCACCAATCATCCGCCAACTCCTCAGCAGGCAGGTACAGTCTCCCAGCCTGCCACGTGGCCAATCCTGACGCTGCTCAAAGCAGCGTTAGGTTTGGCTGGGGGCGCCCAGCCAGGGCGCTCCCTGGCAGACTGAGAGCCTGTGTCTGCTCTCTCCAGCCCGGCAACACAGTGCTGGGCCTACTGTGCATGTGTGTTTGGCCCGCACAGTGCACTCCCCTCATTGCTCGTCACCCCCAATGTCCCGCTCCTTTCACAACACAAGGATAATAAACATAGCTTATTATCCTTTCATTGTGAAAGGTTTGCAGCTTCTGCTGCTGGTGGTCGGGGGGGAAAGGAGAAGAGGGAAGGGGCGGCGACGCTCCTCTGTCATAGCAGAAGAGCTGCCACTGTCCTCTGCCCTCGTATGTTCTACCTCTTGATCATCCTTACTATCTCTGCAAGTGGCAGGTGGTGGTTGAAAAAATCTTGAGCCAAAGGGAGAACAGTACCTACTTCAAATCCAAGACACAGTCATATTTTAGACGATTAAAATGGGTAAGTGTAGTCCCGTTTGTTAACACACGTACTTCAGAGACATGGTGTAGGAGGCTGGCCTGGTTTGTAGTGGGTACCAAGGGGTACTTACACTCTGCACCAGGTCCAGTTATCCCTTATTAGTGTAGAAGAGGTGTTCTAACAGCTTAGGCTGATAGAAGGTAGCTATGGCAAAGCAGCTTAGGCTGAACTAGGAGACATGTAAAGCTCCTACTATACCACTGGTGTCATATACACAATATCATAAGAAAACACAATACACAGAGTTACTAAAAATAAAGGTACTTTATTTTTATGACAATATGCCAAAAGTATCTCAGTGAGTACCCTCAGTAAGAGGATAGCAAATATACACAAGATATATGTACACAATACCAAAAATATGCAGTAATAGCAAAAGGAAGTAATGCAGCAATGTACAGTCACCATAGATTGCAATGAGAGCACATAGGTATAGGGGCAACACAAACCATATACTCCAAAAGTGGAATGCGAACCACGAATGGACCCCAAACCTATGTGAGCTTGTAGAGGGTCGCTGGGACTGTAAGAAAACAGTGAGGGTTAGAAAAATAGCCCACCCCAAGACCCTGAAAAGTAGGTGTAAAGGGCACCTATATTCCCCAGAGAGCACAGAAGTCGTGATAGGGGAATTCTGCAAGGAAGACCAACACCAGCAATGCAACAAAGGTGGATTTCTGGACGAGAGTACCTGTGGAACAAGGGGACCAAGTCCAAGAGTCACAACAAAGTCGAGATTGGGCAGATGCCCAGGAAATGCCAGCTGAGGATGCAAAGAAGCTGCCACTGGATGGTAGAAGCTGTGGATTCTGCAAGAACGAAGAGGACTAGGAACTTCCCCTTTGGAGGATGGATGTCCCATGTCGTGAAGAAGCTTGCAGAGGTGTTCCCACGCAGAAAGACCGCAAACAAGCCTTGCTAGCTGCAAGGGTCGCGGTTAGGGTTTTTGGATGCTGCTGTGGCCCAGGAGGGACCAGGATGTCGCCAATTGCGTGAGGAGACAGAGGGCGCGCCCAGCAAGATAGGGAGCCCTCACAGAAGCAGGCAGCACCTGCAGAAGTGCCGGAACAGGCACTACGAAGAAGAGTGAACCAGAGCTCACCCGAAGTCACAAAAGGAGATCCCACGACGCTGGAGGACAACTCAGGAGGTTGTGCACTGCAGGTTAGAGTGTCGGGGACCCAGGCTTGGCTGTGCACAAAGGAAATCCTGGAAGAGTGCACAGGAGCCGGAGCAGCTGCAAATCACGGGGTACCCAGCAATGCAGTCTAGCGTGGGGAGGCAAGGACTTACCTCCACCAAACTGGAATGAGGAGTCACTGGACTGTGGGAGTCACTTGGACAGAGTTGCTGAGTTCCAGGGACCACACTCGTCGTGCTGAGAGGGGACCCAGAGGACCGGTGATGCAGTTCTTTTGGTGCCTGCGGTTGCAGGGGGAGGATTCCGTCGTTCCACAGGAGATTTCTTCGGAGCTTCTAGTGCAGAGAGGAGGCAGACTACCCCCACAGCATGCACCACCAGGAAAACAGTCGAGAAGGCGGCAGGATCAGCGTTACAGAGTTGCAGTAGTCGTCTTTGCTACTTTGTTGCGGTTTTGCAGGCATCCTGAGCAGTCAGCGGTCGATTCCTTGGCAGAAGGTGAAGAGAGAGATGCAGAGGAACCCTGATGAGCTCTTGCATTCGTTATCTAAATAATTCCCCAAAGCAGAGACCCTAAATAGCCAGAAAAGGAGGTTTGGCTACTTCTTGGTCTTGGAGCCTGTGGCCCCAAGAGCACTCCAAGACAAATGGAGTGGACCCCACATAATTGTTGAAAAGAAGGGAGAAGTCACCTACTTAGTTGACTTAGGCACTGCCAGGAGTCCCCTTAGGGTGCTCCATGTCAATCGCCTGAAACTCTACTATGACAGGGCTGATCTCACCCTGCTCATGGCAACAGATGAAGGATAGGAAGAAGAGAGTGACCCTCTCCCTGATCTCCTCTCTTCCACAGAACAAGATGCTCTAGTGGAAGGTGTGGTTCTGGCAGATTGTCTTACTGCTGAGCAGAAAGACTACTGCATAAATCTCCTGGGTCAGTTTTCTGAACTCTTCTCTACTGTGCCAGGCACCACTTCTTGATGTGAGTACACTATAGATACTGGAGACAGCTTGCCTGTCAAAAGTAAGATCTATAGGCAGCCTCACCATGTCAGAGACTGCATAAAACAATAGGTGCAGAAAATGCTTGAACTGGCAGTGGTTGAGCACTCTGAAAGTCCATGGGCCTCTCCTGTGGTACTTGTACCAAAACCTCATTCCAAAGATGGAAAAAAAGAAATGAGATTTTGTGTAGACTATAGAGGTCTCAACCAAGTAACCAAAACTGATGCTCACCCTATACCCAGGGCAGATGAGCTAATAGATACACTGGCATCTGCCAAGTATCTAAGCACCTTTGATTTGACTGCAGGGTATTGGCATATCAAGTTATCAGAGGATGCAAAAGCAAAAACTGCATTTTCAACCATTGGAGGCCATTACCAATTCACAGTAATGCCTTTGGATTGAAAAATGCACCTGCCACTTTTCAAAGGTTGGTGAACACAGTCCTGCAAGGGCTGGAAGCTTTTAGTGCAGCATATCTAGATGATATAGCTGTCTTTAGCTCCAGCTGGGATGATCACCTGGTCCACCTATGGAAAGTTTTGGAGGCCCTGCAAAAGGCAGGCCTCACTATTAAGGCTTCAAAGTGCCAGATAGGGCAGGGTAAAGTGGTTTATCTGGGACACCTGGTAGGTGGAGAACAGATTGCACCACTTCAGGGGAAAATCCAAACTATCATAGATTGGGTTCCCCCTACAACTCAGACTCAGGTGAGAGCCTTTTTAGGCCTCACTGGGTACTACAGGAGGTTCATAAAGTACTATGGCTCCATTGCAGCCCCTCTTAATGACCTCACATCTAAGAAAATGCCTAAAAAGGTATTATGGACAGCAAACTGTCAGAAAGCTTTTGAGGAGCTGAAGCAGGCCATGTGCTCTGCACCTGTCCTGAAAAGCCCCTGTTACTCCAAAAAATTCATTATCCAAACTGATGCATCTGAATTAGGGGTAGGGGCAGTCTTATCACAACTTAATTCTGAGGGCCAGGATCAACCTGTTGCTTTTATCGGCAGGAGGTTGACCCCTAGAGAAAAGCGTTGGTCTGCCATAGAGAGGGAGGCCTTTGCTGTGGTCTGGGCACTGAAGAAGTTGAGGCCATACCTGTTTGGCACTCACTTCATTGTTCAGACAGACCTCAAACCTCTACTTTGGCTTAAACAAATGAAAGGTGAAAACCCTAAATTGTTGAGGTGGTCCATATCCCTACAGGGGATGGACTATACAGTGGAACATAGACCTGGGAGTACCCACTCCAATGCAGATGGACTCTCCAGATATTTCCCCTTAGACAATGAAGACTCATCAGGTCATGGCTAGTCTTATTGTCCTTCGTTTGGGGGGGGGGGGGGGTTTGTGTAGGAAAGTACCATCTTGCCTGGCATGTTACCCATATATTTCACTGTATATATGTTGTTTTAGTTGTATGTGTCACTGGACCCTGCCAGCCAGGGCCCCAGTGCTCATAAGTGTGCCCTATATGTGTTACCTGTGTTATGACTAACTGTCTCACTGAGGCTCTGCTATCCAGAACCTCAGTGGTTATGCTCTCTCATTTCTTTCCAAATTGTCACTAACAGGCTAGTGACCAATTTCACCAATTTACATTGGCATACTGGAACACCCTTATAATTCCTTAGTATATGGTACTAAGGTACCCAGGGTATTGGGGTTCCAGGAGATCCCTATGGGCTGCAGCATTTCTTGTGCCACTCATAGGGATATCTGACAATTCTTACACAGGCCTGCCAGTGCAGCCTGAGTGAAATAACGTACACGTATAATTTCACAGCCATTTACCACTGCACTTAAGTAACTTATAAGTCACCTATATGTCTAACCTTTACCTGGTAAAGGTTGGGTGCTAAGTTACTTAGTGTGTGGGCACCCTGGCACTAGCCAAGGTGCTCCCACATTGTTCAGGGCAAATTCCCCAGACTTTGTGAGTGCGGGGACACCATTACACGCGTGCACTATACATATGTCACGACATATGTATAGCGTCACAATGGCAAATCCGAACATGGCCATGTAACATGTTTAGGATCATGGAATTGTCACCCCAATGCCATTCTGGCATTGGGGAGACAATTCCATGATCCCTCGAGTCTCTAGCTCAGACCCAGGTACTGCCAAACTACCTTTCCCGGGGTTTCACTGCAGCTGCTGCTGCTGCCAACCCCTCAGACAGGTTTCTGCCCTCCTGGGGTTCAGCCAGGCTTGGCCCAGGAAGGCAGAACAAAGGACTTCCTCAGAGAGAGGGTGTTACACCCTCTCCCTTTGGAAAAAGGTGTCAGGGCTGGGGAGGAGTAGCCTTCCCCAGCCTCTGGAAATGCTTTGATGGGCACAGATGGTGCCCATCTCTGCATAAGCCAGTCTGCACCGGTTCAGGGATCCCTCAGCCCTGCTCTGGCACGAAACTGGACAAAGGAAAGGGGAGTGACCACTCCCCTGACCTGCACCTCCCCTGGGAGGTGCCCAGAGCTCCTCCAGTGTGCTCCAGACCTCTGCCATCTTGGAAACAGAGGTGCTGCTGGCACACTGGACTGCTCTGAGTGGCCAGTGCCAGCAGGTGACGTCAGAGACTCCTTCTGATAGGCTCCTTCAGGTGTTGCTAGCCTATCCTCTCTCCTAAGTAGCCAAACCTCCTTTTCTGGCTATTTAGGGTCTCTGCTTTGGGGAATTCTTTAGATAACGAATACAAGAGCTCATCAGAGTTCCTCTGCATCTCTCTCTTCACCTTCTGCCAAGGAATCGACTGCTGACCGTGCTGGAAGCCTGCAAAACTGCAACAAAGTAGCAAAGACGACTACTGCGACCTTGTAACGCTGATCCTGCCGCCTTCTCGACTGTTTTCCTGGTGGTGCATGCTGTGGGGGTAGTCTGCCTCCTCTCTGCACTAGAAGCTCCGAAGAAATCTCCTGTGGGTCGACGGAATCTTCCCCCTGCAACCGCAGGCACCAAAGAACTGCATCACCGGTCCTCTGGGTCTCCTCTCAGCACGACGAGTGAGGTCCCTTGAACTCAGCAACTCTGTCCAAGTGACTCCCACAGTCCAGTGACTCTTCAGTCCAAGTTTGGTGGAGGTAAGTCCTTGCCTCCCCACGCTAGACTGCATTGCTGGGAACCGCGTGTTTTGCAGCTGCTCCGGCTCCTGTGCACTCTTCCAGGATTTCCTTTGTGCACAGCCAAGCCTGGGTCCCCGGCACTCTAACCTGCAGTGCACGACCTCCTGAGTTGTCCTCCGGCGTCGTGGGACCCTCCTTTGTGACTTCGGGTGAGCTCCGGTTCACTCCACTTCGTAGTGCCTGTTCCGGCACTTCTGCGGGTGCTGCTTGCTTCTGAGAGGGCTCCTTGTCTTGCTGGGCGCCCCCTCTGTCCCCTCACGCAATTGGCGACATCCTGGTCCCTCCTGGGCCACAGCAGCATCCAAAAACCCTAAACGCGACCCTTGCAGCTAGCAAGGTGTCTTATCCAGGTGTCTGGTTGACACCTGTTCGGTATAAGTCAATAAGGACGCTCAATGAAGGACCACACGCCAATTATAAATACATTTAGCTTTACTAGAATTGCAGGTAAAATGTAAGCATTTAGCACATTAACAATAGTAGAATAAGAATAGCAATGAAAAGCATCTATTTATATATATATAGGCAAAGAATTAATTGACAGATATGTTTTGATTAACTGTATACTAAAATGCATTGCACTACGATATTCAGGAAGCAGAATATAAATGAGTTGAATACTTCAGATAAGCTTTGATTTACTGCACACCAAAATGCATGTTTCAATTACTGCAGCAGGCTCTCACTACGATGTTCAGGAGGCAATATATAAACAAACTAAATACCTCTGATAAGCTTTTATTTACTGCACACCTAAATGCATGTTTCAGTTATTGCAGCAGTTCACACTAATAGGTTTAGAAAGCAAAATAAAAACGAGCTGAATACTTCAGGTTATAAACACAGTGCAGGCATAAATAATCAGTCATAATAATAGAGCAGAGAAACAAAGGTGTTTTATCCCTGTGTGGAAACTTAACTTAATCCACAACATGCTGGGGAGCCCTCTACCGCCTGCTTGGACCTCTCTCCCCCTCAAGCACCACGAGCAAACAGGGAGGCAGCGCTGGGCCATGGCAGCTTCCACAATTCCATCTGCAAGCTTCCAAATCCCTCACCCATAGTTCAGTGCTTAAATAACTCGAAGCTTGAATTCTATCTCATTCTGGCATTTTCTAGCTATGTTATCAGTTCTTGGCTGCTCTGCTCTGCTCCAGCCTTTGTTTTCATTCCATCTTCTCCCTGTACTCTCGTTCTTAAGGTTGAGACGGAGTCTTCTACACAAACAAGCGTGAAAATAATATCATGAACTTTTCCACGATGTTTGGGAGGGGGTTTCAACAGGCATTACGCTCATCTACACTGCTAAAGCTAATTAACCCTTCGCGTTACAATGTCTTCCGCATCTTTCCCTAATACTGAACACAAGGCTTGTTTGCGGTCTTTCTGCACGGAAACACCTCTGCACGACTCTTCACGACGTGGGACATCCATCCTCCAAAGGGGAAGTTTCTAGCCCTTGTCGTTCTTGCAGAATCCACAGCTTCTACCATCTGGTGGCAGCTTCTTTGCACCCACAGCTGGCATTTCCTGGGCATCTGCCCACTCCCGACTTGATCGTGACTTTTGGACTTGGTCCCCTTGTTCCACAGGTACTCTCGTCAGGAAATCCATTGTTGTTGCATTGCTGGTGTTGGTCTTCCTTGCAGAATTCCCCTATCACGACTTCTGTGCTCTTTGGGGAACTTAGGTGCACTTTGCACCCACTTTTCAGGGTCTTGGGGTGGGCTATTTTTCTAACCCTCACTGTTTTCTTACAGTCCCAGCGACCCTCTACAAGGTCACATGGGTTTGGGGTCCATTCGTGGTTCGCATTCCACTTCTAGAGTATATGGTTTGTGTTGCCCCTATCCCTATGTGCCCCCATTGCATTCTATTGTGACTATACATTGTTTGCACTGTTTTCTATTGCTATTACTGCATATTTTGGTATTGTGTACATATATCTTGTGTATATTTGCTATCCTCATACTGAGGGTACTCACTGAGATACTTTTGGCATATTGTCATAAAAATAAAGTACCTTTATTTTTAGTATATCTGTGTATTGTGTTTTCTTATGATATTGTGCATGTGACACTAGTGGTACTGTAGGAGCTTCACTCGTCTCCTAGTTCCGCCTAAGCTGCTCTGCTAAGCTACCTTTTCTATCAGCTGCTAGACACCCCTCTACACTAATAAGGGATACCTGGACCTGGTGCAATGTGTAAGTACACCTTGGTACCCACTACAAGCCAGGCCAGCCTCCTACAGGGGTTGGCAGCAGCTGCAGTGAAACCCTGGGAAAGGTAGTTTGGCAGTACCCGGGTCTGTGCTAGAGACTCGGGGATCATGGAATTGTCTCCCCAATGCCAGAATGGCATTGGGGTGACAATTCCATGATCTTAGACATGTTACATGGCCATGTTCGGAGTTACCATTGTGACGCTATACATAGGTAGTGACCTATGTATAGTGCACGCGTGTAATGGTGTTCCCGCACTCACAAAGTCTGGGGAATTTGCCCTGAACGATGTGGGGGCACCTTGGCTAGTGCCAGGGTGCCCACACACTAAATAACTTAGCACCCAACCTTTACCAGGTAAAGGTTAGACATATAGGTGACTTATAAGTTACTTAAGTGCAGTGGTAAATGACTGTGAAATAACGTGGACGTTATTTCACTCAGGCTGCAGTGGCAGGCCTGTGTAAGAATTGTCAGAGCTCCCTATAGGTGGCAAAAGAAATGCTGCAGCCCATAGGGATCTCTTGGAACCCCAATACCCTGGGTACCTCAGTACCATATACTAGGGAATTATAATGGTGTTCCAGTATGCCAATGTGAATTGGTGAAATTGGTCACTAGCCTGTTAGTGACAATTTGGAAAGCAAAGAGAGAGCATAATCACTGAGGTTCTGGTTAGCAGAGCCTCAGTGAGACAGTTAGTCATCACACAGGGAACACATACAGGTACACACTTATGAGCAGTGACACATAGACTAAAACAACATATATACAGTGAAATATGGGGGTAACATGCCAGGCAAGATGGTACTTTCCTACACATGGTCTTCCTGATTCCCTTCTTTTCAGAGTCCACCTATTTTAAAGCTCAAACTTGGTGCTCCGAGAGAAGAGTTCAGATTTTCTGTTTATTCTTTAACTTTGCTTTTCTGCTTAGGCCCACTTCTTCCTTACCATGTGCTACAATGTAGTCACCTGGACCCCAGCAGTGCTCATCCTGCCCTGTGTCCCTCTTGTCACTTTCTCCATGTTACTGCCTTCTCTCTTTTTCTCTGTAATTCCCCCTTTCATTTTTCTCAACCTGCCCCTTTCCTCCCCATACATTTCACCTTTGTCTTATTTCATATTTAACTGATCTTACCTGCTCTTTCTATGTTTTCTCACTACAAATGTAGACCAAAAGCACACACCAAAATGACATAAAATCTGTGAACATCAAGAAGACATTCACAATAAAGTGACCTCCGGGAAGGAAGAAGTGTGACTTTGAGAGGGCATAAGAAGACACAGTAAATTGAGATCAGCACCATGTGTCCAAACTCCTCCTGCGCAAAGTCAATTACAAAATCACCATTCAAAAGGCAGAAATCTGTTCAGTATCAAGAAGCTCATATTTGGTGCATATTTTGTTAAGGAGATGTTGATTGTTCTTCTGGAGATAAGCTGAACACTTAGAAGACAGAAATTGCAGAGAGAAAAGTAGGTTCTCGAGCACACAGAGAGAGTGGAGCTCTGCCACAAACATAACTTGTCATCTTGTAGAGCTGAACTCATTCCTCCGCAGATGGAGCTGAGCTCCAGCACAGATGCGGTCTAGTCCTTGCATACATTGTGCTGAACTAATCCACAGCTAGAGCAGAGACTGTGTACCTACAGGTAATGTCTTTCCTTGAGCCGGAACAATGTTCCTGCACACATAGCACTGCAGCCCTGGTCAGGCAGAGCTGAGCTCTACTGAGACTGAGAAAACAGGACCAACTAATATTCTTATGCCTGTGTGTGTGTGTGTGTGTGTGTGTGTGTGGGTGTGAGAGAGAGAAAGGTGAAAATAAACTGAGGTGGTGTGTGAAATGGGAGACACCAGAGTGAGAGATGTATGAACAACACCACAATAATGATGCTAAGGCAAACTTTATGTTATCTTATGTTAAGGGTATTTGTGAAATGCACTGCTCACCCCAGAGAGTATCCTGGTGCTGAGAAAGCAGGAAATATGCCGATGTAACTGGGACTTTTCCAGGTGAGAAGCCATATTTTCAGATTCTTGCGGAGCTCAAGTATTGAGGAGGCAGCTCTACTGTGTAGCTGCCAGTCATTCCAGGCTTTGGGCAGGAGGTAGGGGAAAGCACAACAGCAGACTGGTTCTTTGTAAATGGGGGATGTGTGTGAGCGAAATTCTGGCTAAGCAGGAGTGTCTGGTGGGTGTGTTGATTACTGTTGGTTAGTGAATGAGTGGGCCAGTGGAGGTCTATGTTGGCCGGATGATGTGAACACAGGGAAACGCCCAAATGTGAGTCTTGCTGCATGGTTTTGTAATGTCTGAAGTCTTTCAGCAGTTAGACAGTGATTCCGACAGAGTGTGTCACCATAGTCCAGCATGCTTGTGATGAAGGCCTTGGTGACCATTCTGCATGTGCTGACTGGGAGACATTTGAAAATTACATTGAGCTTTTTGAAGCAGTGGAAACAGGAGATGGCGACTACTGTTTAAAGCAAATTTTACGGCATATTACACCCATTCCTTTTGCTGCCTTTATAGGAAGTCTGCCTTTCAATATGTCCCTGGGCAGTGCGGTTTGTGGATGGTCCAGTACCAATCTCCAAAGAAACATTTTGGTCACCAGCACACATTTTTCCACAAATTATCCACTGGGCTAGGGTGAAGGTGTAACTCACATGTGACAGATTCACTTGGGAGCTACGTTTTAGAATCGTAAAAAGTGGTCTATTTTTGAAATTGTGTTTCATGAGGAACATCAAACATAAACCCATCACATACTGAAGGAGTTCAGCATTTTATACTTCCTACCCTAGTGTGGTTGAAGCAGGCAAGCCCCAAGGTGAGTGGATGGAGGAGTAAAGCATAAAGCTTATGAGGGCAGGTCAACTTCAAGGGTGCAATAGGATGGATTTTTTGCAGGACACTCTGTTAGTGCATGTGTGCTCATCATTAATGTATGGCTTGGGGGCACCACAAACAAAGGGAATGACTCCAGTCATGGTGCCCTCAGTGAATAAAAGGTCTGCATTCTCCCCTGTCCTGCTAGCTCTACTTTCCATCTTCCAGCGAGAGAGCACCTGGCATATGTTCAAGTGAAGGAACATGAGCCCTGCACTGCCTGAGGATGCACTGGCTGGAGCCCTTCAAGAGTTGTGCAGCAGGGTTATGGGTGTGCACACACTTTCTCACAAGCATAGATCTACTCACGGGTCTCCTTCTGGCTATATCAATATAATCCTGCAGACATGTCTTATGTTGTCGATGCTCATCATAACAAGAATAAATGTAACTTTTACATGGCTTGAGCTCCTTTACTAGTATGGCTGCCAACACTACTTCCCATGATGAATTTCTGTTGCAGCAAGCACACACTTAAATCTGTGCATGTTTATCTAACCTTCCTTCATTTGTAGAGAAAGAAACAGTGACTGAGTGCAAGTTTGCTTTAAATGTAAGTGTGTAGTTGTATAAGAAATTCAATGTGGAGCTAACAAAATAGGAACTGGCTGTAAAGTTGTAATTGACAAAATAGCCTCATTTCTTGCACAGCAGTGTTTGGCCATTTTAAAGAAGTATTGCAGGGCAAAAAACTGAAAAAAGAATGTTTAGTCGTTTGAACACTAACTTAGATGGCAGAAAATACCACATTTAAAAGATACTGATGGCTACAATGGAAATTGAGAAGTCATTACAAAATGCTTGTATTCCATATTTTGATGCTTTTATTGCAGACAGCAGATGTATTAAACTTGCATATTATTAAGAAACCATGAAATATTGAAAATATTTCACTGTTACTTGTGAAATACAGATTTTGTTGCTACTGTGCAATGGTTTCGCATTGTTCAGGCTAATAGAATTATGCAGCTTGGAAAACCAAGGTTATCAAAATTATGAGACAAATAATGCAAATAAGCAGTACTTTGGCTGTATTATTTTCATTTGTTTGAGCTGGAAACAACAATTTTGGTGAAGTCTGCATATGTTTGGAATAATGTGGCAAATTCAGTAAACCCATAATTAAGCTGTAAACTATGCAGCCACAGAGGCACATAAATCCACTGATCTCACTATTGCCTATAATTTTATCAATTACTTCTTTGTGACAGGTAAACAAAACCTTAACATTTTAATTCCAGTCAATGCCCATTGTTATCTGCACTTTGAATAAAACAGCTTGTAATATAAAAAAATACATAACGGTTACTTTGCCATTGACATCTCAGACTTCTGGTGACTTTTTCAAACTTGAAGGCCAAAGAGATCATCAGAACGCCTCAATTATAATATTGGATCAGATTACACAGTTACCCCTTATGCATGTTATGTATGTACTTAACTTTAAACCATATTGTGTATATGCAAATAGGTAAACGTCAACCTTAAAGAAGAGACAATTCATCTAGGAGCTACCCCTATATAAACATAAATACCTAAATAATCTGCATTCGGTCCACTCACCAGCTAGCATGAGGAATGTGGGCTAACGGCAATGTTGAAACATTAACAGAATATGAGTGTACACAAGGAGCGGTGAAATTGACTGTTTGAAGCTTTTTTGAAAGTTCTAGTACTTCAACTAAGGAAGGAGATTTGGTCTAGTGGCTAAGCTGAGGTCCTTGATTGGAATCCAGCTTGGCACTGATTGAAAATTGTGCAGTTCTGGGAAATCACTTAATCACAATGTGCCTAAAATTTTAAGGTGTGAGATACTAGTGTAAATGTGTGTAACAAAAAGATACAAGCCACCACTTGATGATTACAATCTTGCATCATTTTCCACCACCTTCCGTAATGATCAACACTCTGTTGGTCTTATGCAAAGTCCATGCTTCGGAAATACCAACACATGCATGCTTTTACATTGTGAAAAGGTATCTGGCTCATTATTCTGTGGATATCTCTTCCTTTTGAGCTGTTGGTGAGCCCTCCTCATTTTGTGGCAGCCAGATAGACGCTCCCACTATTTTCTGTATCCTGGTTTATTCTTTACACCTCAAGCCTACTTCTCAGTGTCTGTAGGAGCGCTTTATTGAGCACCTTGGGAGGTTCCTCCACACACATCTTCTTGTTCCGTGGAAGCATGTTATCACTATGCAGTGCATGCTACTCTTGATCAGAAACTAAACCTTTCCAGTAAGCCTTCAGTACTTTAATTTCTCACATGCACAGGACTGGCATGGTACCAAACATCTTGCCGACATCCGATGCTCGCAGGTCTGGTGGACACACTGAGCTCCAACAGTGCTCTGTGGCTTAGGGGAATGCATTGGAGAAGACAAAAGATATGGATGATTTAATGTGCTACTGCGGGAAAAAGGAGGCATTAGCTAATAAGTTATGCATTAGAGCAATAAACCTGGACCTATTGGCCTTCCAGAGGTGTATTCTAAAACTGTCTCGACCCCCAGTGTGCAAAATGGTAGTCCCACCAACAATGTTTAGTACTAGCCTGCCTCCCCACCCCCGAAGTTTGGTTCTAGTTGCTCCCCTGACTCCAAAGCAAATGACTGTTTGGCTGATTTAGATTGTCACTTAAATTATCAGAGAGGGTATTATCAGTTTGTGAGTTTTGCATTCAGGGATTTTTCTGTGAGCCGATGACACACACATATGTTACTGGCAATCTGTTCCCTTTCTAGGGTAGGGAGTTAGTGCCTTACATTTTATTTGGGCTGAGACTCAGGTAGGTTTCTACCACACTCGGAGTTTTCTCGAACGACCTATAAAAATATCACATCCACCATATGGACTACTGCTATATCACCAAAGTAGTGAGAGATATTGGTAAGTACAGATTCACTGTTGTAAACTCCACCTCTCTGTACCTTGATGTAATATATATATATACTGCCAACGCACGTAAATTTGGAGTTACGAATAGTAAACCTATCCCGATATACTTAACTTTACAAGACAGTGGTAGTGGATATTCTAGATTCAATATTTTTATAGGATGAATTAAAAAATATATAATTTTACATATAGCCAGTGGCACAGAACAGATGACATGGACACGCTAAGGACCGTCTGGGGATTCTGAGGACCACCCAAACAGCAAGCGCACATCTGTGGCTCCTTTCTTTAGAGACAGCATCCCTGCCAAAGGGGGGAAACACCGTGCAGCACACTCATTCTGGAGGGCAGTGGCCGATTGTGTTTGGTGCTGTGACTCTGAGCCAGACCCCTGGTGTACTAGGGGACACCAGAAACGAGGATCTGATGTATCGAACAGTTTTACCCATTCTTTGTCTATGGGAAAATGTGTTGATACATAAAGGCCTAAGATCATGCTGCCCAACAGGTCATGTCGCCAAACTGCATAAAATCGATGACAAAGTGGGCCACAGTGTGACAGACAAAGAGCTTGGCTCCTATGTGAAATTGTGGATAGTTCATCTTGTCCTTTCATGTCGTTGCATTATGTTACTCACAGTGTTATTTCTCATAACAAATGCAGCCATGTTCATACCATAATACAAAGAAGCAATAACAAAAAAATTCTTGCCGTGGCTAAATGTTCCATATATTGCTAAAGCTCAGTTTTATACGGTATTCCCACCACGCGCCTCTCTCAAGGGAGCTGGCAGCTTTGAAAAATGTAAAAATCAAAATACACTATCACTTGGTGACACAGTTCAGTTTTATCTCACTGCGGCTAGCATTGGTTGACCATGCAACTGAGATATGAAGAGCTTTTGGCCTTGAAGTGCATATTTTTTACCTTGTATCTTAGATTCCCTTGTTTAGTGCTTGCTACCCTGGATGAGGTACTCACGCATGCAGTCAAGGGCAGTGTTGGAGGAAGATGAAGGAAATGGAAGGAAGAAGATTAATGAAAAGGACTATAATTTCAGGAAAACCATTGGAAAAGCAAAGGAGTTCTTTTTTGGCCTATGTCCAAGAGTAGCTGGTTGTATGATTCCGAACTTGGTGACTAGAGGGTCCACAGGCACCTGGATAATGGGAGCATTATGCTCCATTGTCATTTAGGGGGCAGCCGAAAGATGTCTGCATACCCCTGCTGTGAATGAGTGCAGGGTGGTGATGGCCAGAACAAGGCAGAACCTGAATGCGATCTTGGCTAGCGGCAAAGACCAAGATGGTGATGCTCCTCGCTGGAGTCTGGTAATTGTGGCTCCGACGCACTTGTTGGCAGCAGAGGACCCCAGAGGCCATTTGAGATGGAGCGGCCAACACCAGAGATAGAAGGCAGCGACCCACGTGGAGATAACCAGCAGAGGTGCTCACCTGGGCCGTAGAGTTTGAAGCCAAGCACACTGAGAGGACACAGTCTGCAACAGAGAGTTGAGGGTGGCAGAGGGCCTCCTAATTCCCCCAGTATAACAAGGGCTGCAGAAGAGGGGCTCACTGTCTACGTAGGTGCTATGGTTCTGTGGGAGCATACACATACCAGGACACAGTTATTGAGAGGAGGTGCACCCATGGCCACCACCTGACGGGAAGGGGCACTGGTGAGGCCTGCCCCATATCAAGAGCTTCTGTTTGCACGCTGGGGCTTGGAAACACTATGTGACGGCCACAGGGTGGAGAGGATTTGAAACTACAACCCTTACACTGCCACGACTCTGAATCATACAATCTGAGCAGGTTCTTCGGGCAAATGATTGGAGTGGCCTCCTATAGCTGGTGTTTGAGAGGAGAGGCCAGAGTGCCCCATGTAGTGAAGGAGACAGAGGAGATCCCAACAAGGTCCACAGGGCAGGAATGATGGTGCGGCCTAAACAGAGCCGATCCTCTCTTGCCAAGGCAGACTTAGGATGGCAGGATAGTGGCCAGGGAGGGGTGGCTGGACTGTCAGCCATGAACCTGGAATCTTACACGGGCAAAATACTGGAGTTGATTAGAGACACCAAGGCGTCCCTTGAACATAAAACCAAACAAATAGCACAGGACCATGGACTGTTGAGAGCTAGTCATAGAAAGCTGGCTGGAAGAGTGGCGGACAAGAAGTTGGTGCCTGCACAGGTCCGCCCCAGGGTGCAAGACCACTCTGCAGCGATCCTAAAGCTGCAGCGAGAAATCTGCTTCCTCATGACCAAAGTAGATGATGCAGAGGGGCGCTCCAGGCATAATGTCTGCTTTGTGGGGGTCCTGAGAATGTGCTGGGGCCTAGTACTTAGCTATTTGTGGAACTGGGGTTGTTGACTACGGTGCTGGAGGGCAAGGCATCGAATCTGTACATAGTGGAGTGAGCACATAGAGTCCCTGGGTGCCCCCCGCACCAGGTATGCACCCACAATAAGTAGTGGGGTGACTGCTTAACTTTTGGAACAGGAACAAAATCCTGCTGATTGCCCACTCAAAGTCTATGGCAATTCGAAGGGAGTTGAGTAGGTATCTAACCTAATTATACCAATGTAGTACAGGTCAGCGTGAAACATGCCTGGCAATTAAAAACACCTGTGTCACCTCAATATGAAGTTATGCCTTGCCCGTCCCAGCTCAGAGTTACAGGGGGAGGAGGGATTGAATCAAACGTGTTTAAGACACCAATGGCAGTGTGTTGGGGTGGAGGGGTGCTGGAGGTTACCATATGTCTAACAAAAGGGTGGACTATGGTTCCACAGGCAGGCACAGTCAGACATCGAAGCATCAGAGACGTAGGTGCTCTAAAAAGGCCACATCCAAAAAATCATACAGAACCTGAAAGAGCAAAAGTTGTGAAGGAACTGCAACAAGCGCGACCCGGGACCTCAGAGGACAGGTTGAGGGCAACGAAGAAAGACACTGATGAGTCTGACAAAGGCCCCAGTACATCGGAAGATGTGGACAAGGCAGTCCTGCTGGAGGTCACCCCGATGACGGCAGACGATATAGTGTGTGGACTCCCACTGGGAGAGATGGCTTTGGCTACCAGTGTGTGAATGAGAGGGGGTAGGGGCTGGACGATTGATGTAGCACACGAGATTCCACCTGTGGCCTTGATGGTGCCAAACCCTTCAGTGACAGTTCACAACAGCAGATGGTAATATATAGTTTATTTACTGGAGGGGGCAACATGCACCTCAAGCATTGGGGTGGTGGGTAGTTCTGGGTCCGCAGAATGAAGGGGCAGGAAGGGGTGATTGTGGGTGGATAAAAGCTGTTGTGGCACATAAGTTAGTACACCAACTCCGAGGTGTGGAGCGTGCTCTGGGACACCATGGAAGTGCTGAAACTAACACAAGTTAACACCAGTGTTAAAATAGGAGTCATCTATTAAGATCCTCACCTGGAATGTGAATAGCCTGGGCAACAAGGTCAAGCATGGGTTAGTTACAAAATACTTGACACGCCATTCCTGGATTTGATACTCCTACAATAATCGCACTTGGGTGGCAATAACTCTGGGTTCCTAGGGAAGGGAAAATACAAAACACTGGTCTATGCTGGCTTCTCAGTGGATTCGAGAAGGATTGGAATACTGGTCTATAGATCCCTGGCTTTCAGGTGGTGCAGACATGGGTGGTTCCCCAGGGTGTCTGGGTGGTGGTGGGTGGGATATGGAATGGGGAGGAACTGACCAGTACTTCAAAGGTACAGTGAGGTAAGGATCGACCCTTCTGGAAGTGTGTAAAACAGTAGCCAGAGGGCATTAGATCGCCCATGTAGTGGTCAAAAGGAGGTAGAGGATTAAGACAGTGAAGGACTTAAAGTGGACACTCCAGACTCTGGAGACACGGTATGTGAAGGGCGTGAACCACAGCACATAGACCAACAGAGAGGAGTTTAAAAACGCGTATTGGCAAGAGGTTAGGTCAGTCTATAAGGCACAACAGAGCCGACAATATGAAGAATGGAATAAAGTGGGAAACATGCTCGCCTTGTTGACTAAGAAGGAAGAGAGTCAGCGTTGGGTGCATAGGGTCAGGGATGACACCAGTGCACTGCAGAAGACAGCAGGGGACATTGCGAATGCTTTTGTGCAATATGTGGGCACACTGTACACATCCCATTCGGGATATAGAGAGCAAGGTGACCTAGAAAACTGGGAATGATATCCTGATTCCCCATTGGGCTGAATGCCAGAAAAAGCTTAAATGAGGAATTGCATGAAGGAGACATTGTGGAGGCTTTAACTCAGCTAAAAGTAGAAGGTCTCTGGGCCCAAATGGTTTTCCTCCTGAATTCTTTAAGTGCGTGAAGTCATGAGTTGTGAAGTCAACTCACCATGGTAAGATATTTACCATGGCTCCCTAAGTCCCTATACATAAACCTGGGAAACCGGTGGAGGATTGTGCCTCTTACAGGCCGATCTCCTTACTCAATATTGAAAGTAAAGTACTGGCTAAATTCCTGGCTAACGGCCTTGGGCAAGTGATTAATGATTTGACTGCTCCAGATCATCTGGTCCTCATGCCCTATAGGTTGATACGGCATAACCAATGCCATTTGTTGGGATGCCTAGCGCACTGGAAATAACTGCAGGAACCTGCAGTGCTTTTGGCACTAAATGCCCAGAAAGCATTTGGTCAGAGTGGAAGTATCTCATGGCACAGCTCTGGCAGCTGGATGTTGGACCCCACCTTCTTGGTTTCGATACAGCTCCTCCACCAGAAACCAACGGCGGGCCTCCAGATAAATGGGGTGCCTTCAAAGGAGCTTGACCTAAGGAGGAGCACCCGGCAGGGATGCCTGCCGTTCCCGATTCTTTTTGAACTTTCAGTGCAGCAACTGGCCAACTTGTTCCCCTGTGATGCTCAAATCTGGGGTTTGCGATAGGACCCTGACTGGAAGGACGTCATCTCGCTTTATGCTGATGATATACAGTTGTATCTTGTTGACCCAAAGACGTCTATCCAGGAGACTCTAGAAAGGTTTGTGTCATTTGGGTACTTTGTGGGCATCCATATATATTGGACAAAATCAGTAGCATATCCGATCACAGACTGGAGGACGAAGAAGGGTGGGGGTGCCCACTGATCTGGGAAGAGAGTGTTTTTCATTACCTGGGGATCTTTATGACCACAGATCCAAAACTATTCCATGACCAAAACCTAGGGTGGATACTGGCTGAATTCATAAGGGATGTAGGACACTGGCATAAATTTCCCAACTAAATGATGGGGAGAGTGGTACCTGATAAAATTATTTATCTCCCTAAGTTTCACTGTATCCTGCAGAATTCACACATTTGTTGCAGTACTGGAATGCCTGTTTAAACAACTGTGAGTGGACGTCCATCTTTTATTGTGGGATGGGGGACCGGCAAAGATTGCATTGTCCACATTGACTTGAAAACCGTATAGTGGGGGCATTGCTCTCCCAAACCTGTGCTTATATTACTGGGTGGCACAACTGTTAATAGTTAATGACTGGACCTTTGGGTACAGCGTGAACGTTCCCTGTTGGCGGATAGGCAGGGCATGGACTTGTGGGAATATGCACTATGGGGGTTATTCTAACTTTGGAGGAGTGTTAATCCGTCCCAAAAGTGACGGTAAAGTGACGGATATACCACCAGCCGTATTACGAGTTCCATAGGATATAATGGACTCGTAATACGGCTGGTGGTAAATCCGTCACTTTTCCGTCACTTTTGGGATGGATTAACACCTCCTCCAAAGTTAGAATAACCCCCTATCTCTTTAAAATAGACAGAAATTGGTGGCCTTCCCCTCCCTGATGGCCATGGGGATTGAGAAATGGCGAGTGGTGACATGTAAACTGGGATGGAATGTTAAACTGACCCTAGAAACACCGCTATGTGGCTCACCAGGAATGGGGAGACTGAGGCAGGTAGACGACCATAGGCAATGAAACATACAGGGGATTTCCAAACTGAGAGAGAATGGTTGGATAGGAGGTTAATGACATTTACAGAATTCCAGGACCAATATCAGATGTTGGGAAGTCAATTTCTTAGGTATCTTGAACTCCAAGCTCAATTGCTGAAGATTTTGAGCCCCTTGACATGGGTAGAGGAGAAAAAAAAACATGGAATTTAGGGTTCTGGATGTACCCCTGACGATCATGCCAAATCACACATCTATGCGACATTGCTTACTCATAGTCTGCCTCAGCTCCACAGCTTAAGAAATACATGGGAGTAGAACATGGGGCGGCTGGAGGACGATGATTGGGGGGGGTGGCCTGCAGATAGCCCAGAGAGGTGGCAATCCGTGCTGGCTTTTGATTAATGCAGCTGAAGCTGCTCCATAGGGCGTATCATATAAGGACCAGGCTATATGCTATGGGGAGAATCCCACCGGTCTAATGCTTGAGAGGTGTGGTCCAGGACACACTTCTACATACAGTCTGGGAATGCCCGAGGGTTCAAGGCTTTTGGCAGGGGATACAATGTAAATTGACATTAGAAGTGGGAGACACGGTACAGCTTACCCCACGAACTGATAATGATGGGTATATAGAGAGACTTAGCCCTTGATCACTAAGTTTACCAAGGTGGGGGTACCATGGCAGGGGTTGGATACAGCTACGGGGGGCTGGATACAGCTACGGGGGGCTGGATACAGCTACGGGGGGCGACAGACCCAGGTATGAATGCCTGTAGGGATAAGTCTTGGAAAGAGACCAGGGGAGTGAAGCATTAAGTGGGTCAGAGGAACTGTTAGGGATCAGGCCATGGCATCGAACTCTCTACCTTCGAAGAGACAATTGTGATGCTGTGAATGTTGGACGTGCTACAACAGGGTACTTGGCGGATTTGGGATTTGTAAAAGATGAAAATAAAAGGAAATGTGTTCAGAAGTGGCCTTCAAACCACTCCCACTTTGTTCCACTTTCACATTCTTCTTGACCAGGGAACGGTATTCCCCAGAGTACCCAGGCAGGTGCGGCGTGACGAGGCCTGTTGTTTGCCTGTCAGACAAACTCTCAGAAGTGAGTGGGCGTCGTGTGAAGTCTGCACTTTCAACTGGAGGAGCGGAGAGTCTGCCTCACGTGACTCGAAGCCTGCCTTCCAGCTGAGAAGAAGGGTGCCTTCACTGCAGGAGAGATTGTAGGGTATTACCGGCATGGGGTAGAACCCCGGGAAACCTGACTCCCAGAGAGAGCGAAGCCAGAAGCGACCCATGCTCACTCTCTGGTCTCTCTGAGCTGTTCCCACGTGAACTGCACCTAGACAAGCATCACTGTCCCTGCGGACCATCTGTTCTGAGCTGAGAGACTGGCACTTCCGATGCTGACGTCAGAGAGAGGAGCTGCTGTGCTGGTGAAGCAGAAACGCTCTGAGCAGCCCTGAGGCCACAACTGCCACACCTGATCTCTTGACGAGGGGCCACCTACGCCAAGGACACGCGCTGCTGCACACCCCCGCTGCGCCATCTTCAGTCAGTGGCTCCTGTTCCACATTGACGTTGCCACTGAGCCCCTGTGAAAGTGAAGCTGCCTAAATCGGGGATACAAACATGCCGTGCAGCAGGTAAAGGTGGGATTAGCCTGCACATGAACGAGAAACTAGAACATGCAGATGAGTCTCTCAAGCGAGCTCAAGGGGGGAAGGCATTGCACTGAAGGGCCTATTTGAACAATGAGCTTTGGAAGTAATCTGGAGTAGACTACGCCTGTGCCTATTCCTTGCTTATACCACAGTCTGCTGCGGATAGGAGTCACTATACCTCCTAAAGAGGGGAGAGACAATAATGAAAGGGAGGGTGCTGCACTTTACTGAAGATCAGCACTAAGATAATGCTGTACTTCCATTCCTATTGAACTGTATAGTATTACGTTTTGTTGGGAGGTCAGAGAACTTTCTTTTAACTCACAGAAAGTCACTGGGCTTGACAATGCCTTATTATGTCTGTTGTTTGACTGTTAAGTTCTGAACTCTTGCCCCTCACATTACCTATCTGAGAAGCTTTCAACTGCCTGCCCTCACTATCCTTCGAGTCAAGTGTGGAAAAGCACTTGACCCAATTTGCAGAGCCATAGTAGCACAGATGCTAGGACACCATAGGCAAACAACCTCAACCTTCACAGTTGAGGCCCGGAAGCCCTTGCTTGCCCTGTAGCCTACCAAACGGGTTCTGACACGCCTATTTACAGTCTATATCAGTGGTTCCCAACCTGTGGTCCGGGGACCCCTGGGGGTCCGCGGAGCATCCTCAGGGGGTCCGTGACCCCTTATAAAATTAAATAATATTAACAAATTAGATCCTCAGCTTTCAGTAATGACTCAGTAGGGGGTCCCCGGATTCCAATAATGATTCAGTGGGGGTCCCCGGGGTCAAGTAATGATACAGTGGGGGTCCACAGAAGTCAAAAGGTTGGGAACCACTGGTCTATATAAAGGACATGAACTGCACATCCCACTGTGCATAAGGATGGCTATTCCTATCACAGGCTGTTTTGTCAGCTCAATTCCTCACTTCGTAATAGGTCAGACGGATCACACATCCGTGACTGGATTTGGAGTAAACCAAAAGTATACATATAAAGTGCTAACCCTACATACACCAAGGACCTTAATTAGGGGTATGAAGAGTTATATAAATGCAATCACCATACAGTACTAAAGGACTGAAGCATATTGGTGGATGTAATTAAATACTAATTTAAGAAAGGGGCCCCAAGGGTAATCATTCAGTATCAAAACGTTTGTACATGATAATCCCAAAGGGTATTTACCACTGCATCAGTCACTTTTAACACTTAGCTCCTACAGTAAATATCAAGACCAGTGGCTTTTATTGGGTGCAATCATATATAGGACTGTTTGCGTGTCAGAGAAGTGCAACGTTGATAGAACTATGCTTTGTTAATATGCATCTCAGCGGGAAAGGACCTTGGTCAGAAGGTTTTCTTTCATATTTCTTGTACTTGTGTTCACAAGGCTGTGGTCCTACTTACAACACACTTTTGTAGTGAGGGCTTGTTGGTGGTGGTATTCTTTTGGTCAGAGAGGATAAGAAAAGTCTTGCCTTTATTGCTCCTAATGAATCAAGGAGAGTTGGGGGAATCTTGGTTGAGGCAAGCGGGAGTTACAGAGCTGGCGCATGTTCTGAAGAGGTTCCAGCGCCCATGAACTTTCACCACCCGGGAGGAATCCTAAGAGATTTTGTCCATGATCTCAGGTTTCTCCCAGAGTGACAGAATTGGGGTTTGCATTTGAAAATGATTGGTTATAGACCACAGATTACCAGATATGGACTAGAACAAGTGTTTTATTTTTTCAGGAGTAGTTTCTTAAACAATGTCTTGAAGTGGATTGGGCACACAGCACGTATAAGAGTTTAGGAATATTTTTGTTGGGGGCGCGTGCCACTGCCAGGTGCATGGTTCATCAGGTAAGCTGGACTTGTCACAGTATTTCACAAGTTCCTTGAATTGTTTCACTGTCAGAGGCCTAAAGGTGCAAAACGCTGTCTCAGGCGTTGGTGAGCAACTGTCAGTGGGTGTTAAAGATGGCTTTGTTCAATGAATGTAATCCAGGGCTGACGTTTTGCCGATGAGGAGTGCTGTACAGGTTTTGAAGGGAGGCCAGTTGGTGATCTTTGCAGTGGTGGCCTCTGGTTCTGGAATTTAGAATTTTGTCTGCAGCCAACTGCAAAGGCAAGAAGATTCAGAGACATTTCAAATAACGCTTTCTCTTGGATGTTCTGATACTTGCCTTGCACACCCTCCAAAGAACCCCCAGAGACAAATTTTGTTTACTTCATCACACTATTTTGTCCATCATCCACAGCTGTGACTTTTAGATGTAGAAGGAAAGTGTGTTCTCGGTTAACTGGGGTAGATTATTTTGATAGATGTCCATTCATCGGGTGGAAGTAATCATTTGTTAAACAGTTTCAATATGGCAATTGTTGTGTGGGTGTGGTTCCACCCAGGAGGATATTGAGAACTTCAAGACATTTATGTTATTCCCATATCTCCCTAGACTCCTAACGTTTAGGATGAGCGGTTTGAAATGTTTTGGCGGGAATCTTAGAAGGATGGTCATTGCATGGTGGCCACAGTAGACGATATTTGGGTTTCTGGTGACTCCGGTAATCTTGCACGTGGCAAAAATGGCATTCATGGTGTGTCCAGTCGTGTGTGGATCTAGTTACTAACTTGTGTAAGTTCAGTGCTTCTAGTTTTAAGCAAAGACATTTTTGGGGTTATTCTAACTTTGGAGGAGGTGTTAATCCGTCCCAAAAGTGACGGAAAAGTGACGGATTTACCACCAGCCGTATTACGAGTCCATTATATCCTATGGACCTCGTAATACGGCTGGTGGTATATCCGTCACTTTACCGTCACTTTTGGGACGGATTAACACTCCTCCAAAGTTAGAATAACCCCCTTTGTCTGTGACTCATCTGGTTCATTAAAGGAGGGCTTGAAATGTATGCAGAGGTTTCTGGTGTTCCACGGTGATGCCTGATACTCAATCTAGAAAAGCCTCTGAGGAGGCCGGGTTGTAAACCCTGGGTCTTTAGAAAACAAGTTATTACAATTGTGTGTGATCGACTCCTTTTGGACTAGTAATAACTTGCGTTCCAAAGCAGAGAACTGCGAGAAGCAGGTGACACAATGGTGCTTTTGTAAATGACATCTGCTCCTCCTCCCATCTCCTTACATGTATGGTTCCTATTTATTTAAACATTTTCATATAACACAAAGGACTAGCATAGGTAAGGATGACAGAATACTTGACAATAGAATAGAGAGTTACGTACATACATCCAGTGGCAAATGACAAATGTGTAAAGCTTAATACATAGATCTGTAGGCATCGGGTAAGGATGATACATAGGTATACATTTTCGAGATGGACGTTAGTTATGCTAAAGGACTTCAGGCATTGTGGTGCAGAAAATACGGCTAGTGGACTGTTAAGTCTGCATGTGGTAATTAGGATGTATCTAGAGTGAGGGAGAGAAGCACAAAGTGTGAAAGGGTTGAGAGAATAGGAGGTATGGGAGAAGGGGATATGGTCACAGAAAGGCAGTCAGTAAGTAGCAGTAAACTGATTGTAGTGAGGGGTGGAGAGCTGCTTCATATAGTGGAGTGGGAGTAGTGTTCGTATGATGTCATGGAGAAAGGTGTTTAGGATGAGGGCACTTCTTGATAATTGCAAGGGGTGGAGCCAGTTTGATCTTGGTTGGAAGCCTATTTCAAATGCTGTGGCATTTCCTTACAATCAGTGGTTGAGGATGGTCTTTTTCTTAAAGTGAGGAACTTGCAGGAGTTGTAATCTCCTGTTTTCTGAGCCCATACTGCGACCAGAGATTTTTATTTTTTTGTGGTGTGTCATGTGCATAGTGCTTTGTATGTGATACATGTGTCCTTATATGTGTTTTGTGCATCAAGCGCTAGTTGTGGGTTCTTGTTTCCTATATGATTCACTTATGAATGATGGGCACAGCATTAACATGAGCCATGTTTCTGAAATGAAGATAAGGGCCATCCTCGAGTCTGTGATGTGACTGAACAGTTCTTGCTGCTGTATCGTGCATTGAGGAGGATGCAGGTAAGGGCTAGGTGGACAAGGTTTATGTAGCGGTGTACCACAAGTTAATGATAATGGTGCATAGAGGGAAAGGATAAGGGGAGTGAGTGTTAGGCGAGCAGAGGTAAAAATGGGAAGTTCTTCTTTGGCTTGAGCCCGAGCAAGATGGCTGCCTGAGCTGACAGCTCTGTGTCCAATCTACGGTTCTAAAGGCTCAGAGTGCACATCTGTAAGAACATGCCCTTGTTGGCATGGTTACCCCCCTCACTTTTTACCTGATATTGATGGCAAGTTTGATTGAGAGTGTGAGGGGATCCTGCTAACCAGGCCCCAGCACCAGTGTTCTTCCCCAAAATCTGTATCTTTGTTCACTCAATTGGCACACCCCTGGCACACAGTTGAGTCCCTTGTAAAAGGTACCCAGGGTATCAAGGGTCCTGAGACCAGGGAAGGTCCCCCAAGGGCTGCAGCATGTATTATGCCACCCTGGCGGACACCTCACCAAGCACATGCACACTACCTTTGCAGTTTGTTGTGCTGGTGGGGAGAAAAAGGCAAAGTAGACATGGCACCCCCATCAAGGTGCCATGCCCAGAAACCACTGCCTGTGGCAGAGGTAAGTCTCCCCTCTAGCAGGCCTTAAAGCCCTAGGGCAGGGTACGCTATACCTCAGGTGAGGGCATAGCTGCATGAGCAATATGCCCCTACTGTGTCTAAGTCCATTCTTAGATATTGTAACTGCAGTGTAGCCAGTATATGGTCTGGCAGTTCATTATGAACTCCACAGCTACATAATGGCTTCACTGAATACTCGGAAGTTTGGTATCAAACTTCTCAGCACAATAAACCCACACTGATGCTAGTGTGGGATTTACTGAAAATGCACCCAGAGGGCATCTTAGAGATGCCCCCTGTACGTTAGCCAAACTGCTAGTGCAGGAGTGACCAGTCTGCCAGCCTTCCTCTTTCAGATAAGTTTCTGACCACATGGGGTGAGAGCCTCTGTGCTCTCAGTGGCCACAAACAAAGCCTGTCCTGGGTGGAGATGCTTCACACCCACCCCCCTGCAGGAACTGTAACACCTGGCGGCGGGCCTCAAAGGCTCAAGCCTCTTGTTATAGTGCCCCAGGGCACTCCAGCTAGTGGAGTTACCCGCCCTCCCCTGGACAAAGCCCCACTTTTGGCGCAAGTCCGCCGGGAAAGTTAGGGAAAGCAGGGAGGAGTGACCACCTCAGCTGGGACCACACCTAAGGTGTCCCGAGCTGAGGTGACCCCCCTCCCAGCAGAATCCTCCATCTTAGTTTGGAGGACAGGGACAATAGGGTTAGGTTTGTGGCCCCCTCCCCAAAGGGAGTGGACACAAGGAGGGTGTAGCCAACCTCAGGGACAGTAGGCACTGGCTACTGCCCTCTGACCCCTGTAAACCCCTAAATCTAGGATTTAGGGGCTCCCTTGAACCCAGTTTGTCAGATTCCTGGCGACCTCACAAGAAGAAAGAAAGACTGCTAAGCTGAAACCCCAGCAGGAAGGAGGAAGACGAAAACTGACTTGGCCCCAGCCCTACCGGCCTGTCTCCTGCTTCAGAGAACCTGCAAAAAGAAAGCAATGTGTCCAGCGGGTCCAGCGATCTCTGCCAAGCTTCCAGAGGACTGCCTGCATCACCGAGGACCAAGAACTCCCGTGGACAGCGGCCCTGTCCAAGAAGAAACTACATCCAAGGACTCCAAAGCCTCCCTGGATCTCAGAGTCCTGCCCACTCTGCACCAGGCACCTTTAGCCCGTGTCCAGGTGGCTCAACTGATTAGAGACGATCCTCAGGCAATTCTGAGCAAAGTGCCCACCCTTGGCTGACCTCTTCTGTACCCCACGACGACGCCGGCAGTGTGCATCCAGAGGACCTCCCTGATCACGAAAGCTCTGGACAAAGACACCTGTCGCCTAGAGGTACACTGCACCTGCAGCCCCCTGGCCTTGTAAACCCGATCTCCAGGGCAGCAACGTTCAGCAGGCAGCCCTCCTACTTATCCAGCCTGTAGTTTTCCGAAACAGACCCCCTGGACCCAGTCTGCAGCATCCAAGTGACCCCTGGGGTCTCCTGATAGGGAGCTCGATGCTCTGTGTGCATCCTGCACCCGGCCACCCCTGTGCCGTTGAGGGTGTGTGTTTGGTGCTTACCTGTGCCCCCGTGCTCCTCTAAATCCCCCCAGGTCTGCCCTCCGAAGACGCAGGTACTTACGTGCAAGCAGACCTGAAACCGAGGCCCCAGCCTCCATAGGAGCCCATGTTAAAATTATCGCAACATTGACCTCTGCACCTGGCCAGGCCATGTTGCTGGTGGTAGGTGTTTGGGGTTAACTTGAACCCCAACCTATGGACTTCCTAGGCCCGGAGACTAGAAGTATAAGTCAAGTACGTCTACTACTTACCTGTAAATCGTACTCATTTTTCTTCCCCACAGGAACTGTTTCTGAAAATTGCACTGTCAACTTTTAAAACAGATTATTGCCATTTATTCAAGAGCTGTATAACTTACAGATTCCAATCAAAGTAAGATTGATACATATGTGAAATACTTATTTATTGATGCATTTACCTGCAACTTGAATCTTGTGGTTCTAGAAATAAATTAATAAAAGATATTTTTTACAATATAAAAACAATTGGTCTTGAGTTAAGTCAATGAATGTGTGCTACTTCTATTGCCTGTGTGTACAACAAATGCTTTGCACTACCCTCTGATAAGCCTAACTGCTCGACCTCACTAACACAAAAGAAAGTATTAGTATTATCTACTCTAGTATTTAGCCTCTGTCAAGCCTCTGCGGAACCCCTGGACTCTGTGCACACTATATCTCATTTTGATATACTATATACAGAGCCAGCTTCCTACAACATCCCAACTGCCGATACCTTGTGCACACCCATCAAAGCAAGCAGATCACAGAGGTGTCATGAGATGGGGATCCAGGCCATAGCGCAATCGATTCAAACAGATTTTTCTGATGATGGATCCCCATGCAGGATAAACAAGATGGCAGCCGGCTGCGGCTCCACACTTCACGGACCGTTCCTCAGCCTAGACTACTAAAGAAAAGGGTGGTAGGGTGCATAAATGAGTTCTCTACTACTACTCTGCTCAAGTATGTGAGCGCGGGTGCTGTCCTTAACATTGATCAGTTTGCCAATCGGAGCGTGCCCCCCCATCCGCCACTAACCCCACAATGGACTTAAGCATGAAAAACACAACGGGTATGACGCGGCGTGGGCCCATGTCATAGCTCACCAGACTCCTGATTATTACACATTCCTGTTACTAAACAGAGACCATCCTGGGAGCACCATGAGATCACCACTAATTCACTGCCCAAGGTTGTGTGGGAGCTCTCCGACCTTTAGCTTTGATCATCGTACCAACAGTTACAGCACCCCCCTGTGACCCGCTAAGTCTCAGACCAAAGGATTTGGAGAGCTCGCCCCCACACCCGAGCCATATCAGACATCAGGTTTGCAAAACACGGGGGTGCTATGTGATGGGGACCCAGTCCATAGCTCACCAGACCCTGAAGACTCCATGGAGACACTACCCCCACGCACAAAAAAGATGGCGACCGCTCTCAGTCCTGTAGAGCAACTCACAGCTTGGATCGTTAAAAAAAAAAAAAAAAAAGAGGTAATGGCTCAAACTCCTATTATGGTGCTGCACTTAACCAGTGAGGCTCACATGTCCAATACCATGTCCAATTTGTTGGAGTGTGCACCTCCCCAATTCCCTGAGCAACCCGTTTATAACTACGGAACCACATGGAGTGCATCCCAATTGCTCACCAAGATAACTACCAAATTGGATAAATACTTCAGCGTCAAGTGCTGCAGCTACCATCTGCAGAGGTTTTGGAGGTTCTGGGGGCCCCTGATCACCGTGACTGCTTGCACTGATCTTAATACTGGCAATATCGTATGTAAAATGTCATGGTCAGAACTTCATTTTCCAGTGCCACATTGGAGCCCTCACACCTGTATCTGTTTAGGAGCCACAGTAAGCCTGCCATGCACCCTCTTCACAGGGTACCTCTGGGCAATCAAATTTCACGTTATAGAGGTAGTTATTGATTTATTGAGGTATGGTCAAGTGGACAAGGGATAGGGCCGGACAAGGGCCTCATTGCAGTAAGTGCGCTATATGTGAGATACCTCAGCTGGCGGGACCCACCTCACCAAACAGAGACCAAACATAGATACCATCCAAGCAGTACTACATAATACTGTGACCACCGTGAACTCCCTTATACAAGTTTATGTGACTACTGGAGCATCGACCCACAAGTTTCCTGGTCCACTAACCCAGTCCTCCTCGTCCCCCCACAATGGTGGATCATAGAAGCAAAGAATCCAAAGACAACAGAGACGTAAAAGACAATAAGACAACCCTAAAACAGCCAAGGTGGAGCCTCCCATTCTGGACTTTCTGATGAAACCAAAATCAGATTTGGTGCCAAGCCTGGAAATAATATAGCAATGACATGGAGCCCTACACAACCTAGCCCAAGAGACAAAAGCAAACACAGATTCAATGCATCATGATCTTCAAGTGCTATGGAACAACTTTCAAAGTATGGCAGGCAGACTAACAGATAAGGATTGGTGTGCTAGAGGACTCTGCATCGTCCAAGAAAAAAAGAGTTGATGCAAATATCAATAGGATTAAATCCCTTTTTAAAGAGATATCTGAGCTGGAGGATCGTAACTGCAGAGGCAACCTCTGAATATTTGGGCTCCTAGAAAAGGTAGAGGATGATGCAAATCCCTGTATCAAGTTTGTAAAGGTTTGGCTACCACGTACACTTAGAATCAAATTTGACAAAGACTCTGAGATAGAAAGGTCTCATGGAGTTCCAGTGGGCAATCCCTGCCCTAACCCTCCAAACTTGTCCTCGATCCTAAGAGCTATGATATTCAGACCTTTACGATACTGCCACTCAGCAGCAGCAATACTCACTAATATGAGGAAAGCCCCTCACATACTCTGGAATCGCCCCTAAATCAACATTGCACAGGACTACTCAAAAGAGACGGTATCCATTAGGAAAGATTTCCTGGCCCTCCTCCAGTCCCTTAAAGATCACAACTTTCCACTTGCATTTGCTGCTTCTAAATTTTGTTTTGTATTCCAGGGGAAGTCAATGTTCCTTACTGACCCCATTGACCTACAAAAGTTCCTGGAAGCCTTTGTCCCTGCAGCTATGGTAATCTAATGTATGCCAGGAACTTCTTACGCTGATGTACAGGTCCAAAGTTTCTCTGCACTGAATTGCTATGTCTAAGTTGATAATGATTTTTATCTCTAACCGGTGACACAAAAAAGGAATCCTAATGTTCATCAGCTGCTCTGGGCACTGACAATCAGGTTTGATGGTACCCGAGTCGAGCCGATGGGACTTTGTTGGTAATGTCCACTGTTTCTAAACTGTGCTTCCCATCCATGATTCATATAGTTAATCAAGTATCAGGGTGATGACTTAATGGTTCTTCTGACCCTGCTGTAACACACACTTACTCTTATGCTTTGCTCTAGGTACCAGTGGTCATCATGCCCTACCCGCACATGGATATGAGGTTGTGATATGAGGCACATATGAGATATTCTCATCTATGTCACCATCACTAGTGTAACCAGCCATCCTTGCAGATGTTTTAAAGGGTTTTTCAGCCTAGCTGTTGTTGCCTTATGGCACCCTTTCTACTTCGCTTTTGTTGCTCTGTATTGTTTTTCTGATTACAATAATAAGCTCGGTATTTCTCATAATGTCACAAATCATTCCATAGGACACTGGTTGCGATGTAATCTGTAGCTACCCCTCCACATTTTCCATGTCCATAGTCACCAGCCTACCAGCAATGGTGGGGGTTAGTACTCCAAGCATGCTGCCAGCCTGCAGTCCTACCAGATCTTTAACAGATGCAATACATCATAACCCAGTGCTCCTTTACTTAGTCCAAACGTACAGGCCGCACTTGGCAGAGGCCCGGTGGTACTCATCTCATCAGGATAACAGAGGAAGTTACAGGCTTAATCATCCATTTACAGGCCGGTCGCTGTAAGGTTACTGGCACAATCTTACTTGTGTCATATGGTGCGTTTCCCTTTCTTAATATATGTTTTTGTAACCATATCAGTCAATCTGCAGGATTGGATAGTTACCGAGATGGTTTGGGACACGCCAGATTGTGGCCCATAGAGTCCCATTCAGATTAGGGGTGGGGGAATGCACCTTATGCACATTTCAAAGAATGAGTGTAGGGTGGGCACAAGTTGGGGTGTCTGTTCCAGTTTGATTGAATGGTTTGTTAGTCTGGCACTTCTTCCCTCCTCGTTGGTTTCTCCGCTCCTCCATTCGGCTACCTGGGTGGTCCCTTCACTTGCATCACCCCAAAACACACAGTATGCCCCAGATGCACTCCATTTACAATCCCAGACCTTATCTGCTATATTACATCAAGCAAAACACTCTTAAACAAGTAGCTTCGCTCACGTTCACAGACTCGAATCTACCACCCTCCAACACTTTTCCCTATCACTCCAAGATATCCTACTTACTCATAATAGCTCTCCCATTAAAATACTCTCTTTAAGCGCAAAGGTACTTAATCAACATGTAAAACCTAGAGTGGTGGCGGATTACTGAAACAAATTAAATGGGGATATTATCCTCTTACAAGAGACCCACCTGAAATCTATTCATGACGCAAAATTCAATAGCTCATTGATTGCAGAGATCTGCCTCTTGCCTGCCCCACAAAAAAAGTCTGGTGACATTAGTATAAAAAAAATCCACATTTCTGTGACATCACACACTCATAACCAATACGGCAGATGGCTCATCACTAAAGTGAAGAAAAGGATCTAGAATTCGTCATTGTTAATGTTTTTGCACCAAAGGACAACGCAGTAACTGAAAGGACCTAGATAAACAACTCTCTGACCTTTCAGACAACCTAGATGTAATTCTGGGTGGAGACTTCAACCTTCCAGTGGATGGTAACCTAATCAGTATTTCAGCACATAAATCTATAGGTAATAACTTGCACAAACAAATGGAAATTTGTAGTAGCAACAGCAACTGAGTAAGGCGTCTGACATCTATATAATCCTGCTCAGAGTGACTACACTTTTTACTCATCAACCCATCACTCCTTTTCAATGATAGATTATACTATGGTGAGCAACTCTCTACTCCATCTGTCCCACTTTCCGAAAATCAAACCTATAGTGGTCTCTGATCACTTGTGTGTGTCTCTTCAATTAACCCTAAATTATCCTACCCTCCACCACATCAATGGCGCTTAAATGATGACCTTTTAGATGACCCTAACAATAGAGCTGAAATTCCAAAGGACATTGACCATTTTCTCATGGAAAACCTTCCAGGTGACACTTCTCAAACCACAAGATGTGATGCCCTCAAAGCCACCCTGAGAGGCACTGTGATCCATGTCATGTCCCTAAAAACAAAGCTATCTCTAACCTTCTCAAGAAACTGGAGGGGGATATTAAGACATTAAAAACGCATCTCGGATACACTAAAGGCTCACTTCTCTTAACTAAACTCTGCTCCGTACAATGTGAACATAACCAAATTGTTAGTCAGAGAGCATAGAAATGGATTGATGTAGCAAACGCTGGGAAGCTCTACAACAACAACAGAGCCGAGAAAACTCTACCTAACTACCTGAAATATGCAAAACATAAAACCTCATATCAGTTATAAGGAACTCTGACGAAGTGATTACCTCATAAGCACAAGGTGTCCTTGACATTTTTTTTTTGTAAACAGATTTTATTGGCAGCTGCAAAATATTAACATACATATATAAATGCTTCAAATCAACTTGCATGTAATCCCCCCTCCCTTTCCCCTCCAACCCTGTGCCCCAGCTCCTTATCTGAGCTGTATCTTTGTCGAGTGTGAGCAGTATGAGTGTACGTATTTACTTACAGGTACCCTAGGTTAATACAAGGTCGGCAGGCTTACTGATCTATCTTTTCTTAAGTGCAATTTGTTTCTTGGTTTTTCGGGGGGGGGGGGTTCACTACTGGCTGGCAGCTGTTGTCGAGGTCCTGAGGTCCCTGTGGGGCTATCCAGGGTCAACCGATCCTTCAGGGCTTCCACTAAGCGCTCCCAAGCTTGTGCTAAATCTGGCGACCCTCTGCCCTTCCTGTCTTATTGCGGTAACACCATTGCCTCATATTCTGCCCAGCGTTCTAATTCCCTCTTCCAACTAACCAGCCTATGGCCAGTTGGGCATTTCCAATTCCTCATTATCTCCCTCATTGCCAGTATATACGCAAGGTCCTGTAGTCTACTTGAGGCCCTATTCTTGGGAGTGTGAGGGAACCAATGGAGAACACAATGTCCAGGTGTGCAAGGAATATCTCAGTCCAGGGATGCAAGCAATATCTCAATCCAGGACCCCAGCCATGTTGGCCATTACCTCCCCCCATTACGTGGTTATGTTTGTAAAGGACCATACCATGTGTAGAAACTATGCGGCTGCTTCTCTGCAACGTGGGCACTGGGGGTCTACTACTTGAAAGTGTTCACGGAGCCGCCTAGGGGTAAAATAGGCCCTATGTAGTACACAGAAGTGATTTAGTTTAAATCGGGCGTTTCTAGATACCTTTGGCGCTCTCTCTCTAATATCTGCCCCCAGGACTTCTCTGGTATTTGGATCCCCAACTCCGTCTCCCACTTTGTCCGTAGAGCCTCCAGGGGGCGCAATGCTTCCGCTCGGATTGCTCCATATAGGCAGGTTACTGCCCTAAAGGTACCTTCCAACATTACTATGAAGTTGCTGACGCCATGAGGCCGTGTTCCATTCGCCCTCTATGCTGATGCTTTTGAATGGTGAGGGTAATAGCACAATGCAGCAGGAAATGGCCTTGTGGGAGGTCATATTCCTGCTGGAACACCTCGAAGGGGAGAAGTTCCCCGTCCCTGTACAAGTCCCCCAGTCGAGTAGCCCCTGCGTCTATCCAGGATGTGATGCCCCCCAGTCTCCACGGTGTGGCACCCATAGCAGCCAAGCCATTGGCATGTCAGGAGAGTAAGGTGTACCCGTATCAGTTTTTTGGAGATATCTCGTCCAGTATTTGAGTATGACTCGGACCTCAGGGGTATCTATGTGAGTGGGTCCAGTGAATTTCAATAGTGTTCCCACCAAATGAGGAAGGTGTGGGACTGTTGAATTCAAATTACCGTTAAGCAGTCTGCGCTCCGCTATCCATTGGGTCAGCCATTGCAGTTGAGCTGCCAGATAGTACACTCATAGTCTGGGATCACCAGTTCCCCCTCCATCCTCAGTCTTTTCATGGTGGCAAGGGCCATTCAGCGCCTCCCGGGCCCCCAAATAAACACAGTAATCGGGGAATCTAGCTCCCCAAAGATCGCAGCAGGTATCCAGTATCCTTGACACCTTTAAATCATTTAATGGGAATCTCTACAACTCCAATGAATCAACCTCCATATCAAAAATCAAGGAATACCTTGAATCCTGTACCCTCCCAAAAAGTTCACAACAAGATACCATTGTCATTATTAAACCCATCACAGAGGATGAAATTAAATCAGCTATACGCACTCTTAAGTCTGGCAAAAGCCCCAGGCACAGATGGCTACTCGGCCAAATTTTATCAAATCTTTGCTAGGAAAGTGACAGGTCCCCTCCATGCAGTCTTCCACCAATATGCCTCTTCAGGCTGCATTACTGCCTTAGCCACTGAGGCTGCAATCGTAGTATTCCGAAAGAAGGGAAGGATCACCTAAACGTCAAGAACTACACACTGATTTCCCTCATTAACATGGATTGTAAAGTTTATGCTAAGATTGCAGCCCCTAGATTGGAATTGGTCCTTTAGAATCTAAAAGCGAATTTTCAAACGGGAATCCTCAAAGGTAAACTTGCATCAGACAACATTGGGACATTCTGCCATGTCTCAGAGAAAGTTAAATTAGCCCATCCACACACCGACTGAGGCCCTTGCACTAGATGCAGAAAAGGCCTTTGACAAGGTCTCCTGGCTCTTCGTGCAGGCCATACGTCACAGATATCATCTTGGGAATGACTTCATCCACATGATTATGGCCTTATACTCAAACCCTACAGCTAAAAGTCCAGGTCAACGGCCAACTATATCAACCCTTCACACTCTCCCAAGGAACCCACAAAGGCTGCCCACTGTCACCCTTACTTTTTTTGCTGGCTATCGAGCATTTAATCTCTTCTTTCAGAGACAATCCCGATATCACAGGTATCAATTTTACCTCTGGTAGACAAGTGGTGGCAGATTATGCAGGCAATGTACTCCTGTTTCGTGAAGACGCCCCACGAGTTATCCCAACTCATCATGAAAGAAATAGAAAATTACTCACTAGTAGCAGGCTGCTCCCTGAACAAAGATAAAACAAGTATTCCTCCTAAATGTTCATTGTGCGTCATCTGTAAACAGTGATCTCAATCTAAATGGCAACCGGATGCCATTAAATACCTGAGTTTATGGTTTAGTTCCGATCTTAAACAATCCATTGCTATTAATGAACAAAAAACACTCTTCTTAACACTTGGTCCCTGAAGAACATCACTTGGTGTGGGCGTGTGGACACTGTTAAGATAATGATAGCCCCTCTGATCAACTTTATTGCGAGTATGTGGCCGGTAGCCCTCTCCCTCTCCTTTTTTACATCAATTGATAAATCCATCTCCGAATTCCTATGGAAGAATAAGAAACTGAGACTCTCCATGAAAATTCTGAAGAGGAACAAGTCCTCTGGGTGAATAAACATTCCGGACTATCTCCACTACCAAAGAGCATTCTTGAAAACCCAGGTCTTGTGGTGGTTCTGGACACCTCAGACCTATTATATATATATATATATATACACACATACATGTATAGACACACATATGTACAACATGGCAAAAAGATTGACAACGCCAATAGATCTTGCAAATGCTAGACCTCTTGGCTTTGCCAGTGCTTGTTTAGACATGACTCTTGTGTTGTATATGAATTTGTAGTCCATCTTGAATGAATGAGTCAGTGAATACTTAAGTCATGAACCTACCAACCTCACTGCAACGTTTGTGCAGTTTGAGTAATGCAATACGTTCCAGCAGGGAGTACAGAAGACACTGGGTTCAGGATGAGAGTATAAGGGGCAGGGAGAAGCAAGCATATTGAATGTTAAGAAGCTACAAGCAGCAGAAGGGGAATTATGAGAGGAGAAGGGGCAGGGAGAAGGAAGGGAGTTGAGTGCTCAGAGGCTGCAGACAGAAGGTGTGACAGTGCGAGAGCAGGAGGGCAGGAGCAGAGATTGAAAATGAAATGAACAGCATTGCCCAGTCCTAAAGATGGGCCTAATAACATAATTTCACAAGTTCACAAGCCCCCATGCTAATGTCCTGCCTGCAATTTGTCCAACTTTATTCTCAAAACTGGGTCATCTGATCCATCAGCTTTGTGAATCTAGCTCCTGCAGTAATCAGGCTAGTTAGTGATGCCAAATCAGTTGGAGATAGCAAATAGGCAGGCCTCTAAGGGCCAGACTTGTTGGTGGGAGACAAGGATAGCAAGACATGTGGGGCCTGATGTACAAGCCTTGGTGTTTGCAGCTCGCACTTTGCATTTTTTGCGACCCGCAAATTGTGAGTCACAAACACTGATGTACAGTGTCTAAGCCACTGTTTGCGATTCCAAATGGGTTACAAAAGATCTGCCTCATTAATATTCATAGGGCACATTGCATTTTGCGACCCATTGGAAATGGCCTGCACTCACAGGGATGGTAGTCTCCTGGGCTCAGCAGACCCACATGTCTGTGACTGCTTTTTGAATGAAGCAGTTTTTTTCTGTAGTGCAGCCCACTTTTCTTAATGGAAAATGGGATGCATTCCAAAAATGAAAATGAAACGTTTTCTTTTCATTTCTTTAGAGTGGGCAGTGGTCCGTGGAACTACGGCCTGCTCTGATAAAATGTTGGTGCCCCCATTCACAAATGGGTCCCTTGTAGACCCCTTCTTGTGTGCGAATGTGTTACTGCCTCCTTCAAGGAGTTGGTAAAATATGAATGTTTTGCCACCACATTCCTGGTCGCAAAACAATCTTACATTCAGTGCGACTCGCTATTAGGAACTATCGCTCTTAACCCGCTCCTCCCAAATACCGAATCGCAAAAGGTGAGTCAGTAACAAGTTACCGACTGGCATTTTGCCTTTGACTCCACTCCAATCTCCCCTACTCCAATCTACCCCACTCCACTCCAGTGTCTTTTCAAACCCAATCTACACCACTGCAGTCTACCATAACCTACCCCACTCAAGTACAGCACAATCTAGCCCACTACACCCCAGACTACACTGATCTAACCCACTCCAATCTAACCCGCCCTACCCCACCCTAGTCCAATCTACCACAGGTTATCCCACTCCTATCTACCTCACGGCACTCGAGTTTTCCCCAATCTACTGCACTCTGCTCCAATCTACCTCACTCAGCTCTGATCTATTCCACTCCAGTCTACCCCACTCCACTCAATCTACCCACTCCACTCAGTCTACCCACTCTACTTCAATCTGCCCACTCTACTCTACTACAATCTACCCTGCTTCAATCCAATCTACCCTCTCTGTCCCAATCTACCCCAATTTACTCCAATCCATTCCATTCTACCCTGATATACCCTACTCCAATCTACCCCACACCATCCTATTCAAATCTACCCCACTCCTCTCTACCCCAATCTACCCGACTCCACTCCAATCTACCCGGCTCCACTCCAAGTCACGGCAAACCACCCTAATCCACCCCACTCCACCCCACCCGATCTAGCCCACTCCACTCCAATCTACCCAACTCCAGTTGACACCACTCTACTCCAATAAACCCCACTCCTTTCTACCCACTCCATTTTACCACAATCTACCCCACTCCAAGCCAGTCCACTCTAGTCTCCACACCACTCTATCCCACTCCAATCTACCCCACTCTTCTCCAATCTATGCCACTCCAATATACCACAATCTACCACATCCAGTTCTACCCA